>NC_086103.1:8496388-8797777 GCF_963921235.1 Mobula hypostoma
GTGAGCAAGGATGCATACAGGCATGAAAGGTGTGTTAACGATCTCGTATGCATCAGCAAGACCAATTATTTTACGAGAGGAAAGTTGGCGGAGCAGATGCTAGTCTTCATTGAGGGATTGGTGGTGGAAAGGGTGAGCATCTTCAAGTTCCTTGGCATCAACATCTCTGAGGATCTGGTCTAGGCCAACACATCAATACAACTATTAAGAGATCACCCAGTGGCTCTACTTCATTAGGAGTTTGAGATTTGGTTTGTTACCAAAGCCTGTTACAAACTTCTATAGCTGTACGGTGGAGAGCATTCTGTGTGGTTCATCATAGCCTGGTATGGAAGCTTCAATGCATAAGAATACAAGTGGGTGCAGCAGATTATGGACTTGACTAGCTCCAGCACAGGCACACCTCCCCGCCATCAAAGGCATCTTGAAGCAGCATCACTCAGTCCTCATTATCTAGGACATGCCCTCAGAATCAGGTTTAATATCACTAAGATATGTTTTGAAGTTGGTTATTATGCAACAGTGGTACATTCAATGTCCATTCAGAAATCTGATAGCAGAGAGGAAGAAGCCATTCCTGTTTTTCTTCACCTTACTACCATTAGACAAGAGATACGGGCACCAGAAGAACCTCACTCAGAGATTTAGGAACAGCTTCTCCTATGCAAAACTAGATTTCTGAACAGCCCATGAACACTACCTCAATATGCTTCATTTTTGGACATTTATTTATTTATTTTTAAATTTATAAAGATTTTATGTCTTTGCACTGTACAAAGCAACAAACTTCACATCATATGTTGACGATGATAAATCTGATTCTGACTCTATGTTAACTGCAAAATGACCTTCTGAGTTTATTCTTTCCTATGGAACTAATTCATTAAGAGGCGGAAGTTCTAAGGGAGAAAAGTAGTTTTTTGAAAAACAAAGTGTTGATCTGGATTTCCAGCATCTCAGAATCTCTTGTTTTAAAAATGAGTAATTTTATTTTCTGTGAAACATTGAAGTAATATGGTAGTATAGCGGCTAGCACAGCACTGTTAGAGCTCAGGGCATTAGAGTTCAGAGTTCAATCCCGACATCCTCTGCAAGCAAGTTTGTATGTTCCTTCCCATGTGTGCATGGGTTTCTTCCCACAGTCCAAAGACATACCGGTTAGTAGGTTAATTGATCATTGTAAATTGTCCTGTCATCAGGCTAGGGCTGAAATCCATGGGTTCACTGGGTGCGCTGCTCGGGAGCCAGAAGGGCCTATCTGCACTCTTAACTCTTCTTACAAAAAAAAGGGTAATAAATATGTGACTCAGTATTTTAATTTTGTGTGAATCGGTGACTGGATTGCAGCTCATAAGAATTAATCTGTTTGGGCTGAATGACACTGCACAACTGTATGCTTGGTAAGAGGATGTAAAAGCCCACTATTTTTTTTAGATCCAAGCCCCAAAGTTAGAAGCTGATATTTCCTGTGCAAAAAACCGCAATAGAGAAGTAGCAAAAATTGTGATTCTTCTGGAATCAGCAAGTATTGTGCCATTTCATACAACAGTAGGAAGAAGCAATTGCAATCTAAATGGGAAAAATACCTTTCCCATTGTTTGTGGATTGTTTGTTCCACAACAATGTTTTATAAATAAAATGTTGTATTCCACAATTTTATATAGATTATATGAAAATGAGGAACTACCTCTGCTGTGTGGCTTGAGCAATAATTTGGAACGGCAATGTATGCCCAGCTAATAGTATATTTCAAGTACTTAAAGATATTTTGTGATTTAAGTTAGAAAATGCAGGTGACTAATAGAAAATGATCTTCCAGATGGTGGTGTGAAGTTCCTTATTAGACTTTTCTTATAAAATTGAGGTTGCCTGCTTTATTTTTTTTCTGGTTACAACAGTTTTCTTTCATAGCTGTGTCCTTGAAGGAAGACTCTCTCCGACAGTTTTCAATCTTTTTCATTGAGAGGATAGCCAAGGAATTCTCTTTGAACTAGCTATTTTTTTCTGATGATTTGACTCGCATGATTCACTGTACCAACTTGAATGAAAAGGGAGTATTTACTCAAATATGCTTTTTATATAAGTTGTAGTGTAGCAGTTAGTTTGGGGCGTCAGAGTTCAATTCTGAAATCGTCTATACGGCTTTTGTACAGACCCCCGTGGACGCGTGGGTTTCCTCCAGATGCTTCTGTCTCCTCCCACATTCCAAAGATGTACTGATTAGTGGGTTAATAGGTCATTGTAAATTGACCCATGATTAGGCTGGGCTTCAACAGGTGGGTTGCTCAGTGGCATGGCTCCTTTGGCCGGAAGGGCCTGTTCTGCACTGTCTTTCTAAATAATAAATGTAGCAACGCACACAAAAGTATTTGCAGAATTTTATTTTTTTAATTTCAGATTTCCAGCAGCCTCCTTTTATTTTTGATTGATTAATATGTTTTGAAGTCACTGCGATATGATTTTAGAATTGAGCATGATGCTCTTGATATGTATAGGCACTTGCTGCAATTTTCCTATTAAAAGGAATTGAACAACTATTTTGTGTCTGTCTTCACGGTGGAGGACATGTCGAATATGCCAAAGAATTATGTTATGGACGAATGGGAGGTGAGGACCTCGATAAAATCACTGTCACTAAAGCAAACTAGAGGGCCTGAAGGTAGATAAGTCCCCTGGTCCTGATGGGATGCATCCCAGGGTGTTGAAAGAATTGGCGGAGGTTATAGTAGACGTGTTGGTAATCACTTACCAAAATTCTCTAGAGTCTGGGCAGGTCCAGCCAGATTAGAAGACAGCAAATGTCATGTCACTTTTTAAAAAACGATGTAGGCAAAAGATGGGCAACTATAGGCCAGTTAGCTTAACATCTGTAGTCGTGAAAATGCTTGAAGCTGTCATTAAGGAAGAAATAGCGAAACATTTAGAATGGAGTGGTTCCATTAGACAGACACAGCATGGATTCAGAAAGGGCAGGTCCTGCTTGACAAATTCACTGGAGTTCTTTGAGGACATAATGAGTGCAGTGGATGGGGGGAACAGGTGGATGTCGTATACTTGGATTTCCAGAAGGCGTTCGATAAGGTGCCACACAAGAGACTTATGAATAAGTACGGATGCATGGAGTCGGAGGAAGTGTATTGGCATAGATAGTGGATTGGTTAACCAATGGAAGGCAGAGAGTTGGTATAAATGGGTGTTTCTCCGGTTGTCA
Source organism: Mobula hypostoma (assembly GCF_963921235.1). Classification (NCBI taxonomy): domain Eukaryota; kingdom Metazoa; phylum Chordata; class Chondrichthyes; order Myliobatiformes; family Myliobatidae; genus Mobula; species Mobula hypostoma. Next base: position 8,499,600 of record NC_086103.1, read on the forward strand.
GTCAGTGGTGAGTGGGGTGCCGCAGGGGTTGGTGCTGATCCTGCAGCTGTTTACTATTTACATTGATGATTTGGAAGAGGGGACTGAGTGTAGCGTAGCAAATTTTGCTACGCTGACACTAAACTGAGTGGAAAAACAAATTGTACAGAGGATGTGGAGAGTCTGCAGAGGGATATGAATAGGTTAAGTGAGTGGGCCAAGGTCTGGCAGATGGAATACAACGTTGGTAAATGCGAGATCATCCACTTTGGAAGGAATAATGAAGAGCAGACTATTATTTAACATGGTGAAAGATTGCAGCATGCTGTTGTGCAGAGGGACTAAGGAGTGCTTGTGCATGAATCGCAAAAAGTTGGCTTGCAGGTACAACAGGTTATTAAGAAGGCAAACGGAATGTTGGCCATTGCTAGAGGGATTGAATTCAAGAGTAGGGAAGTCATGCTGCAATTATACAGGGTACTGGTGAGACCACACCTGGAGTACTATGTGCAGTTCTAGTCTCCATACTTGAGGAAGGATATACTGGCTTTGGAGGCAGTGCAGAGGAGGTTCACCAGGTTGATTCCAGGGATGAAGGGGTTAAACTATGAGGAGAGATTGAGTTGCCTGGGACTATACTCTTTGGAATTCAGAAGAATGAGAGGCGATCTTATAGAAACATACAACATTTTGAAAGGGATAGATAGGGTAGAAGCAGGAAAGTTCTTTCCATTGGTAGGTGAGACTAGAACTAGAGGACATTGCCTCCAGATTCAGAGGAGAAGATTTAGGATGGAGATGAGGAGAAACTGTTTTTCCTGGAGAATGGTGAATCTGTGGAATTCTCTACCCAGGGAAGCAGTTGAGGCTTCTTCACTTAAATATATTTAAGATACAGTTAGATAGATTTTTACATAGTAGGGGAATTAAGGGTTATGGGGAAAAGGCAGGTAGATGGAGCTGAGTTTACGGACAGATCAGCCATGTTCTTATTGAATGGCGAGGCAGGTTCGATGGGCCGGATGGCCTACTCCTGCTCCTATTTCTTATGTTCTTATGTTCTAAGGTGAAGAGTTTGTGACATACTGTCGAAGTAGCCTTGAATTTTCTTTGGTGGATTTTTTGGGTGATTGTAATGCTCTACTGATAATACCAGTGAACAAGAGAGAGAATGTTCAGAGTAGTGTTTCTAAATGATTTTTTTTAATCCAAGCCCCAGAATAATTAGACAACAGCATATAAACACTGTTTATATAACTATAAACACATGGGATTCTAAAGATGCTAGAAATCTGGGGTCACACATACAGTGCTGGAGGAACTCATTAGGTTAGGCAGCATCTATGGAAATGAATAAACAGTTGACATTTCGTGCTGAGAACCTTCGTTAACACTGGAATGGAAGGGAAAAGATGTTTTTACCCCTCCCCCACCACCTGGCTTCACCTATCGCCTTCATGCTAGTCCTCCTTCCCCCCCACCCCCAACCAAACTTTTAATTCTGGTGTCTTTAACCTTCCTTACCAGTCCTGAAGAAGGGTCTTGACCAAAACATTGACTGTATACTCATTTCTGTAGATGCTGCCTGACCAGCTGAGTTTGTCTAGCATTTTGTGCATAACTACTATTACCATTTTTAATCATTGAATTGTAATCTAATTGTTTCATCATAATGTCCCACCTTGAATCAGAAGTGGTCAGAGCTTTGAGGTATTACTGCAAAGAATGGACAAAATAAGGCATTTAATTTTTAGCAGGAAACCTTTTTTCAAATGGCCTTTTTCTCATGCATGACAATATTTGGAAGTTAACTGCCACAGATAACAAGCATATTGTACCAGAAGATAAAAATTCTGAGTAATTGTGGTTTTGACTTGTTGCAGTGTATGCTATAAGTGGTGCTTTTAGGTTAGATATTCAAACAGTCACCAGCAAGCTTTGAATGCTGGTTGGATGAAAGTGGTGTGCTCTTGATGCATAAAAGTAATCACTTTTAATGCAATTAAGTGTTTGAACATTGAGGTAGCTTGTTTTGCATGTCTTCTCATTCTTCAACTTCCTGTGCAATGAAAACTACAGAAAGATGCTTTTTTATGCCTTGTGATTGACTAATTTTGTAAGTAGTATATAAAAGTAGCTTAGGGGAATTGCACACAATGTTAAATATGCAGTAATTTCTCTAGTACTAGTTCCTTCATGGGTGGGGCAGTTTCAGAAAGTTTTGCATTCTTAATTATCAGCTTTCAGGAGGGGTTTGAATTACTGAGATGGTCAGATTTGGGTTTATTGTCACTGACTTGTCATGAAATCTGTTGTATTGCAGCAGCAGTACAGTGTAATATATACAAAATACTGTAAGTTACAATAAGAAATAAAGTTGTGCAAAAAGCGCAAACTAGTGTGGTATTGTTCATGGGTTCATGGACTGTTCAGAAAGTGATGGGCGGGGGAGAAACTGTTTCTAAAATATTGAGTGTGGCTTCAGACCCCTGTACCTCCTCCCTGATGGTGGTAATGAGAAGAAGGCATGTTCTGGATGATGAGGCCCCTCAAAAATGGGTGTTGAATTTTTGAGGCATTGGTTTTTGAAGATACCCTCGATGGTGGGGAGGCTAAAGCCCATGATGGAGCTGGCTGAGTTTTCACAACCATTTGCAACTTTATCTATTCCTGTGCATTGGCTCCTCCATACCAGGAGGTGATGCAACTAGTCAGGATGCTCTCCATAGTACATCTGTAGAAATTTACTTGTCTTTTGTTACATACCAAATCTTATCAAACTGATGAAATATAGTCTCTGTTCACCATTGACCTTGTGTGAAATATGTTTCCATGTTAGTTGAATTGTTAACCACAAATCAGTCTGTCAATTTTCTGTACAAGTCACCCAGGACATGCCCACTTCTCATTGCCACCATCAGGGAGGAGGTACAGGAGCCTGAACGTACATACTTAATGATTCAGGAACGATTCCCCTTTGCCATCAGATTTCTGAATGATTATTGAACCCACGAACACTACCTCACTACTTTTCTTTTTTAATGTTTGCACTACTTGATCTGTTAATTACAGTATATAGTAAATTTTGTTATTGTGTATTGCAATGTACTGGTGCAACATAACTTATTTCATGACATATGCCAGTTATATTAAACCTGATTTGATTCTGAAGTCTGCAAAATAGAGTATTGCGTTGTGCAGGGTTCTATTATCATAGAATTTAATTGACTATCACAGCTATCTGGACTATTCTTCTTCTCACCCTGTCTCTTGCAAAAATGCCATCCCCTTCTCGCAATTCCTCCATCTCCGCCGCATCTGTTCTCAGGATGAGGCTTTTCATTCCAGGACGAGGAAGATGTCCTCCTTTTTTAAAGAAAGGGGCTTCCCTTCCTCCACTATCAACTCTGCTCTTAAACGCATCTCCCCCATTTCACGTACATCTGCTCTCACTCCATCCTCCCACCATCCCACTAGGAATAGGGTTCCCCTGGTCCTCACCTACCACCCCACCAGCCTCCGGGTCCAACATATTATTCTCCGTAACTTCCGCCACCTCCAACGGGATCCCACCACTAAGCACATCTTTCCCTCCCCCCCCCCCGCTTTCCGCAGGAATCGCGCCCTATGTGACTCCCTTGTCCATTCGTCCCTCCCATCCCTCCCCACTGATCTCCCTCCTGGCACTTATCCTTGTAAGCGGAACAAGTGCTACACATGCCCTTACACTTCCTTCCTTAACACCATTCACGGCCCCAAACAGTCCTTCCAGGTGAGGCAACACTTCACCTGTGAGTCGGCTGAGGTGATATACTGTGTCCATTGCTCCCGATGTGGCCTTCTATATATTGACGAGACCCGACCCAGACTGGGAGATCGTTTTGCCGAACACCTACGTTCTGTCCGCCAGAGAAAGCAGGATCTCCCAGTGGCCACACATTTTAATTCCACATCCCATTCCTATTCTGACATGTCTATCCACGGCCTCTTCTACTGTAAAGATGAAGCCACACTCAGGTTGGAGGAACAACACCTTTTGGGTAGCCTCCAACCTGATGGCATGAACATTGACTTCTCTAACTTCTGCTAATGCACCATCTCCCCGTCGTACCCCATTCGTTATTTATTTATATACACATTCTTTCTCTCTCTCTCTCCTTTTTCTCCCTCTGTCCCTCTGACTATACCCCTTGCCCATCCTCTGGGTTTTTCCCTCCCTCCCCCTTTTTCCTTCTTCCTGGGTCTCCTGTCCCATGATCCTCTCATATCCCTTTTACCAATCACCTGTCCAGCTCTTGGCTCCATCCCTCCCCCTCCTGTTTTCTCCTATCATTTTGGATCTCCCCTTCCCCCTCCCACTTTCAAATCTCTTACTAGCTCTTCCTTCAGTTAGTCCTGACGAAGTGTCCCGGCCTGAAACATCGACTGTACTTCTTCCTAGAGATGCTGCCTGACCTGCTGCGTTCACCAGCAACTTTGTGTGTTGCTTGAATTTCCAGCATCTGCAGAATTCTTCGTGTTTGCATAGTACAGAAATGATTACTTTCCCTATATTGCAGTTGCTAGTCTCAAAGTTCAATGTAAAATTATTATGAAATAATGTATACATTACAGAACTTTGAGATTTGTCACCTTACAGGCAGCCACAGAACAAGAAACCCAAAATAACCTATTTAAAAAAAATCCAACAAACTTCCATTGTGCGGGGGGGGGGGGGTAGTTTTGCAAACAATTAAAGCAAGCAAACAGCATTCAGAATGAAAGTGAGTCTCGTTTGTTGATGAGATTTGAATTTGAAGAGTGGTTAATGGTAGAGTAGTGAGAGCTTTATCTGACATGTATCTAGCTTATAATACTTGATGCCACCATGAGCTGTGGCCACAGCACGCACATTTGAGCTACTCATGAAATTCAGAGGAAAACGGGCAGAATTAATAACGGTAAATGAGTGCGGTGAATTTAAGAGGAACTAGAATTTCTGAGGTGAGTGCACACGTGTCATTATTTCCTTCTCTTCATTTAAAAATGGTTTGTTTATTTATGCAGAGGTTGCATTGACAATCTGAATGGAAGTAAAACAAATAAACCTTAGCAGAATTTGCTGCTCAATATATACAATTCATACCATTAGTGTTAATAAACTGCAACTCCCTTGCCTACAGTCTCTCAACTCTGAATATTTCATTCTTTGAAAGAAGAATGTGAACATCATTTTTAATGAAGGAAGATGAAGAGCTGTATTGCTGGCTCATTGCTTGTTTTGGAGATACAGCCCTCTTGTGAAAGCACTGGATTATCAAAAACACCTTCTGATTCACTAATGATCCTCATGGAAAGAATGATTCATCATTGTCCTCGGGGATCTCAGATAAGGGGATATATTTATAAGATGGAGGGGTGAGGATGGGTCATTTAAAAATTAAGTGCCTCAAAAATTTCACAAAGGTTAATGAAACTAGGTGGCAGTGTAGTGGTTAGCACAATGCTTTACAGTGCTAGCGAACAGGATTCAATTCCTACTGCTGACTGGAAGGAACTTGTATATTCTCCCCATGGGTCTGTGGGTTTCTTCCAACATTCCAAAGATGCCTGGGTTGGGGTTAGTGAGTTGTGGGTCTTCTATATTGGTGCCAGAGCATGGCGACACCTGCAGGCTGCCACCAGCACATCCTCAGACTGCTTGTTGTTGTCGCAAATGATTCGTATTCCTGTATGTTTCCATAAGACTGTAAGATTATAGAAGCAGTATTAGGCCATTTGGCCCATTGAGTTTGCTCTGCCATTTCATCATTGCAGATCCATTATTTCTCTCAGCCTGAGTCTCCTGCCTTCTCCGCATACCCTTTCATGCCTTGACTATCAATCTTCCCCTCAGTACTGGGAGGTTTTAAGATGGCAGCGTGCATGGACATGATGGTTAACATCAGGGCATACTATGTCGGAAAAACTAACGAGTTCTGATGTGACATGGACAGTTTCTCTACCTGACTCTGCTTTGGACACTTTTAACTTGCACTGGACACTTATAACTTGATTTTAACTGACATGTGACTGTTGTGTTTTACTATTTATTGTTATGTTTATTATTTACTGTTGCGTTTTTATGTTATGATTGCACTGCTCCTGAAAAACGCTGTCTCATTCTGCCCTGCAGAGCTGACATATGGTCAGAATGACAATAAAATTTTTGAATCTTTAAATCTTGAATCTTAATCAAGAATCAACAATCTCTGCCTTAAATATTCGTAAAGACTTGGGCTATGTCTGCACTACACCAGATAATTTTGAAAGCCAAGCCTTTTCTCTTCGTTTTGACACTCTGTCCACACTAAAATGGTGTTTTCATCTCCCGAAAACTGAGATTTTCAGAAACTGTCTCCAGAGTGAATAAATCTGAAAATCCCTAATATCCGTTGCAGTGTGTACGGGGTAACCGGAGCTTTTTAAAACCGCTGTCATGACGTGCCGGAACAGATTTCGGCAGCCCGGCATTTCATTGTTTTCTTCTTCCTCTTATTATTATTATTATTATTAGTATTAGTATTATTATTACTACTTTATTGTCGCCAAACAATTGATACTAGAGCGTACAATCATCACAGCGATATTTGATTCTGCGCTTTGCAGAACCTAACAATTGCAGAATAGACGGCAACGAGACTGAAGCCAGAAGAGTTAGAAATGTACTCACCAAATACTTTGACCCATAGCTTACTGAATAAATAAGTATACTCACTTTGCCCTGTTTTCTGTCCTTGCTTGTATGAAGGTGGTCTACCTATTTATGCAAGTACTTCTCTGACAATAGATGTGTAACAGCCTAATGTAACATTGTATGGAAATACAAGATAACACTGATGCAGACATGTTTTATACATTTAACAAGGTGCTTTATTAATGCAACAGAGTTGGTCAGTTTTTCAATGCTCATCGTCAGCCGGGTCATATCCCTGTCGGTTGCCTCCATACGCTCCAGTATTTGTATATTTTAGTTTTAAGTCCTCCTGCGTGAGATCCAAGAGCAATTCCTTTTAAGCTTTTCTACTCTGTAACTGGACAAACGTGCACCAAGTATACCGTTTCCTCTTCGCTTGTTTTCTGTGTATCCTGCGCATGCCCAGTAGGAGGAGATTCGCCCAAATATCCGTCTAATGTGGACGGAGATATTTTGAAAAACGATTAGTGTGGATGTCTATCGTTTTTACTCGAAACCAGCGTTTTCAAAATTATCTGGCGTAGTGTAGACATAGCCATAGCCTCCACAACTGCCTGTGGCAATGAATTCCACAGGTTCACCACTCTCTGGCTAAAGAAATTCCTCCTCATCTCCATTCCGAAAGGACACTACTCTATTCTGAGGCTGTGTCCTCTGATCTTAGACTCTCCTACCATAGGAAACATCCTCTCCATAGTGCCCGTTTTGATCACCATCCAGGCCCCTCCAGTGTTCGTTTGGAGGAAGACGAGCTGAACATAGAACATAGAATAGTACAGCACAGTACAGGCCCTTCGGCCCACAATATTGTGCCGACCCTCAAACCCTGCCTCCCATATAAGCCCCCACCTTAACTTCCTCCATATACCTGTCTAGTAGTCTCTTAAACTTCACTAGCGTATCTGCCTCCACCACTGACTCAGGCAGTGCATTCCACGCACCAACCACTCTCTGAGTAAAAAACCTTCCTTTAATATCCCCCTTGAACTTCCCACCCCTTACCTTAAATCTATGTCCTCTTGTATTGAGCAGTGGTGCCCTGGGGAAGAGGTGCTGGCTATCCACTCTATCTATTCCTCTTATTATCTTGTATACCTCTATCATATCTCCTCTCATCCTCCTTCTCTCCAAAGAGTAAAGCCCTAGCTCCCTTAATCTCTGATCATAATGCATACTTTCTAAACCAGGCAGCATCCTGGTAAATCTCCTCTGTCCCCTTTCCAATGCTTCCACATCCTTCCCATAGTGAGGTGACCAGAACTGGACACAGTCCTCCAAGTGTGGCCTAACCAGAGCTTTATAGAGCTGCATCATTACATTGCGACTCTTAAACTCTGTCTCTCGACTTATGAAAGCTAACACCCCATAAGCTTTCTTAACTACCCTATCCACCTGTGAGGCAACTTTCAGGAATCTGTGGACATGTACCCCGAGATCCCTCTGCTCCTCCACACTACCAAGTATCCTGCCATTTACTTTGTACTCTGCCTTGGAGTTTGTCCTTCCAAAGTGTACCACCTCACACTTCTCCGGGTTGAACTCCATCTGCCACTTCTCAGCCTACTCCTGCATCCTATCAATGTCTCTCTGCAATCTTTAACAATCCTCTACACTATCTACAACACCACCAACCTTTGTGTCGTCTGCAAACTTGCCAACCCACCCTTCTACCCCCACATCCAGGTCGTTAATAAAAATCACGAAAAGTAGAGGTCCCAGAACAGATCCTTGTGGGACAGCACTAGTCACAATCCTCCACTCTGAATGTACTCCACCCTCTGCCTTCTGCAGGCAAGCCAATTCTGAATCCACCTGGCCAAACTTCCCTGGATCCCATGCCTTCTAACTTTCTGAATAAGCCTACCATGTGGAACCTTGTCAAAAGCCTTACTGAAATCCATATAGATCACATCCACTGCACTACCCTCATCTATATGCCTGGTCACCTCCTCAAAGAACTCTATCAGGCTTGTTAGACACGATCTGCCCTTCACAAAGCCATGCTGACTGTCCCTGATCAGACCATGATTCTCTAAATGCCTATAGATCCTATCTCTAAGAATCTTTTCTAACAGTTTTCCCGCCACAGACGTAAAGCTCACTGGTCTATAATTACCCGGACTATCCCTACTACCTTTTTTGAACAAGGGGACAACATTTGCCTCCCTCCAATCCTCCGGTACCATCCCCGTGGACAACGAGGACATAAAGATCCTAGCCAGAGGCTTAGCAATCTCTTCTCTTGCCTCGTGGAGCAGCCTGGGGAATATTCCGTCAGGCCCCGGGGACTTATATGTCCTAATGTATTTTAACAACTCCAACATCTCCTCTCCCTTAATATCAACATGCTCCAGAACATCAACCTCACTCATATTGTCCTCACCATCATCGTTCCCTCTCATTGGTGAATATTGAAGAGAAGTATTCATTGAGGACCTCGCTCACTTCCACAGCTCCAGGCACATCTTCCCACCTTCATCTCTAATCGGTCCTACCTTCACTCCTGTCATCCTTTTTTTCTTCACATAATTGAAGAATGCCTTGGGGTTTTCCTTTACCCTACTCGCCAAGGCCTTCTCATGCCCCCTTCTTGCTCTTCTCAGCCCCTTCTTAAGCTCCTTTCTTGCTTCCCTATATTCCTCAATAGACCCATCTGATCCTTGCTTCCTAAACCTCAGGTATGCTGCCTTCTTCCACTTGACTAGATTTTCCACCTCACTTGTCATCCATGGTTCCTTCACCCTACCATTCTTTATCTTCCTCACCGGGACAGATTTATCCCTAACATCCTGCAAGAGATCTCTAAACATTGACCACACGTCCATAGTACTTTTCCCTGCAAAAACATCATCCTAGTTCACACCCGCAAGTTCTAGCCTTCTAGCCTCATAATTTGCCTTTCCCCAATTAAAAATTTTCCTGTCCTCTCTGATTCTATCCTTTTCCATGATAATGCTAAAGGCCAGGGAGCGGTGGTCACTGTCCCCCAGATGCTCACCCACTGAGAGATCTGTGACCTGACCCGGTTCATTACCTAGTACTAGATCTAGTATGGCATTCCCCCTAGTTGGCCTGTCCACATACTGTGACAGGAATCCATCCTGGACACACTTAACAAACTCTGCCCCATCTAAACCCCATCTGAATTTCATATGGTATGAGTGTGTATGTCTGCAGAGAGCTGAGGGTTTGTTCTTGCTGACAATATTCACACTCCATCAATCCACAGGATGTGCCACTTAGGGACTTGGGCTATATTATATTGTTTTGTGTGACTGTATTTTACTGCTACGTTATATGTGCTAGGCTGTGTATGACTGTTTGTACTGTGTTACACCTTGGTCCCCGAGGAGTGCTGTATTCGTGGGTATTCATGTATAATTGAATGATAATTAAGCTTGAAATGGAACAACAACATGGTATGCCATGGGCTCTTAACTTTGTAAGCAGCCTCATATGTGGCACCTTGTCAAAGGCCTTCTAGAAGTCCACATATACAACATCAACTACATTCCCTTTATCAATCCTACTTGTAATTTCCTCAAAGAATTCCAACTGGTTTGTCAGGCAGGATTTTCTCTAAAGGGAACCATGCTGACTTTGTACTATCTTGTCCTGTGTCATCACCTCATCCTTAACAATTGACTCTAACATCTTTGACTATAATTTCCTTTCTGCTGCCTTCCTCGCTTTTTAAAGAGTGGAGTGACACTTGCAATTTTCCAGTCTTCTGGCACCATGCCGGAGTCCAATGATTTTTGAAAGGTCATTACTAGTGCCTCCACAATCTTTACCACTACCTCCTTCAGTACCCTAGGATGTAGTTCATCTAGACCAGGTGACTTATGTACCCTTAGATCTTTTCAGCTTTTTGAGCACCTGCTCCCTTGTAATAGTAACTGCACTCGCTTCTCTCCCTCACCCCCTTCACACCTGGCACGGTGCTGGTATCTTCCACAGTGAAGACTGATGCAAAATACTCTTTAGTTCATCTGCCATTTCCTTGTCCCCCATTATTATTTCTCTGGCTTCATTTTCTAGTGGTCCTATATCCACTCTCATCACTTTTTTTTAACATAATTGACAAAGCTTTTACTATCCACTTTGATATTGTTTGTTAGCTTGCTTTCATATTTCATCTTTTCCTTCCAAATGATTCTTTTAATTGTTCTCTGTAGGTTTTTAAAAGCTTCCCAAACCTTTGTCTTCCCGCTAATCTTTGCTTTGTATGCCCTCTTCTGCTTTACCTTAGCTTTGACTTCCCTTGTCAGCCACAGTGTACTATTTTGCCATCTGAGTATTTCATTGTTTTTGGAATCCATCTGTCCAGCACCTTCCTTCTTTTTCCCAGAAACTCACGCTATTGATGCTCTACTGTCATCCCTGCCAGCATCTCCTTCCAATTTACTTTGGTCAACTCCTCTCTCATAATATTGTAATTTCCTTTACTCCACTGAAATACTGCTATGTCAGACTTTAATTTCTCCCAATCAAATTTCAATTTGAACTCAATCATATTACTGCCTCTTAAGGGTTATTTTTACCTTAAACTCCTTATTCACCTCCAGTTCATTATATTACACCCAATCCAATATAGCCGACCCCCGGTCGGCTCAATGACAAACTGCTCTAAAAAGCCATTTTGTCGGCATTCAACAAACTCACTCTCTTGAGATGCATTACCAATCTGATTTTCCCAATTGACATGCATGTTGATAACTCTCATGACTATCATAATATTGCCCTTTTGACATGCCTTTTCTATTTCCTGTTGTAATCTGTGGTCCACATCCCAGCTAATGTTTCAAGGCCTGTATATAACTGCCATAAGGGTCCTTTTACCCTTGCAGTTTCTTAACTCAAACTGCAAGGGTAAAAGGACACAATATGTAACCTTGGACATTCAGCTCCCAACTACAACTATCCTTCAGCCACAATTCATTGATGGCCACAACATCATACCTGACTGTCAGTAATAGTGCAACAAGATCATCCTTCATCCTATACTTCATGCATTGAGATAAAGCACTTTGAGTACTGTATTTGCTACCCTTTCTGATTCTGCGTCCCCAGTGCACTGATATTCACCCTGCTGTCTGCAATTTTGTCTTATTATTTGCCTGCTCTTCTTGACAGTCCGAGTGTACACTGTCTTTACATTTTTACCATCTGTCCTATCCTAAAAATCTTCACTCTGGTTCCCACCCTCCTGCCAAATTGGTTTAAACCCTCCCCAACAGCTCTAACAAACCTGCCTATGAGAATATTAGTCCCTCTCAGGTTCAAGTGCAACCCATTACTTTTGAACAGGTCATACCATCCCAGAAGAGTTCCCAGTGTTCCAGGAACCTGAAGCCCTGCCCCTCCTGCACCAACATCTCAGCCATGCGTTAATCTGCCACATCATCATGTTTCTACCCTCACTGGTGCATGGCACAGGCAGCAATCCAGGAATTACTACCTGGAGGGTCCTGCTTCTCAGCTTTCTACCTCGCTGTCTTGATTCAATTTTCAGGACCTCTTCTCTTTGCTTTTCCTTCCTATGTCATTGGTACTAATATGTACCAAGATATCTGGCTGCTCTCCCTCCTTCTCCAAAATGCTGTGGACAAGAGCCGAGATGTCCCTGACCCTGGCATAAGGGAGGCCACATACCATTCGGGTGTCCCATTCATGTCCATAGAATCTGCTGTCTGTTCCCCTAACTATTGAGTCCCTTTTCATCACAGCTCCCCTCTTCTCCCTCTTTCCTTTCTGCACCACAGACCTACGCTCAGTGCCAGTAACCCAGTCTCCATGACATTCCTCTGAGAGGTCATCCCCCACAACAATATCCAAAGTGATATACTTATTATTGAGGGAAATAGCCACATGGGTGATCTTTTCAATAACCAATTCTTGTTATTTGTCAGTATGTTACCATCGCTCTGTGGTTGTTGATGACGAATTGATCCATATTGTGTCTCATCAAAAGTCATCTGATAATACAAGTACATCATATCCATGGGTCCTCCCTATATATTTCATGCTCAAAAATCTAGCACATTTATCAAATTTTTTTTTCATAAATCCATGTTAATATGCTCAAGCTCAATAGTCTTGAGGGTGTTCTGTTTATCCTTCATTATGCAATGAGTGACCTCTTTATTTGGCACACCTGTACACATTAATGCAAATATCTTATCAGCTAACCATGTGGCAGCAACTCAGTGCATAAAAACATTCAGACATGGTCAAGAGGCTCATTTGTTCAGACCATACATCAGAATGGGGAAGATGTGATCTAAGTGATTTTGACCATGGAATGATTGTTGGTGCCAGATGGGGTGGTTTGAATATCACAGAATCTACTGACCTCCTGGAACTTTCATGCACAACAGCCTCTAGACTTTACAGAGAATGATATGGAAAACTGAAAGAAAATCCAGTGGGCATTTTTGTGGGTGAAAATGCCTTGCTAATGAGAGAGGTCAGAGGAGAAGGGCCAGACTGGTTCAAGCTGATAAGAAGGTGTCAGCAACTGAAATAACCAGCAGTGGTGTGCAGGAGAACATCTCTGAATACAAGACACATCAAAGTGCGAAGTGGATGGACTACAGAGGTAGAAGACCACAAACTTACACTTAGTTGTCACTTTGTTAGATACAGGAGGTATCTAGTAATGTACTGAGTGTACTGTATATTAAATTATAAACTCTTTCCAATTGATTGTTTACCTTCAGGTGATAGTACACTTGCACATGTGACTCAGCAGGTAATGGGCTTGCAACTGATCAGGATAAGGGTGAAAAATTAAATTGCTCGAAGAGCTCAATGTGTCGAGTAGCACCTGTGGAAAACAAAGGAATAGTTGTGTTTTGGTTTAGCACCCTACATCTAAGCACCATCACAATCCGATTGAATGGCAGAACAGTCTTGGGAAGTTGAACGGCTTTATTCTACACCAGTATCTGATGACCAAATTGTGCCAAAGCTAGGACGAGGGAGATGTCTTCCTTTTTTAAAGAAAGGGGCTTCCCTTCCTCCACTATCAACTCTGCTCTTAAACGCATCTCCCCCATTTCACATACATCTGCTCTCACTCCATCCTCCCACCACCCCACTAGGAATAGGGTTCCCCTGGTCCTCACCGACCACCCCACCAGCCTCCGGGTCCAACATATTATTCTCCGTAACTTCCGCCACCTCCAACGGGATCCCACCACTAAGCACATCTTTCCCTCCCCCCCCCCTGCATTCCGCAGGGATCGCTCCTTACACAACTCCCTTGTCCATTCGTCCCCCCCATCCCTCCCCACTGATCTCCCTCCTGGCACTTATCCGTGTAAGCGGAACAAGTGCTACGCATGCCCTTACACTTCCTCCCTTACCACCATTCAGGGCCCCAAACAGTCCTTCCAGGTGAGGCATCACTTCACCTGTGAGTCGACTGGGGTGATATATTGCGTCCGGTGCTCCCGATGTGGCCTTTTATATATTGGCGAGACCTAACGCAGACTGGGAGACCGCTTTGCTGAACATCTACGCTCTGTCCGCCAGAGAAAGCAGGATCTCCCAGTGGCCACACATTTTAATTCCACATCCCATTCCCATTCTGACATGTCTATCCACGGCCTCCTCTACTGTAAAGATGAAGCCACACTCAGGTTGGAGGAACAACACCTTATATTCCGTCTGGGTAGCCTCCAACCTGATGGCATGAACATCGACTTCTCTAACTTCTGCTAAGGCCCCACCTCCCCCTCGTACCCCATCTGTTACTCATTTTTATGCACACATTCTTTCTCTCACTCTCCTTTTTCTCCCTCTGTCCCTCTGAATATACCTCTTGCCCATCCTCTGGGTCACCCCCCCCCCCGTCTTTCTTCCCGGACCTCCTGTCCCATGATCCTCTCGTATCCCCTTTTGCCTATCACCTGTCCAGCTCTCGGCTCTATCCCTCCCCCTCCTGTCTTCTCCTATCATTTTGCATCTCCCCCTCCCCGTCCAGCTTTCAAATCCCTTACTCACTCTTCCTTCAGTTAGTCCTGACGAAGGGTCTCGGCCTGAAACGTCGACTGCACCTGTTCCTAGAGATGCTGCCTGGCCTGCTGCGTTCACCAGCGACTTTGATGTATGTTGCTTGAATTTCCAGCATCTGCAGAATTCCTGTTGTTTTTGTGCCAAAGATATTTCTTTATAAATAAAATCATCGTTTTTGCTGCTTTTGTCCAAAAATCAGCTTTCTCTGAGTGCCACGGTAGCGAAGTGGTTAGTGTGATGCTATTACAGCTCGGGATACTAGAGTTCATTTTCAATGTCATTTGTAAGGAGTTTGTACATTTTCCCTATGAAAACATGAGTTTTCTCCCGGTGCTCTGGTTTCCTCCCATAGTTCAAAACCTGATTAGTAGGTTAGTTGGTCATTGTAAATTGCCCTGTGGTTAGGCTAGGGTTAAATCCGTGGGTTGCTCTGTGACACGGCTTGCTGGGCCGGAAAGGACTGTTCCGCTCTTTATCCCTAAATAAAATAAAAGTAAGTAAATCAATTATTCTCGTAAGTTACAGATATTTTTAAGTAGACATTTTCTTGGAGTTGCACTTCATTTCATTCAGTGAATATATTCTGAAAATATTACAGGAAATGTTTAATGTGATTTATTTCTGATGTAGACCAAGTTTGTTCCAACAACTTTCATGAACAAACGAGAAAGATGAATTTTCCAGGATGTGTAGATTGGGAGTTTAAATAAGGATTCACTGACATGTTGCATTTTTCCTTTGTCTTTTAATAAATGTTAAGTACATCAGTGGTTTGGGAAATAGTTGAATGTTAAGAGGAAGACTAGCAGAAGTTTCCTGGCTGCAGGACTTCATGGAAAGTACAATCAGGATGCATTGTGTTCTATTTATTAACAATAGAACTGCTTATGTGAGATATCCTGGCGCACAGATTAGGAAAGCACCCTGTGAAATTTTGTCAAAAAATAACTACTGCACTGAGCAACACAAAATAGATGATTAAAACATTTTAATGGTATTCAGGATTACTACTTGGCCTTGCTTTATTCTGTGCAGTTGTCTCTCCATGTGACTGGCCATGAATTATTCGTCTGTAGCTATTGAACACACTCCCAAGAATTTAATTACATGCTCTCCTAAAGCACCTCTCAATGACCGCCTATCATTGTCCAATCATGTGGCATAAATTTGAGGGAATAAATTGAGGTAGTTCTGTATACCTTTGAACTAGACACTACCTCATTTTATTGTGCTCTGCTTAAGGGTTCTCTTCACATAAGGGAAACACTAATTGAAATCAACATCTGGACAACTGAGATTCAAAATCTTGAGAATAATTTTGCTTTTGGCTCAACTCTTTATGATGAAAGATGTAAGTTGAAGAAACCTTTCTATGATTCATTCACTATTGCAATGACTCTCAGGATGATTTTAAGTCGGGGAAAAATTGGTTAATGTTCTTTCTCGTACTCAAGTGCAAAGGAGAATGAAATGATTGTTACTCTGGATCCGATGCAGTGCAGAAAATAACACAGTAAGATTAAGAACACAATAATAAAAAACACATTAAAAGTAAATATGTAAGATTGCTTGTATATATTGATAATATATCCATAAAATGACACTAGGCACAGGAGTTTCTGCACATAAGGTGAGTCTGACAGAAAATGATAAAGTTGTGGTGGTGGGGATGTTGAAAGGTGGATTAGTGAATGAAGGTGTTGATCAGTCTCACTGCTTGGGGAAACTGTTTAGTTCCAGCAATATTCGGGCACAAATCTGAGGTTATGAGAAGGCATAAGTAGTGGTGTTGGGGAAGAGGAGGGATGGGTTAGTGGGTGGAGGTGTTGATGATTTAGGAGCAGGAAAGTCCATTGTATTCCATCAGACTATTGACAAATGGCCAAATAAAGAGTCATCTGAGTACCTATACAATTAGAAAATCTGTCCAATTTTCTTTTTGCCCTTCAGTTGGTAGAACTTGCACATGGAACCCACAAAATAATGAGCTTGTGACTGATGTGGAATGTAGACAAAGCATAAGGGTGAAAACTATAATTGCTGTAAGAACTCAGTGGGTCAAGCATAATCTGTGGAGGCAAAAGGAGTGGTCATGTTTTGGGTCAGGACCTTGCATGAGTGCAGAGGGAAGATGGCCCGTATTGAGAGGTGAGAAGGAGGAGGAGAGATGGGCTGGTAGGTGAAAGTGGAGCTAGCTGAGGTGGAGGATGATAGGCAGATGGAGGTGGGAGGGGAAAGTGTAGAGACAAGCTGGAAGATGATAAGTGTAACCACATAAGGGTCGACTGTACCTCTTCCTATAGATGCTGCCTGGCCTGCTGTGTTCACCAGCAATTTTTATGTGTGTTGCTTGTTTTTTGCTAGCAGTTTCTTAGAGAACTATCAGTTACATCCACTTAATGCATCAGCATCTCTAACTTCCTAGTCTATCAATTGCAGTGCAGTTGGCAGAAAAATCCTTCTCCATCACTGGAATTTCAGAAGCACGGGTGTTATGTAGATAGTACAACAGTTCCTTTGAATGGCTGTGCTAATTTTGGTAATTGGTATACGTTTTTCCATTTAGTTCGGTTTATCTCTAGGTTTTTGAGATAGTTTCGATTCACTATTGATTTTAACATATTAAAAAATCTATTTTGAGTAAAGATGAAAGATCTTTAAAAAGATTTAAAATTAGTTTCATTTGTCACATGTACATTAAAACATACATTGAAATGCGTCGTTTGTGTCAATGACCAGCACAGTCTAAGGTTGTGCTGTGGGCAGCTTGCCATGCTTCCAGCACCACCAGGGCATGCCCACAATTTATTAACCCTAACCAGCACATCTTTAGAATGTGGAAGGAAACTGGAGCACCTGGAAGAACCTCGTGGAGTCATGGGGAGAGCATATAAGCTTCTTACAGGAGATGAACCCTGATTGCAGGTGCTACATGAATTAGGGTAATGACATGTCAATTTATTTGCCATGGTGTAAATAAATGTTATGTTAAGGCTAATCACAATGCAGGCTATATTCTGTGAGCACCAAGTCCACTGTCTCCATAACATCGGGTTGCCTGAAGACCCTTACCATGACTGCTGTGATTGAGGATGTTTACCTTCACTCTGGTTCCATGGCAGCCAATGAAGAAGCCACAAACTTCACCATAGTTGAGGCTGGTGGTGCTTGCGTGCTTGATGGGATGGGTGGGTGACTTGTGAGATGGTCTGCTCCATACACCATAGGATATGGGAGCAGAATTAGGCCATTTGGCCCATCAAGTGTTGGCCTTCATAACAAGGGGAGTTGAGTATAGGAGCAAAGAGGTCCTTCTGCAGTTGTACAGGGCCCTGGTGAGACCACACCTAGAGTATTATGTACAGTTTTGGTCTCCAAATTTGAGGAAGGACATTCTTGCTATTGAGGGAGTGTAGCGGAGGTTCACGAGATTAATTCCCGGGATGGCGGGACCGTCATATGTTGAAAGATTGGAGCGACTGGGGTTACATACACTGGAATTTAGAAGGATGAGAGGGGATCTGATTGAAACATATAAGATTATTAAGGGGTTGGACACGCTAGAGGCAGGAAACATGTTCCCAAAGTTGGGCAAGTCCAGAACCAGAGGCCACAATTTGAGAATAAGGGGTAGGTCATTTAGAACGGAGTTGAGGAAAAACTTTTTCACCCAGAGTTGTGGATCTGTGGAATCCTCTGCCTCAGAAGGCAGTGGAAGCCAATTCTCTGAATGCTTTCAAGAAAGAGTGAGATAGAGCTCTTAATGATAATGGAGTCAAGGAATATGGGGAGAAGGCAGGAACGGGGTACTGATTGCGGATGATCAGCCATGATCACAGTGAATGGTGGTGCTGGCTCGAAGGGCCGAATAGCCTACTCCTGCACCTATTGTCTATTGTCAAGTCTGCGCCACCATTCTATCATAGTTGATCCTTCTTTTTCCCCTCCTCAGCCCCGCTCCGCAGCCTTCTCCCCGTAACCTTTGATGCCATGTCCAATCAAGAACCTATCATGCTCTGTCTTAATATACCCCACTAACCTGGCCTCCATAGCTGCCTGTAGTATAAATTCCACAAATTCACCACCCTCTAGCTAAAGAAATTTTTCTGTATCTGTTTTAAATGGACACCCCTCTATCCTGAGGTTGTGCCCTCTCGTCCTGGACACCCCCACCATGGCAAACATCCTTTCAACATCTACCATGTCTAGGTCTTTCAACATTCGAAAGGTTTCAATGAGATCTCCCCCATCCTTCAAAATTCCAGCGAGTACAGACCCAGAGCTATCAAACGTTCCTTGTATGATAACCCTTTCTTTCCCAGAATCATACTTCTGAAACTCTTCTGAACCCTCTCCAATGTCAACACATCTTTTTGTGGATGAGGAGCCCAAAACTATTCTCAGTATTCGAGGTGAGGCCTCACCAGTGCCTTATAAAGCCTCAGCATCACATCCTTGCTCTTATATTCTAGACCTCTTAAAATGAATGTTAACATGGCAACACACATCAAAGTTGCTGGTGAACGCAGCAGGCCAAGCAGCATCTGTAGGAAGAGGTGTAGTCGACGTTTCAGGCCGAGACCCTTCGTCAGGACTTATGGTATTAACATGGCATTTACCTTCCTCACTACTGGCTCTTCCTGTAAGTTAATCTTTAGGATGTTCTGCACAAGGACTTCCAAGTGCCTTTGGATCTCAGATTTTTGGATTTTCTCCCTTTTTAGATTTCCTCCCTTTTTAGAAAATAGTCTGCACATTTATTTCTTCTACCAAAGTGCATGACCGTGTATTTTCCAACATTATATTTCATTTGCCATTCTCTTGCCCATTCTCCTAATCTGTCTAAGTCCTTCTGCAGCCTACCTGTTTCCTCAACACTACCTGCTCCTCCAACAATCTTCATATCATCTGCAAACATGGCATCAAAGTAATCTATTCCATCATCTAAGTAATTGATATGTAGTATAAAAAGAAGTGGTTCCAACACTGACCCCTGCGGAACTCCACTAGTCACTGGCAGCCAATCAGAAACAAATCCTTTTATTTCCACTCATTGCCTCTTACCAATCATGCTTTAACAATGCCAGTAACTTTCCTGTAATACCATGGGCTCTTAATTTGGTAAGCAGCCTTGTGTGTGGCACCTTGCCAAAGGCCTTCTGAAAGCCCAAGTATACAACATCTACTGTATCCCCTTTATCTATCCTACTTGTAATCTCCTCAAAGAATTCCAACAAGTTTGTCTGACAAGAATTTCCCTTAAGGAAGCCATACTGACTTTGTCCTATCTTGTCATGTGTCACAAAGTACTCCATAACCGTATGTTTATGCCTTCTGTCATATACATACCTGTAGATATATTTCCTTGAGTATCTGAATCCTTCTCTACTCTTTCTGTACTGGTTAGCATTATGCTATTACAGCGCCAGTGACCTGGGTTCAATGCCTTTTGCTCTTTTAAGGAGATTCTACATTCTCTCCATGACTGCATGGGTTTCCTTCCACATTCTAAAGACATGTTGATTAGCAGGTTAACTGTTTACATGGATACGATTGGTTGGTGTGGGCTCGTTGGGCTGGAAGGGCCTGTTATAATGCTGTGTTGCTAAATTAAAAAGTAACATTTTTATTTGCCTCCAATTTCCACTAGTTTGCCTTCACAATTAAGTGGTTTTGTCAAACATGGATGGGGGAGCCACACCTCATATCCCATCTAGGTAGCTTTGAACCTAATGGTATAAACATCAATTTCTTGTAATTTTTAAAAAATCTTTTCCCTTCCCTCCTCTTCTGTTCCTAACTCTGGCCTCTTATCTATTTTCCTCACCTGCCTATCACTACCACCACCCCCCCTCCCCCCAGTGGCTCTCCTCCTTCCTTTCTCACATGGTTCACTTCCCTCTCCTATCATATTCTTCCTTCTCCAGCCCTTTACGATTTCCACCCACCTCATCATCTGCCACTTTCTAGCTTGTCCTTCTTCTCTCCCCCTCCCAACTTTTAATTCTGTTGTCTTCCCCCTTCCTTTCCAGTCCTGCCCGAAAAGTCAACTGGTTTTTCGTTTCCATAGATGCTGCCTGACCTGAGTTCCTCTAGCATTTTGTGTGTGATGCTTTGGATTTCGACCCTCTTTTGTGTTTATGAATTTAAAATAGCATATTGTGTACGAAATTGCCTAATGATCAATGAGAAAAATCATTGAATTTTCTTGGAAAAAGAGTATTTTCTCTCGAGTTCAGGCTATATTATTCAGTTTTGCACTTTATCTCTTTAAAATGTCCATGTGTTACTGAGCAAACTCTGGAATAGCACTTGGATAGAAAGTTAAACCAAGACTCTAACTCTGCTTGGGTGGAGCAGGGTGGTGATTGTTTCACTTGTTGACCGATCTTCTTCCCTTGAGCCGAACCACCACACGCATTATTTTTAAATCTTGGCTGGAACCCAGAAACATGATTTCAAATCAAAACTGAATGCTCAAGCATTTTAATTCAATTAAACAAAAAGCAAGTAATTGTTTCAAATAATTATATAAATACTTTGGTGACATGAAATGGCTCAATTCTTATGAAGAAAACATTATGTTGATGAGAGGAAATCTACCATCCTTAATTTGGCCTTTGTGTGACCCACAGCAATGAGACAAACTTTTGTTCTTTCTGATGTGCCAAGCAAGTCATGTACTTAGCATGTCAGAGGGGACAGGAGTTAATCATATTGTCCATATTTTGTTATCAAATCCATACAATTTTGTATCAATTAGAAAATATGGACAAAAAAGTGCAGGTATCTTATTTTGGAAGAACGATGCAAGTCTTAGTGTGTGCAGTGCAGACTTCACTCTGTGTATTTGGTTATACCAGTCTGTGTATTTTTGTCAGCATTTTCTGATTTGCTAATTAACAAAAGATTGATTTAATGGCCCTCTGGTTAATTGTCTTTGTCAGAGAAATGTATTTTTTTCTCTCTACTTATTTATTTCAGTTGGAGTGGAGGTAACTGACTTTGTACAGCAATTAATTAAAAGTTGAGTTTTGTGTAAGACTGGCTGAACCGATGGTTATCAACAAGTGCTATGGATGAACGAGTCTGTTGCCTAGAACTATGCTGTGCGTTCAAACTGCAGTGTCATAGTTTGTTGAACAGCTGTTTATCATGTGAATGTAAAGAGTCAGCAGTTAGTTTTATTGAAGGAGCATTTTTGAACCACAAGGTGCAGCAAAATTAAAGTTTTGTTAAATAAGGAGCCGTTTAATTATTGTCGTTCTTCCTGTATGAGTGGTGGGGTGGAGATAGTCTCTACCAAAGGAGGTGTAAGGTACTTTGTCCCTCCGCTAGCCTGCAGGTCACCCTTGAGCAAGGTGTATCACCTGCTTACCCCCACCAAGTCAGGGTCACATGAAGCCATGGGAGCAGGTGGTGGATAGTCGTATGTGCAGCTGGTGCATATCACAAGTCCTGGTTATACGACCACTGACACCAGGCAGATCATCTCTGAAGAGTATTGATAATGGCAGCGGTCACCAGTCTTGTAAAGAAGTTGGCAATGGTAAACCGTTTCTGTTTAAAAAAAAATTTTTTTAAATTGCAAAGAACAATCATCAAGACCATGATCGTCCATGTCATAAAGCATGACACATAAGGAATGAAATTCTTCCTATACAGTATCTATATAAATGCTGTGTGGAACAGGCCCCTTCAGTCCAACATATCATACTGTTCAGCAAACCATCTATTGAACCCTAGCCTAATCACAAGCCAGTTTAACCTACTAACTGATACATCTTTGGACTGAGAGAAGAAACTGGAGTTTCAGAGTAGTCTGTTCTTCAAGATGAACTCTGGAGTCATATCACTGCTGCCTAATTTGTTTTAGACATACAGCGCAGATAGTGGCTCTTCAACCCATGAGTCTGTACCATGCACTCATTTACACTGGTAATCCCATAATATTCCCACCAACACGCCTGTATTCTACTACTCAGCTACGCATGAGCAGCAATTTACAGCAGTCAATTAACGTACCAACCCGCAGGTCTTTGGGATGTGGGAGGAAACCAGAGAAACTGGGCTAAACTCATGCAGTCAGTCACAGGAAGAACTGTGAAATCCACCCAAGCTGCACCCAGGGTAGGGATTAAACCCAGTTCTTTGGATCTGTGAGGTTGTGGCTCTACCAGCTGCACGTGGTTTTTGTCAATAATAGATGCTCTGTTAGTTTAATATTTTTTTTAAAGTTAATTCAATCCAATGAACCAAAGAGACTAGCACAGTAATAGTATTTTAAATTAATAAATAAATCAATAGCATATTAATTTATAGATATGAGTGGAATCAAATGGTTTTCCCATTTATTTGGATATACGGCACAGAACAGGCCCTTCTGGCCTAATGAGCTCACTGCCCAGCAAATCAATTTAACCATAGCCTAACCACAGGACAATTTGCAATGATCAATTAGCCTTCTAACCGGTATGTCTTTGGACTGTGGGAGAAAATCCACGGGAAACCCATATCTCCATGGAGAGAGCATACAAATTCCTTATAAAACAGCACTAGAATTGAACTCGGAGCTCAGATGCCCCAAGCTGTAGTAGTATTGTACTAACTGCTACAGTACTGTGGCACCCACTACACCAGTGGTCCCCAACCTTACTTGCACCGCGGACTGGTTCAATATTGACAATATTCTTGCGGACTGGCTGACCAGGGTGGTGGGGGGTTGTTCAAGTAGGGTTAAACTCAGTCAGTCCCAAATAAGGGACAAAAGTAGTAGTCAAATCCCGGGACACTTGTGTTTACCCCAGGAAAGACTACCATGATCATGAAGCCTTGCGCGGACACCTGTGTGCGCATGCACGTACGTGTTGATTTTTTTTCCTACAAATCGGTTTTGGCTTGATCTTCCCGATTATACTGTACATACATTATTTCTACTTTATATAGGCTGTGTATTTATCATATCGTTCCTGCTTTTACTATATGTTGGTGTTATTTTCGTTTTTGTGTTATTTGGTATGATTTGGTAGGTTTTTTTTGGGTCTAGGAACGCTCAAAAATTTTTCCCATATAGATTAATGGTAATTGTTTCTTCGCTTTACGCCATTTTGGCACGAAAGGTTTCACAGGAACGCTCTACCTTAGCGGGGGAAATACGGGGCAAGGGCGGTCCCGTATGGGACAAACCAATTTAGCCCAATATACGGGATGTCCTGGCAAATACGGGACAGTTGGCAACCTTATGTTCAAGTTCAACAGTGTGTGACAGGGAATGAGGAAAGGTGTAGCTGACTCATATCGTTTCTTCGTGGCCTGGTAGCACATACTTTGCGGCCTGGTGGTTGGGGATCGCTGCGCTACGCTACCAAGGCACACCACTGCAACTTACTTGTTTCCAGTCAGTGGTGTATAATACTCAATCCTTGTGATCAATGTTTTGAAAAAGAATGTCCAGAGTTGTCTGAAAATAATGTTTGGAAGTCCAACATTAGCAAGTCAGAACTATGAAAATTATGTCAGGAAGGAACTACAGTACAACATTGAGAAGTGCATTTTACTCAATAAAATTAGTTGGAGGCATACTGCCGCCTTTAATGATATCGAAGATCAATGATATGGCCAGTTATCTGGAGGGTGAAGTAAAATAACTTTTGGGAAATCAGACCAGGTTAGGAATTCGGTAGGATACTGGGTAGTGTTGTAGGGCAGAGGGACCTGGGAGCACATCTTCCCTAAAAATGGTATCACTGATAGACAGTGGTGAAGAAGACATTTGCTATGCTGGCCTTCATCAGTCAGGGCATAGGAGTTGGAATGTTACATTGCTGTTGTACAAGATGGAGTATTGAGTGTAGTTTTGGTTACTTTGTTATAGGCATGACATCATTATGCTGGAAACACAATTTGTGAGAATGGTGCCAGGACTTAAGGGCCTGAGTTAGAGAGAGGATAGACAAGCTCGGACGTAATCATTAGAGCATTGGAGACTGAAGGGTAACTTTAGAGCTGTATGAAATCATGAGAGAGACAGTGTGAATACAGTTTTTTCCTGAGACAGGGAACCAAAAATTAGAGAGTGTAGATTTATTTTGATAGGGGAAAGATTTAAAAGGGAACTAAAGGGCAACAACTTTACACAGATGTGTAAAGCGTATGGAGTGATCTGCCAAAGAAAGTAGTTTAGTTGGGTACAATAATGATATTTAAAAGACAATTGGATAAGAAAGGTTTAGAAGGATATGGGTTAAATGCAGGCAAATGGGATTGACTAAAATGATGTTTCTGGCTGAGCTGAGGAACTGATCTGGACCATTTGTATCACATTTTTGAGACAACAATGTTTTACTTACTAACAATCCCACAGTTTGCTGCTAGGGTTGTAAATGGAAACAGGAGCTGCTGCATGATTATTTTCAACCATTGTATCATTTGTAAATCTCAGTTCCGGTACTTTCCCTCTGCGACTGGGGTAAAAACGCTGTGAACTGGTCCTGAGCAGTTCGCTCAACCCTTGGAGATGAAGCTGAGCACTTCGCTGGATTACTTGGACTGGCTGATGGGGTTGTTAGGTGAAGTACTGGCCAGAGTTGCTGTCTTTTGATTATCTTGTCTGAGCTTAACTTTTTTCAATTTGATGTCTTGCAGTGCAATTTAATTGGGCTTTACCCTTTATTTATGTTTTTAAAAAAGCGCTATTTATAATTTACCTCATTTCTGTTCGGTTAAAGTTGTGGGCTGCAATTCCTTCATGACTACAGCAACTGCACTACTGTGACTGTATCGTGTTGATGTGGATAGCCCTGAGGCCTTGATGGACATTTATAAATATATTTTTCACCTTCTGGTGGAAAAACTTGCTTCAAAAAACATTTAAAACTCTATTTTGACCTTATACTCTTTGGATCATTTTGAATACTTTGATTTCGACGAATTCTCCGAACTTGGTTAATTCCCATTGAGCCTTTTGTCAGGAGTTCCAGTCAAGTGGCTGGTGCTTTTTCCACCAACTTCAGAGGTTTTCCCATTGGATGCTTTTGTTTTTGCATTTGATTCTAAAGCCTGGTGATAAGTGTGTTTCTCTGGATTTAATGTTGGGCATCACAAAACACTGGAAATTGGGCATCGTCTGTGAATGAATATAAACAAGCAGTCAATGCTTCAAGCCAAGGCCTTGGATCAGGACATGAAATAATAAGACTCTTCTCCAGCCATCTTATTCTGGGCTCTGACTTTCTTTTAAGTCCAGATGAAGGATTTTTAGCCTGAAATGACAACTATTTATTCTCCACGGATACTGCTTGACTTGCTGAGTTTCTCCTGCATTTTGTGAGTGTTGCACAGGCTTTCCAGCATTTGCAAAATCGCTTGTGTTTATTCTTTAATATTAGAGTAGCTTAACATTGTTGGTTTTCTCTATTAAAAGAAAAATTGGCTGTGCTATGTTCAGAATGGTGTCCTGGATTTTCCTGGAAATGAAAGATGTCCCAATTCTTTTGTACCTTGATTTAACACAAGTCAAGAATTAGTTCTGTTTTTCCTCGACAGTCAAAATTTGCTGGTGCTGCTGGAATTAAAACATGAATTAAAGTTCCAGAATTGGGATGAATGTATTGGTAAACACAAGAGATTCTGCAGATGCTGGAAATCCAGAGTAACAGATACAATGTTGAAGGAACGCAGAAGGTCAAGCAAAATCTGTGGAAAGGAATAAACAGTTGACTTTTCAGATCGAGGCTCTTGATCAGGACTTGAAGGAATCATTTATAATACTTTGATTTCATTGCCTGACCTGCTGAGTGTCTTGGTACTGTTGCTTTCTCAGAAGGACAAAGACCAAGAGCAAGAGTAGGCAGTCTTACCCATAGAACATTGTTGGGAAGAGTGTGGCAGACTTTTGCTCCTCTGTTGATGCGTGTAAATTTGAAGCATTTGTCACAACTTAGATTTTTCTATGTTATCTTGATCAGATTGCTGGTTTTTTGCTACATAACTTGTGCTTCAACCTCTATGTCACTTGTGAATTTTTATAAATCACAGCTTCCAACAATGCCCTCATCTTGGCGGTGCTTTCGTGCGTCACTTTCTGAAGTCTGCGTTGCATAGTTGGAATTTAAATTTTCCCTGGAATTTGGAGCAGATCGGCATTTGTACAGCAGCTTTTGTGGCCTGTGGAAGTCCCAGTACAGTATATATTTAAGTCCTGTCATACACAGGGAGTATAGGTGTCTCCTGAACAGTCAGAGTTACTTATAGGCATATACGAGGCCCTTTGGCCCAACTCTGTCAAACTGACCAAGTTCCCTATCTTCTGAGCTGGTTCCAATAACTTTTTTGAGGAACTAGAGAGGCTACAGAAGGACCTAGATAGATTAGGAGAATGGACAAAGAAATGACAGATGGAATACAGTGTCGGGAAGTGTATGTTCATGAACTTTATTAGAAGAATTGAAAGGTTGACTATTTTCTAAATGGAGAGAAAGTACAAAAAAACTGAGGTGTAAAGGGATTTGGGAGTCCTTGTGCAGGAATCCGTAAAGGTTAATTTGTAGGTTCAGTCTGTGAGAAAGGCAAATGCGTTGTTAGCATTCTTGTCAAGAGGACTAGATTGTAAAAGCAAAGATGTAATGTTAAAGCTTTATAAAGAACTGGTGAGGCCTCACTTGGGAGTATTGTGAGCAGGTTTGGACCCCTTATCGAGAAAGGATGTACTGAAACTGGACAGGGTTCAAAGGAGGTTCACAAAAAGGATTCCAGGATTAAATGGCTTGTCATATGAAGAGCTTTTGATGGCTCTGGGCCTATATTCACTAGAACTCAGAAGAATTAGGGATGCCCTCATTGAAACCTATCGAATGGGAAATGGCCTTGATAGGGTGGATGTATGTTTCCTGTGGTGCGAGAGTCTTAAGACCAGAGGACACAACCTCAGAATAGAGGGGTGTCCTTTTAGAATGGAGATGAGGAATATTTTTGGCCAGGGAGTGGTATCTGTGGAATTCTTTGCCAAAGGCAGTTGTGGAGGCCAAGTCTGTATGTATATTTAAGGCAGAAGTTGTTAGATTCTTGATTGGTCTGGGCATGAAGAGATACGGGAAGAAGGCAAGAGATAGGGCCTGAGAGGAAAATTGGATCAGCCATGAAATGGCAGAGCAGACTCAATGGGCCAAATGGCCTAATTCTGCTCCTATATCCTATGGTCTTTGCAAACAACATGGGCTATCCTCCAATCGTCTGGCACTTCACCTGTGGCCGAGGGAACACCCTGTCAGGCACTGGGGATTTATCCACTCTAATTTTCTTCAAGAAAGCAAACACTGCCTGCTCTGTAGTCTGTATATGGTTCATGAACTTGCTGCTTCCTTGCCTCATTTCTATAGACCGAGTCACTGAGTCCATCTTCCAAGTAAATATAGATGCAAAAAAAATCCATTTATGGTTTACCCATCTCTTTCAGCTCCATGCATCAACGACCACTTTAATCTTCCAGAGGACCAATTTTATCCCTTCCTGTCTTTTTGCTGTTAATATATTTGTAGAAAACTTTGGGTTTCTCCTTGACCTGGTGTGCTAGAGCAACCTCATGCCTTCTGTTAGCCCTCCTGATTTCCTTCTCAAGTGTTTTCTTGGATTATTCTCTCTTTTCTCCTTCCTGCTTATACCTGTTTTGCATCTTCATTTTCTTCATGTGTAGAAACTAGTGCATTATCTATTGCAAACTTTTGCATAGAAGAATGCAGACATTTCTCAGGAAATTCCTAAAGTACAACATATTTGTATTAATTGCAGTGTGTGGTCACTATTTACTTACAGTACATGTATGAGCAGCCAGTTATGAAGTACAGAATTTCCCAGAGAGAAGGATGATGAACGATTGTTCAGACAACATAGCAAATGGATGTTGGCATAGGTTATTGGGTTCCTGAAGTGGTGTTTGTAAAGACATCACCTGCACTAGGAGTGAATGTTAACATCTATAAACAAAGCGGGTGAATCAGGCTCCCATGATACGTGGCCAATAGTTTTACTGGTTTGCGCCCTTCACTGGTAAAGCAGTCAAGGCTGTTAATATATTACTTTCAGATAAAGATTCAGGCTTGCTCATTGTGTTACGATGGACTAGCTGTCACTAAAGTGTTTTTTGCCACTACCACTAGCTTAAGAGCACAGCCAAGGCCATTTCTTAGTCCTGATCTCTGCGTGAGGAAACACGTTGGATTTAATCCTAAATGTACACTTGGTGGCCACTCTTTAGGTACCTCCTGTACCTAATAAAAGTGTCAACTGAATTATGTGTTTGTGGTCTTCTGCTGCTGTAGTCCAGCGGTCCCCAACTACCGGGCCGCAAAGCATGTGCTACCGGGCCGCTAGGAAACGATATGATTTGGCGATATGAGTCAGCTGCACCTTTCCTTATTCCCTGTCACGCCCACTGTTGAACTTGAACGCAGGCAAGGGCATTACCCACGCGTCATCCGTGTCAGCGCAGGAAGAAGATCAATTCCTTGAGCTTGCAAATGACGACGGGCAGAAAAGTATGTTTGACATAACATCTCTGCCGGCATTCCGGATCAAAGTCAAGGCTAAATATCCTGAGATAGCCACAAAAGCACTGAAAACATTGCTTTCATTTCCAACATCATATCTCTGCAAAGTGGGCTTTTCTGCAATGAATGCAACGAAAACTAAATTGCGGAATAGACAGGACATAAGGAACCCCCTTCGAGTATCGCTGTCTCCCATCACCCCTCAATGGCACCGTCTCGTTGCAGGAAAACAAGCCCAGGGCTCCCACTGATTCAGCGATATTGGTGTGTTGCAATGATTCTATATGTTCATACGGGGAAATTATGTGCTGTGTGTTTAATATCCAAACGTTACTTAAAATGTTATGACGCTATTGACTTATAAGTGACTTATTGCTATATTCATGCGCTGTTACATGAAACCTAAAATAACACTAACATATAGTAAAAGCAGGAATGATACGATAAATACACAGCCTATATAAAGTAGAAATAATTTATGTATAGTGTAGTTTCACTGAACAGAATCGCCAAAAACGATTTGTAGAGAAAATCAGCATGTAGACGCATGCGCACGTCACGCATGTGCACACAGGTGCCCGCGCAAGGCTTCATGGTCATGGTAGTGTTTCTTGGGGTAAACACAAGGTATTTGACTGCTGCTCTTGTCCATTGGCAACCACCCCCCCCCCTCGGGTTAGCTGGTCCGCAAGAATATTGTCAATAATAAACTGGTCCACGATGCAAAAAAGGTTGGGGACCCCTGCTATAGTCCATCCACTTCAAGGTTCAATGTATTGTGCCTTCAGAGTTGTCCGCTGGATGCCTTTTGTTTTTGCCCACCATTCTCTGTAAACTTTAGAGACTGCTTTGTATGAAACTCCCAGGAGATCTTCAGTTTCTGAAATGCTCAAACCACCCCATCTGGCACCAACAATCATTCCACAGCCAAGGACATTCGGATCACATCACTACCCCATTCTGATGTTTGGTCTGAACAACTGAACCTTTTGACCATGTGTGCATACTTTTATGCATTGAGTTGCTGCCACATGATTGGCTGATCAGATGTTTGCATTAATGAGTAGGTATACCTAATAAAGTGGCTTCTGAATGTATGAGGAATATTAGCCTAGATTAGAGGTTGGTGGGCAGAGATCACTGTCATGTTAGGCTTTGCAGAGCTTTGGGGAAAAACAGTTATGCCATTAAGGAGGAATATTAATGCTTTGAAAGCTGTATGGAAAACTTTACAGATTTTACAATTTTACAGTCTTGACCTGAAATAACATGTCTTTCCCTGCCCAGCGTGCTGCCCGACCCAGTGAGCTCCTGCAGTATTTTGGCTGTTGCTTCAGATTCCAGCATCTGCAGTCTCATGTGTCTCCATGAATCTCTGGAACTGTGCACCTCAAATGGGAATGCAATCAGAATAAAATCTTTGCATTTTTTAAGGCAGAGAAAATTAGTCCTGATGAGGAAGGGTGTGAAAGGTTATTCAAAGCAATGTCCTAATTCAGCTGATGAAATAAGTGACTTTCACTGGGTCATATGGTCAGGAGTGTGGATGTTCGTTGATGATTGCATAATATACAGCTCCTCTGTCAACCCGACAGCAGCAAAGGAACATGGAGCTGAGACTATCATGAATGCTGCCTGATCTGCTTAGTTCCTCCATCATTTTGTGTGTTGCTCTGGATTTCCAGCGTTTGCAGAATCTCTTGTGTGTATAATCATGTAGAGTTGTGGTGCAGTCTTGATAGGTCCTCCTAATTTGTGTGTTTATACTTTATTTGTTTATTTAGCAATACAGTACAGAGTAGGCCTTTCCGGCCCTTCAAGCCCTGTCACTCCAGCAACCCCACAAACAAAATGCGTGCAGCTCTCCAGTGAAATGATATCGTATTTGTAAGTAGGATGCCGTGCACAATTCTGATTTGATGGAGACAGACATGAGAAGGCACAGAGGAACATCTGGAGAAATTTTTGAAATGCCCGGTTCGCTGCCGCTGCTACTGTGCGATCGAGAATCTCCGGAGGGAAGGCCCCAAAAATTCCCGGTTTTGCCTGCTGCTGGCGACCGAGGCTGGGGTCGAAGCGTTCAGCAGAGATAGTGCTCGGTACTTGGTGTCGGAGAGCTGATCGGAGCTCTCGAAGTTTTCGAACGATCAGAGTCGGACTGGTCGGGCATGGCAGGGAGAGTTTTCCTCCTTCTCCCGTCTGCGTGAGATGTGGGACTTTCGAGAGACTTTGAACTTTTTTACTGTGCTCACGGCCTGTTCTTCATCAAGTTATGGTATTGTTGCACTGTTGTAACTATATGTTATAATTATGTGGTTTTTGTTAGTTTTTCAGTCTTGGTCTGTCCTGTGTTTCTGTGATATCACATCGGAGGAATATTGTATCATTTCTTAATGCATGCATTATTAAATGACAATAAAAGAGGACTGCATGTCCTCATAATCTAATCTAATCT
This sequence comes from Mobula hypostoma, assembly GCF_963921235.1. Classification (NCBI taxonomy): domain Eukaryota; kingdom Metazoa; phylum Chordata; class Chondrichthyes; order Myliobatiformes; family Myliobatidae; genus Mobula; species Mobula hypostoma. The sequence continues at coordinate 8,531,314 of NC_086103.1, forward strand.
AATCTATTAACCTAACTCTAATTTAATCACAGAACAATTTACAATGACCAGTTAACTTATCCAGTACATCTTTGGACTGTGGGAGGAAACCAGAGCACCCGGGGAAAACCTACACATTCCATGGGGAGGACACACAGAACTCCTTACAAAACAGCGCTGGAATACTGGAATGCCCTATGCTGTAATAGCACCATGCCAACTGCTGTGCTGTTGTGGCGCCCCATGCCTAGGTCTCTCTCATTTAATATGCACCTTAAGACCATTTTGTTATTGTACATTTGGACGACTTAAACCCATTATTCCTGCTGGGCCATAGGCTGCCAACAGCAGCCTGCCAGAGTTCTCTATTCTTGACCAGTCCTTCAGTCTTTCAAGGTGTAGCCCATTGAAGATCCTTCCTGTGCAGGGATGAGGTCTTTTGAATTTTTGGAGGATAGGGTTGCTAGCCCCAAGCTCAACCCTCCTCATTTGTAGCCATGGTGTAGTGACTTTTGGTCATCTAAGGGAAATGAAAACAAAATCACCTGACACCTGAACTGTAAAATCTATTCCACAAGTCATGTCTGACCTATTATGTATTATTAGTATTTTCCATTGTTATTTGGTCACCCGTGTGCTTTCATACTGGGTTTTCTTTTCGATAATCCTATGAAACACTGGCATACTGATGTACTCATGTAAATATAAAATGTTATCTCAAAGTTGCAATCGAAATGTACATTGACGTAATGTCAATTCGTTTAAAGTTTGAAATCTGATGGAACTGGATTCAAGTTAATGATGTGGCTAGGTCCATATTTGCATTAAATACCTTAGCATACCTTTTTCTAAAGGCATTTATTATGACATGAGATTCTGCAGATGCTGGAGATCCAGAGTAACAAACACAAAATGCTGGACAGATGTCTTGGCCCAAAACATCAATTGTTTAATCCTTTCCATAGATGCTGCCTGACCTGTGTTCATTCAGTATTTTGTGTGTGTTTCTTTGCAGTTTATTATAACTTGGAGGTTGCTTTTCAGTGCATGAAAGCCAAAGTTTGTCAGTTCAATTCCCCTCTTCTTTATCAATCCCCCAACAGTTTGCCTTAGCCATAGAAAAGTACAGCACAGAAAAAGTTCCTTTGGCCCATCTCATCCATGTCAAAACCATTTAAACTGTCTACTCCCATTGACTTGCACTGGACCATAACCCTCCATACTCCTGCTATCCATGTATCTATCTAAACTTCGCTTACATGTTGAAATCAAGCTCATATGCACCACTTGTGCTGGCAACTCGATCCACTGAGTGAAGAAGTTTTCCTTCATGTTCCCCTTTTACCCTTAAACCCATGACCTCTAGTCTGCATAACACTAAGGGGCAGAAAACGCTGGTGGGAGTTGTGTACAGGCCACCAAACAGTAGTAGTGAGGTCGGAGATGGTATTAAACAGGAAATTAGAAATGTGTGCAATAAAGGAACAGCAGTTATAATGGGTGACTTCAATCTACATGTAGATTGGGTGAACCAAATTGGTAAAGGTGCTGAGGAAGAGGATTTCTTGGAATGTATGCGGGATGGTTTTTTGAACCAACATGTCGAGGAACCAACTAGAGAGCAGGCTGTTTTAGACTGGGTTTTGAGCAATGAGGAAGGGTTAATTAGCAATCTTGTCGTGAGAGGCCCCTTGGGTAAGAGTGACCATAATATGGTGGAATTCTTCATTAAGATGGAGAATGACATAGTTAATTCAGAAACAAAGGTTCTGAACTTAGAGGGGTAACTTTGAAGGTATGAGACGTGAATTAGCTAAGATAGACTGGCAAATAACACTTAAAGGATTGATGGTGGATATGCAGTGGCAAGCATTTAAAGATTGCATGGATGAACTACAACAATTGTTCATCCCAGTTTGGCAAAAGAATAAATCAAGGAAGGTAGTGTACCTGTGGCTGACAAGAGAAATTAGGGATAGTATCAATTCCAAAGAAGCAGCATACAAATTAGCCAGAAAAAGTGGCTCACCTGTGGACTGGGAGAAATTCAGAGTTCAGCAGAGGAGGACAAAGGGCTTAATTAGGAAAGGGAAAAAAAGATTATGAGAGAAAACTGGCAGGGAACATAAAAACTGACTGTAAAAGCTTTTATAGATATGTAAAAAGGAAAAGACTGGTAAAGACAAATGTAGGTCCCCTACAGACAGAAACAGGTGAATTGATGATGGAGAGCAAGGACATGGCAGACCAATTGAATAATTACTTTGGTTCTGTCTTCACTAAGGAGGACATAAATAATCTTCCAGAAATAGTAGGGGACAGAGGGTCCAGTGAGATGGAGGAACTGAGCGAAATATATGTTAGTAGGGAAGTGGTGTTAGGTAAATTGAAGGGATTAAAGGCAGATAAATCTCCAGGGCCAGATGGTCTGCATCCCAGAGTGCTTAAGGAAGTAGCCCAAGAAATAGTGGATGCATTAGTGATAATTTTTCAAAACTCGTTCGATTCTGGACTAGTTCCTGAGGAATGGAGGGTGGCTAATGTAACCCCACTTTTTAAAAAAGGAGGGAGAGAGAAACCGGGGAATTATAGACCGGTTAGCCTAACGTCGGTGGTGGGGAAACTGCTGGAGTCAGTTATCAAAGATATGATAACAGCACCTTTGGGAAGCGGTGAAATGATCGGACAAAGTCAGCATGGATTTGTGAAAGGAAAATCATGTCTGACGAATCTCATAGAAGTTTTTGAAGATGTAACTGGTAGAGTGGATAGGGGAGAACCAGTGGATGTGGTATATTTGGATTTTCAAAAGGCTTTTGACAAGGTCCCACACAGGAGATTAGTGTGCAAACTTAAAGCACACGGTATTGGGGGTAAGGTATTGATGTGGATAGAGAATTGGTTAGCAGACAGGAAGCAAAGAGTGGGAATAAATGGGACCTTTTCAAAATGGCAGGCAGGGACTAGTGGGGTACCGCAAGGCTCAGTGCTGGGACCCCAGTTGTTTACAATATATATTAATGACTTGGATGAGGGAATTAAATGCAGCATCTCCAAGTTTGCGGATGACACGAAGCTGGACGGCAGTGTTAGCTGTGAGGAGGATGCTAAGGGGATGCAGGGTGACTTGGATAGGTTGGGTGAGTGGGCAAATTCATGGCAGATGCAATTTAATGTGGATAAATGTGAAAAATAGGAAAACAGATTATTATCTGAATGGTGGCCAATTAGGAAAAGGGGAGGTGCAACGAGACCTGGGTGTCATTATATACCAGTCATTGAAAGGGGCATGCAGGTACAGCAGGTGGTGAAAAAGCCGAATGGTATGCTGGCATTTATAGGGAGAGGATTCGAGTACAGGAGCAGGGAAGTACTACTGCAGTTGTACAAGGCCTTGGTGAGACCACACCTGGAGTATTGTGTGCAGTTTTGGTCCCCTAATCTGAGGAAAGACATCCTTGCCATAGAGGGAGTACAAAGAATATTCACCAGATTGATTCCTGGGATGGCAGGACTTTCATATGATGAAAGACTGGATGAACTAGGCTTGTACTCGTTGGAATTTAGAAGATTGAGGGGGGACCTGATTGAAACGTATAAAATCCTAAAGGGATTGGACAGGCTAGATGCAGGAAGATTGTTCCCGATGTTGGGGAAGTCCAGAACGAGGGGTCACAGTTTGAGGATAAGGGGGAAGCCTTTTTGGACTGAGATTAGGAAAAACTTCTTCACACAGAGAGTGGTGAATCTGTGGAATTCTCTGCCATAGGAAACAGTTGAGGCCAGTTCATTGGCTATATTTAAGAAGGAGTTAGATATGGCCCTTGTGGCTACAGGGATCAGGGGGTATGGAGGGAAGGCTGGTGCAGAGTTCTGAGTTGGATGATCAGCCATGATCATAATAAATGGCGGTGCAGGCTCGAAGGGCCGAATGGCCTACTCCTGCACCTATTTTCTATGTTTCTATGTTTCTATGTTTAGTCCCACCCAATCCTCAGTTGAAAAGCCGGCTTGTATTTACTCTATCTGTACCCCTCATAATTTTGTGTATCTCTATCAAATCTCCTCTCAGTCTTCTATGTTCTAAGGAATAAAGCCCTAACCTATACAATTTTTCTTTGTAGCTCAGGTCCTCCAGACCCAGTGACATCCTTGTAGATTTTCTTTGTACCCTCTTTATCATCCAGATTGTTGGTGCAGATGACAAGTGACAACAAATCCAGCACTGAGCCCTGCGGCACTCCACTATTCAACCATCTACTGCCACTCTCTGGCATCTCCCACAGCTCTTGGTTTGTGTTTGAACTATTTGTCTAAGTGGTGTCTGAATCCACTACTATTCCAGAGAGTGATTTCTTTCTCTGCATACTCCATTTTTTTTTTGAAGAGGATGGTTTTGATGTTACGGTTCTGGCTGGTGATGTGTTTTTCTCTGATTCTGAATGTTCAATTTTTTGCCCTTTACTTTGTACAGTAATGAGGCTCAGAAATTGCTTCAGAATGTCTTTTTTCTGTTGGTGTTGCATTATTTATTTTATTTTACTTGCATATGGCATGCTTACCTTTATTCAGTTCAAAATTGGGAAGATGCAGCTTTATAAAATTCTTCATTGTATCTGGAGTATTACATTTAATTCTGGTTGCCCCATTATAGGGAAGAGTTGTTGAGGCTTTTCAGGGATTTCACAAGAGGTTACTGGAATACTGCCTGCATTTTGCCCTGAGAGATTGGACAAAGTTTTGTTGTTTTCTGTGGAGTGGTAGAGGTAGAGGGGAGATCTAATAGAGGTTTATAAGATTATGTCATAGATGAGTAGACAGCCAGAATCTCTTTCCTAGGAATGAACTGCCTAGTACCAGAGGGCTTGCATTTAAAGTGGAGTTCAAGGGAAATGTGAAAGGCAAGTTTCTTTGGTGTGATGTACTGGAATGCACTGAGGGGTGCTGGTGGAGGCAAATGGTAGAGGCATTTAGCTAGGTCCATGAATATGCAATGGAAAGACATAGATATTGTGTGAGCAGAAGAGGCTAGTCTAATTGGGCATCCGATTACTAATGTAATCAGTTTGGCACAGCATTGTGAGCCTAAGGGCTCGTTTCTGTGCTGTGCTGTGTTCTATACTGTATTGGGATGATTGTTTTGTCAACACATCCAGGTGAGCACACGGGGAGATAGCTTACTTGACCACTGCTACTCTCCCTTCCGCAATGCTTACAAAGTGCTCCTCCACCCGCCGTTTGGAAAACCTGGCCACTCCTCCATCTTGCTGCTGCTGAGGTACAGGCAGAAGCTGAAACAAGAGGCAGCCATAGTTAAAACTGCCCACTGTTGGTCTGACCTATCGCTCTCTATTCTAAAGGACTGCATTGATGACGTCAACTGGAATGTCTTCCATGATGAGGATATGGAGTTCATGGAAGGGATCACGAGTTTCATCTGGAAGTGCATCGAGGATGTTGTCCCCCAGGGAAAGGTCAGGGTCTATCCAAACCAGAAACCCTGGATCAATAATTCTGTGCGAGCAGTATTTACATTTACATTTCAAAATGTCCAGCATTGTTTCTGTACTCAAAAAGACCAACGTAACATGTCGAAACGACTGGTGCACTTGTCATGTTTGCTCAATAATAAGCAAATGCTTTAAGAAGCTGGGCAAGAACTACATCTGCAGCTTGCTGCCACGCACACTGGACCCCCTATAATTCGCCTACCAACACAAGTAATTGACGGTTCAGCACCATTGTTCCCTCCAGGCTTGACAAGAAGTTCAGAGACCTCAGCCTTCACCCTGCCTTGTGTAGTTGGATCCTGGACTTCTTTTCAGATTGTCGGCAGGTGGTAAGAGTGGACTCCCTCACCTCTACCCCTCTGACCCTTAACACAGGTGCCCTTGTGGGCTGTGTCCTAAGCCCACGCTTTACTCTCTGAATACCCATGACTGTATCACCACCCACAGCCCCAAACTGCCAATTAGACTGCACTGATTGGCCTAATCTCAAATAATAATGAGGCAGCCTACAGAGAAGAAGACATTACCCTGACACAGTAGTGTCAAGAAAACAACTTTTCCAATGTTGCAAAAACAAAGGAGCTGGTTGTGGACTACAGGAGAAATGGAGACACCCTAACCCCTATTCACATCAATGGTTCTGTGGTTGAGAGAGTGAACAGCTTTAAGTTCCTCGACATACACAACGCCAAGGATCTCACATGGTCTGTACATACTGGCTATGTGTTGAAAAAGGCAAACAGCGTCTCTTTCACCTCAGACAGTTGAAGAAGTTTGGTATGGGCCCCCATATCCTAAGAACTTTCTACAGGGGTACAATTGAGAGCATCCTGACTGGCTGCATCACTGCCTGGTATGAGAACTGTACTTCCCTCAATTGCAGGACTCTGCAGAGAGTGGTGCGGACAGCCCAGCACATCTGTAGATGTGAACTTCCCACTATTGAGGATATTTACAAAGACAGGTGTGTAAAAAGGGCCTGAAGGATCATTGGAGACCCGAGTCGCCCCAATGACAACATGTTCCAGCTGCTACCTTCCAGGAAACGGTACCGCAGCATAAAGGCCAGGACCAACAGATTCCAGAACGTCTTCCACCAGGCCACTTGATTAATTCATGCTGATACAATTGTATTTCTGTGTTATATTGACTGTCCTGTTGTACCTACTATTTATTATAAACTACTATAAATTACACATTTAGATGGAAATGTAACAAAGAATTTTACTCATGTAAATGAAGGATGTAGGTAATAAATTCAATTCAATTGTGGCTATATTGTTGTGACTGAATAAATTGTGTCCTGAGACAGGTACTGTACTTAGGTACAGTAAAGACCATAAGACATAGGAGCAGAATTAGGCCATTTGGCCCATCGAGTCTGCTCCACCATTCAATCATGGCTGATCCTTTTTTCTATCTCCTACTCAATACCAGTTCCTGGCCTTCTCCCCGTAACCTTTGATGCCAGTCCAATCAAGAGTCTATCAGTCTCTTCCTTAAGTACATCCAGTGACCTGGCCTCCACAGCTGCATGTGGCAACAAATTCCACAAATTCACCACCCTTTGGATAAAGAAATTTCTCTGCATCTCTGTTTTGAAAGGGTACCCTTCTATCCTGAGACAGTGCCCTCTTGGCCTAGACTCTCCCACCATGGGAAACATCCTTTCCACATCTATTCTGTCTTGGCCTTCCAACATTTGAAAGGTTTCAATGAGATCAACTCCAATAGCCCATTCTTAAACTATTTGGAAATGTTGACGGTTTACCTCGTGGTGTTTGGGGGCCCTGGTTCTTGCAATCTCCTTGAAAGCTGCTGGGTTTTGTTTCCTGTGCTCACTTTCAAATCTACTGGTTTCACCATGAAGGTTCTACTGTGTAACCTCTTTAACAAAAAAAGTGAATTCAAAGCATGTTGCAGTATTACTAGAAATAACCATCAGTTGCGAAAATAGCCTAGCCTGATACCCCTAAAGTCTTGAAGGTGTCGGATGTCTCCTTTTGCGGTTGAAGCAAGAATTTCGCTCCTCAGGCCTGCTATGGCATTCTTTCAAATCATAGGTTTTGCTTCCATGCACAAGCACCCATAATCCCTTTATTCCCTTAATCTCTACCTAAAAATCTTTCAATTTTTGTTTTGGATAATAAACCTGATTCTGATAATTCATGGAGAAAGATGAACTACTTTCTGAAGAAATTTATTGGCATCCTGTTCTGAGTCTCCAGTTTCCTTGTTTTGCGGCTGTGACTCTTAATCCACGTTGGCTTGACTCAGTCTATGCAATCTTCTCAACAACTCATTATCACTCCCTTGAAGTATATTCTGTGTTTTCCTGCTACTAGTGTCAAGCTAACTGGACTTTGATTCCCAGTTTGCTCACTCCCACAAATAGCATCTTGATGATAAATTCTGTCCAGCCAGCTCATCAGTGATTATTGCTCAGATGAGTGAACAAGTTTTGTTTTAATTGTTTTGTTTTAACTAAGTGTCCACTTTATCAGGCACATCTGTACACCTGCCCATTAATACAAATATCTCTTTAGTCATTGATGTGCCAGTGTCTCAGTGTATGGTTAAGAGGTTAAACACGAGAGTGTCTGCAGAGCTGGAAATCCAGAGTAACACACAAAGTGCTCAGCAGCCCAGTAGCAGCGAGGAAGGTCTTGGCCTGGGGGCGGTGGCAGCTGAGGTCCACGTGTGAACAGGAGTTAGAAGCTGTGTAATTCATGGTCTAAAGGTGTCTATGGTCATTGGAACCAGAGTTCAGGAGTCTCTCCTCTCTCCTGTTCTATCAGATTCCTCCTTCTCCAGCCCTTTACCTTTCCTACCCACCTGGCTTCATCTATGGTGGGGGAGGGCTTTTCCTGCCATGGACTGGGCTGAATCCACCACTTTTTGGAGGTGTTTCCAGTTTTGGACACTGGAGTTTCCATACCAGGCTGTTATGCAGCCAGTCAGGATACACTCCACTGCGCACCTATATAACTTTGAGCATTCCATGCTCGTGTTGGACCATAGAACATAGAATAGTACAGCACAGTACAGGCCCTTCGGCCTACAATGTTGTACCGACCCTCAGACCCTGCCTCCCATATAAGCCCCCACCTTAAATTTCTCCATATACCTGTCTAGTAGTCTCTTAAACTTCACGAGTGTATCTGCCTCCACCACTGACTCAGGCAGTGCATTCCACGCACCAACCACTCTCTGAGTAAAAAACCTTCCTCCAATATCCCCCTTGAACTTCCCACCCCTTACCTTAAAGCCATGCCCTCTTGTATTGAGCAGTGGTGCCCTGGGGAAGAGGCACTGGCTATCCACTCTATCTATTCCTCTTATTATCTTGTATACCTCTATCATATCTCCTCTCATCCTCCTTCTCTCCAAAGAGTAAACCCCTAGCTCCCTTAATCCCAGATCATAATACATATTCTCTAAACCAGGCAGCATCCTGGTGAATCTTCTCTGTACCCTTTCCAATGCTTCAACATCCTTCCTATAGTGTTCCTACACACATTTATTTTCTGTAATCATTTTAATCTTCCAGATTCAAGTCTTGTCTTTGTTATTTTCTACACAGTTCCCTTTCACTGCCACCAGCTTGCCAAGATAAGAATATGCACAAGGACATTTGTACAGAACAGGTCAGACATTGAAAGCAGAACAGGCAGAATCTAACGTGTTTTAAGGAGAGAAGGGATTAGCTTGATTTATCACATATGCATTGAAACATTCAGTGAAATGTGCCATTTGCATCAAATCAAATCTGCGAGAATTGTGCTGGGCAGCTGGTAAATGTTGCTATGCTTCTGGTGCAAACTCTGCATGCCCACAAAGCTGTGACAAATAGAGGGCATGAAATTTAGCTCGATGCACTCTACCTGGCAAGTTCAAGAATTAAATAAGCTGCAGTTTGCTGATTCAGGATGGGAAAAGTGGCCCACAATCAAAAAGTAGTAAAGTCAGCTGACTTTGTAATAAAAACTGCACAAGTTCGGGAGCAAAATTGTGTCTGTTGATATGGCTCAGTAGCTTTCCTTTTCAGAATAAATATGGAGCTGTTTACAACCACTGAACCAGAGCAAAGTGTGCTGTAATACTCTTGGAGAGATGGGGTTGTGGTAACAGTGTTTTCCAGGTAGTGGAGGGGAAATGCATTTTTGTAAGTACATATATTAGAAATAAAATGAAATACTTTTATGAAGCTTTTATGCATCTCAAAGTGCATCACTCCCCCCTGGTGGAAGCTGTCCTGAACCGCAGCAGATATAGAACACAAAACATTACAGCACAGTACAGGCCCTTTGGCCCAAGATGTGCCGACCTTTTAACTTACTCTAGATCAATCAACCTCCCACACAGTCCTCCATTTTTCTATCATCTGTGTGCCTAAGATTTTCTGCAATGCCCCCCAAAATGAATGAGCTCTCCACTAGTGTTATAGCTAATTTGTTTATAAATCAGTTGTAATTAAGTAAAATATAATGATTGACTAGAGAAATGTTTATAATATTTAAATACAATGATGCTCACATAAGAGTGAATTAGGTTTTCAATCTATTAAACACAGTGTAACAAAACATTTGGGCAACCTGGAGGTAAATAGAGCTAGTGTGATTTTTGTAAAGGATAAATCATGTATAACAGGGCTAATAACATTTTTTGAATAAGTTAATGGACAGCACATTGGCAGCTGCATTTTATATAAAGTTCACTAAAATTTATTGGCTTGCAATAATGCTTACGGAATTGAAGAGACACATTGATATGGGATGGAGAATGGATAGCTGACAAAGCTGAAACAATTGTTGGATTCCAATCTTTTTAATCCCAGGTTCTTTCAGAAGTCAGGGAAGAGGCACAAAACTTGTTGCTTCATGATACTTGTATTAAGTGTTAATACGTTTGTAGAACAAAGAATTGAAAAGCAGACAGTAATAAGAGACCTGGTAAGTGAAGAGAGAGAGAGAGAGAAGATGGCATTTTCATGTGGTCATCACTGTAATAATTTATCCTGCACTGTTATCTAACTTTTTTTCTTTGCACTACCCCCGTGCATTGTGTAATGAGTTGATCTACATGAACAGTATGTAAGATGAGCTGCTTACTGCACTCCAGTACATGTGGCAATAAAGAACAAATTTGCCACATATATGGTGGCGCAGTCAAGGATCTGTTATAGAGATCCAATTAATTGCTATTTCTTAACAACTGGGGGAAAAACAATAAAAATGTGTGCAAATTTACAGGTAACACAAGATTTGTAGGACATGAAATTGTGCAGGTAGGGAGGAAAAATGTTTGAAGACATTTTGATGAAGGAAGTGGGTGAAACTGTAGGTAGATTTAAACTGAGATACAGTATGTGGTTCGCCTACATTTGGTGAGGAAAGTACAGATGATGCTGAAAATGTAAGAGCAGAGGAAATTTATAGAGATTTAGTAGCTATTGCAACAAAATCTCAAAGTACAGAAGAGTATCAGACAAACTGAAGCAAAGTTTACTTTTGTGACTGGAAGATTGGAATATTGAAGGGAGAAAATTATGCTGTGCATGGACCACTTCAGCACTGTGCACTTTCTTGGCCACTGCACCTTAGGAAGGTCATAGATTCACCAAAATATTTCCAGGATTCTGGCCATGGAAATTTCCGAGAGTATACCATCTGAGCTTGTATTTCTTGGAACATAGAGGATAACAGAGTGATATAAGTTCAAGTAATGGGAATGTAGAAACTTGGTGACAAGCATGGGGTAAGTCAGTCAAGTCCTTTAGCAATGAAGTTAGCAAGTGCTACTTCGCACAAAATTTGATTGAAATTTGGTACCCATGAAGAGCAGGTTATGTTATATCAGTTAATAAAATTTGAGATGGTTGGTCATACTGACCAAGGGTATGAAATGATAAGTGTTCAAGGCGAGTACATGGATACAGATGAGTCACTTAAGCCACCTTAAAAGAATTTTCGAGATTGGAAAGTTCCTTTGCACAGCTACACCTGTTTGGGATCAAACCCTTGTGTGACCTGGGCTTGCTTTTGTATAGTTGATAAGTGTGATTGCATTAAAACTGCTGAAAATTTTTTGCAAGACTATTTCTTTGCTGTTTCTTGGGTGTTTTCTGATGTTTCATTTCTCTTTTGGTGGTGGACAAAAACTTATCTCTTTCTTTCTATTTTATCTTCCAATCTATAGACATTTAAGAAGCTGATTCCTGATGAGGTAAGTGGCCTGTGCTTTTATTTTTCTATATTCCTTCTTTTCCAGCTTTGTGATCTACTGTGCAATTCATAAATGCATTACTGTGAATTGTAGCATTATTACTTAGTAATGGATTTTGGATTATAAATACCCAGTAAATTGAAATGAACAGCTGGGAGCACTCAGCAGGTGAGGGAGCATTCGTGCAAATGACAATTAACTTTTCAGTCATTCTTCGTTAGCAAAAATGTTATTTTCTGTTCATATGAGCTGGTCCACTTCTCTACACAGCCAGGTTTTTATTTGTTCTCTGAATGTACATATACTGACAAGGTCACTATTCATCTCCATTTCCAAAATGTATTGGACAGAATGTTGTGTTAGCCCAGAGGTGGCCAACCACATCATGTGGTTGACACATTCCATGTGTCAGTTTTTTCACGCACGAGTTCAGATGCGCCATACAACTCTTGTACCCCAATTCAATTCTTGTAAAAATATGTTAATATAGACATATATTACATTTTTACATGATATATTGATTAATCTAAAAACAAGATAAACATTACTTACCATAATTTAACAAATATATTTTGTCTTCTTTTGATTTCTTTCTTTTTCTTAATCACATATTCTTTCTGTACCTCAGACCCAAGCACTAGCTTCAGTTTTCCTTCTATTTCAGTCTGATGTTGTGTTTTATAGAGTCTATTAAGATCATGTGTTCTATTATGTGAGAAAGTGTTTTCACAAGTAATGCACAACAGTTTTCCTGACAGACCCGCTATAAATAAGAGCTCATTTTTCCACTGTTCATTGAATTCACACTTACTATCACTTTCTGCTTTTCTTTTGCTCATTTTCTTTTGCACTGTGATGGGTAACTGAATGTAAAAACAAGGCTTAATTTTTGAAAAAGTACAAAACTGCAAATGTTCACAAAGGATGAACAAAGCACAACTCCGTAGGGCACGAGTGTCAATTGTAAACTGACTGGCAAAAACCTACGACGCACCGCTGGTGCAGAGGCCTGGCGCCTCAGGATCAAACAAGTATCAAACGTGTATTGGAACAGTTATGGAACGACTGCAGGACAAAAGTCCTTCTTTCCTAGTTTGACTCATTGAACATTTTTTAAAATTGAAAACAGATTAATGTGAAAGAAGATAACAATTCGCCAAAAGATGTGCACAAAATAATAAAATCGCTAAAAATAATTGCCAACTTTTAGATTTATTCTCAGTAAAACCCATTTCTAGCTCTAAGCTACTTGAATTCCTGTTATAGATTTTTTTCTACAAATCGGTTTTTGGTTAATACTTTTTGCATGAGTAGGCTTACTTTTTTCTTATTATCACTGGGGTGCAATGTGCCACTTCTAATCATCCAATGTGCCTCAGGTTAGCCAGACTAAAGGCCCTTTAAAGAGTCCAGATTGGTAAGGGTAGTTTCGTTATCTCAGTACTAGCTTTTCAGACTAGTTTTAATTAACTGTTTCAATTTAAGAGGATAATGGAATTGATGGCTTTGCAGCTAAGTTTTTGGACGATACAAAGATAGGTTATAGAACATAGAATAGTACAGCACAGTACAGGCCCTTCGGCCCACAATGTTGTGCCAACCCTCAAACCCTGCCTCCAATATAAGCCCCCACCTTAGATTCCTCCATATACCTGTCTAGTAGTCTCTTAAACTTCACTAGTGTATCTGCCTCCACCACTAACTCAGGCAGTGCATTCCACACACCAACCACTCTTGAGTAAAAAACCTTCCTCTAATATCCCCCTTGAACTTCCCACCCCTTACCTTAAAGCCATGTCCTCTTGTATTGAGCAGTGGTGCCCTGGGGAAGAGGCGCTGGCTATCCACTCTATTCCTCTTATTATCTTGTACACCTCTATCATGTCTCCTCTCATCCTCCTTCTCTCCAAAGAGTAAAGCCCTAGCTCCCTTAATCTCTGATCATAATGCATACTTTCTAAACCAGGCAGCATCCTGGTAAATCTCCTCTGTACCCTTTCCAATGCTTCCACATCCTTCCTATAGTGAGGTGACCAGAACTGGACACAATACTCCAAATGTGGCCTAACCAGAGTTTTATAGAGCTGTATCATTACATCGCGACTCTTAAACTCTATCCCTTGACTTATGAAAGCTAACACCCCATAAGCTTTCTTAACTACCCTATCCACCTGTGAGGCAACTTTCAGGGATCTGTGGACATGTACCCCGAGATCCCTCTGCTCCTCCACACTACCAAGTATCCTGCCATTTACTTTGTACTCTGCCTTGGAGTTTGTCCTTCCAAAGTGTACCACCTCACACTTCTCCAGGTTGAACTCCATCTGCCACTTCTCAGCCCACTTCTGCGTCCTATCAATGTCTCTCTGCAATCTTTGAAAATCCTCTACACTATCTACAACACCACCAACCTTTGTGTCGTCTGCAAACTTGCCAACCCACCCTTCTACCCCCACATCCAGGTCGTTAATAAAAATCACGAAAAGTAGAGGTCCCAGAACAGATCCTTGTGGGACACCACTAGTCACAATCCTCCAATCTGAATGTACTCCCTCCACCACCACCCTCTGCCTTCTGCAGGCAAGCCAATTCTGAATCCACCTGGCCAACCTTCCCTGGATCCCATGCCTTCTAACTGGAACCTTGTCAAATGCCTTACTAAAATCCATATAGATCACATCCACTGCACTACCCTCATCTATATGCCTGGTCACCTCTATCAGGCTTGTTAGACACGATCTGCCCTTCACAAAGCCATGCTGACTGTCCCTGATCAGACCATGATTCTCTAAATGCCTATAGATCCTATCTCTAAGAATCTTTTCCAACAGCTTTCCTGCCACAGACGTAAGGCTCACTGGTCTATAATTACCCGGACTATACCTACTACCTTTTTTTGAACAAGGGAACAACATTCGCCTCCCTCCAATCCTCCGGTACCATTCCCGTGGACAACGAGGACATAAAGATCCTAGCCAGAGGCTCAGCAATCTCTTCTCTCGCCTTGTGGAGCAGCCTGGGGAATATTCTGTCAGGCCCCGGGGACTTACCTGTCCTAATGTGTTTTAACAACTCCAACACCTCCTCTCCCTTAATATCAGCATGCTCCAGAACATCAACCTCACTCATATTGTCCTCACCATCATCAAGTTCCCTCTCATTGGTGAATACCGAAGAGAAGTATTCATTGAGGACCTCGCTCACTTCCACAGCCTCCAGGCACATCTTCCCACCTTTATCTCTTTATGGGGCAGGTAGTATTGAGGCAGCAGGAAGTTTGCAGAAGGACTTCTGCAGATTATGAGAATTGGCAAAAAAAAAAGTGGCAGATGGAATATACTGTGGGAAGTGTATGGTTATGCTCTTTGGTAGAAGAAATAAAGACGAATACTATTTTCTAAATGGGGAGAAAATTCAGAAGTCAGGTGCAAAGGGGCTCGGGAGTCCGCATGCATGATTATTCTGAAGAGTAACTTGCCAGCTGAGTCGTTTGTAAGGAAGGCAAATGTAATGTTAGCATACATTTCAAGAGGGCTAAAATATAAATGTAAGGATGTAACGCTGAGGCTTCATAAGGTATTGGTCAGACCACACTTGGAGTATTGTGATTAGTTTTGGGCCTCTAATCTAAGGAAAGATATACTGGCATTGGAGAGAGTCCAGAGGAGGTACACAAGAATGAACAAGTTAACGTATGAAGAGTGTTTGAAGGCTCTGGGCCTGTACTCACTGGAGTTTCGAAGAATGAGGGGTTAGCTTATTGAAACCTATCAAATGTACAAAGGTCTAGATAGAATGGATGTGGAGAGGATGTTCCCTGTAGTGGGGGAGTCTAGGACTAGAGGGTACAGTCTCAGAATTGGGGGACCTTCATTTGGAACTGAGATGAGGAGGAATTTCTTTTTCCAGAGGGTGGTGAATCTGTGGAATTCATTGCCAAGGACTGCTGTGGAGGTTAAGTCACTGGGTATATTTGAAGCTTGATCTTCTGGGTGTTAAGGGCCAGGTTGTTGTGGGCACACCACGTGGCCAGGTGCTGGAGCTCGTCCCTGTAGGCCATCTCGTTGTCCCCTCTGATCAGGTCAACCACTGTGGTGTCAATAGACAATAGCCAATAGGTGCAGGAGTAGGCCATTCCACCCTTCGAGCCAGCACCGCCACTCACTGTAATCATGGCTGATCATCCACAATCAGTATCCTTTTCCTGCCTTCTCCCCATATCCCTTCACCCTGCTATCTTTAAGAGCTCTATCTAACTGTCGTCTGCGAACTTGATTATGGAGTTCGAACCATGTACAGGAACGCAGTCATAGGTGAAAAGGGTGCACAGAAGAGGGCTCAGCACACAGCCTTGAGGCCCACCACTGTTCAGGGTGAGAGTGGAGGAGGAGAGATTGTCTAACTTAACTGAATGGGGTCTGTTTGTCAGAAAGTCCACGGTCCAATTGCAGAGGGATGATACCAAGCTGGCGAAGTTTGGCGTTCAGCTTGGAGGGGATCACAGTATTGAATGCTGAACTAAAGTCAATGAACAGCATTCTGACGTAAGAGTTGGGGCTGTCCAGGTGGGTCAGGGCAGAGTGAAGTGCCGTGGAGATGGTGTCCTCTGTTGACCTGTTGGTGCGATAGGCAAATTGATGGGGGTCCAGGGTAGTGGGCAGACAGGATTTCAGATGTGATGGAACCAGTCTCTCAAAGCACTTTGCAATGATGGGGGTGAGTACAACTGGACGGAAGTCATTCAGGCCCGTGGCAGTGAAGTGCTTTGGCACTGGCATGATGGCGGAGATCCTGAAGCTTGTGGGGACAACTGCCTAGGCCAGGGACAGATTATCCCTCTTAACTCCCATCTCTGGCCTTTTGACTTCCTGACTTCTCACAAACCGATCAACTTCCGCTTTAAATATACTCAGCGACTTGGCTTCTGCAGCCATCCATGGTAATGAATTCCTCAGGTTCATCACACTTTGGCTAAGATATTTCTTATCTCTTTTCTGAATGGACATTCCTCTGTTCTGAGGCTGTGCCCTTTGGACCTAGACTCATCCACTATAGGAAACATTATCTCTACTTGAGGAGGGGATCTCCTTAATGAGATTCCCTCCTCATTCTTCTAAACTCGAGTTTAGAAGAGTACAGACCCACAACCATCAAACACTCCTCAAACATTAACACTTTCATTCTTGGAAACATTCTCGTGAGCCTCCTCTGGGCTCTCTCCAATGCAAACACATCTTTTCTTAAATAAGGGGCCGAAAACTGCTCACAAGGTCTTTAGATAGGAATTGTGATACTGTGTGTTCTGACTATTGCCTTATAAAGCCTCAGCATTATATCCTTTCTCTTGTATTTTAGTCCTCTTGAAATGAATGCTAACATTACATTTGTCTGCCTTACCACTTTACTAATCGGCTCAACCTGCAAGGGAATCCTCTCAAGTCCCTTTACACCTCTGATATTTGAATCTTCTACCTGTCTAGGAAGTAGTCTATGCTCTTACTCCTTCTACCAAAGTGCATAACCATGCACTTCCGTACATGATATTTCACCTACCACTTCTTTGCCCATTCCTCCAATCTGTCTAAATCCTTCTGCAGGCTCCCTGCTACCTCAACATTACCTGCCCCTCCACCTACCCTTGTATCGTCTGTAAATTTGGCCATAAAACCATCCAAATTGTTGTTATATAATATGAAAGAAATATGCTCCCAATACCAACTCCTGCAGAACACCACTGGTCCGCAGCAGCCAATCAGAACACTCCTCTCCCCCCCCACCCCATTCTGACTCTACCTCCTGCCAGTCAGCCAATCTTCTCTCCATGCTAGTATCTTTCCTGTAATAAATACCACGGGCTCTTATCTTGTTAAGCAGTCTCATGTGCAGCAGCTTCATCTTTGGGGCGCATCTATTCTGCGCCTTCTGAGTTGCCCCTAGAAACTCAGCTGCTGCTGTTGTGCCATCATCCCTGCTACTGTTCCCTTCCAATCAACTTTGGTCAGTTTATCTCTAATGCTTCTGTAATTCCTTTTACTCCACTGTAATACTGATACATCTGACTTTATCTTCACCCTTTCAAACTGCTGGGTAAATTCTATCATATTATGACTACAGCCTCTGATAGGTTCCTTTACCTTAAGCTCCCTAATCAAATCTGGTTCATTACATAACACCCAATTCAGAATTATCTTTCTTCTAGTGAGCTCAACTATAAGCTGCTCTAAAAAGCCACTTCGTAGGCATTCTACAAATTCCCTCTTGGGATCCAGCACCAACCTGATTTTTCCCAATCTGCCTACTTATTGAAGTCCTTCATGACTACCCTAACATTGCCCTTATTATATGCCTTTCTACCGCTTGTTGTAATCTGTATCCCACATCCTGACTACTGTTTAGAGGTCTGTGTACAACTCTTATTAGGGTCTTTTTACCCTTTCAGTTTCTTAACTCTACCCACAAGGATTCTACATCTTCCAATTCTATGTGATCTCTTTGGAAGTATTTGATTTTGTTTTTACAAACAGTGCCATCCCACCCCATGTGCCTAGTTAGTTGCCTGTCCTTTTGAAAGAATGTGTTTTCTTCGATGTTAGGCTCTCAACAGTGATCTTTCAGCCATGACTTTGTGATGCACACAACGTCATCCCTACCAATCTCTACCTGCGCTATGTCATCTACCTTACCTTCGTCTTAAGTCTGTCTTCTGGTTTAATGGTTAATGAAGACATAGGAAATCATACACCTATGTATTTAACACCTCAGATGTACTTGTGTAAAGGGTAGGAGGGAGATTATAATCCACTGAATTCTTTCCAACCTTGTCTTGCAGCTTGAACGGTTCACTAGTATACGAAAGAAGGATAAAGAAAAGCCTAATGTTCACACAAGACACTCATCAGCCTCAATTTATGAAACTCAGTCCTCTGTTCTGACGGGAGTCACTGACGATGAGGTCCTCAAACTGTTTGAGCAGATGTTGGTAGGTACTTCATTCTTTAGCCTTGTATAGTTCAATATTAAATAGATTTAACCATGATGTAATGTCCAAACCATGGAAATTTACAGCAAATGTATAAAATGTTGGGCACCTGCTACTGGTATTATCATGTTGATATCTCAGGTAGTAATGGAGAAGCTCCTTACCTGAATTATGTTTTATCTTTCACTGGTGCATTAAACACTGTGATGTTTCAGGGAGAATGAGAGTTATCTGAACGCTGTGCTTCAGGAAGTAGTCACTCCTATTAGATTAACTGCTTTGAACTCAGTTTGTGATCTGGGGCAAGAGGGTATGACTGTGAGTGGGGCAGGTTGGGGGATTATTTGGGTTTTCTAAGAGTGAATCATAAAAGTCAGGGTTATTTCATCCTAATGAAGAAGAAGCATTCTAAATAGAGGATGAGGCAACTGTAGCTGACGTGGAAAGTCAAAGACAGCACAGAAGCAAAATAAAGCATACGCCATTGCAAAAATTAATGGGAGCTAGAGAATTGGGAAACTCTTAAAAATCAGCAGAAGGCAACCAGCAAAGCAGTAAGATATTAAAAGATGAAATATGAAGGTAACCTAGCCAATAAATAACCAAAAATGAGGATTCTTAAAAATTCAAATGTATAAAAATAAGAGGGGTAAAAATGAACAATGAAGCTGCTGAGAAAACAATACTGAGATGTAGTAATGGGGAACAGATTCTTCTTGTCTTCTTTGAATTTGCATCATTTTGAATCTGTGAGACTGCCAGTGTTGAATAAGTTCGGAAAGGATAAAGGCAAAATATTGAAAGTTGACATTAGAGAGCATTGAAAATGGTCCACAGGTCTGTCATTGGAAGGAGAGACAGTGAAATATTTTGTAAGAACAATCACTTTTGGGGAAGGAATGAATCATGACCAAACATGGTTTTCTGGAATTTTAAAAATTCCTTTGCCCTGCTGGGTTGGGACATTTCAGTTCTGGTCAAGGTGTTACCTGTGTATAATACTCCTTTGGTCAACATCTTTTGGACAGATCATGGAACCATCTCTTTCATTTTTATGTCTTTTACACGTGTTTCTCATCTTGAATGTGATTCTGGAACTGTTGGAGACTATGTTTTGCTACTTGAAGATCGTTTGGGTGCTTCAGTGCTCTGCAGACTCCGAGATTCCAGGAGGCAGAGGCCGCGTGAGCAAACCTAGTGGCGAGAAGGCTGCAGAATGGTCCACGAGTCTATGCTTGACCCCATTTCACCGATTAAAGTGACATGGGTGATTGAAACATTGAGGCGAGCACAGAAGTTTGGCGATCTCTGAGAGGATTCCAAGAGGCAGCGTGCACGAACCTGGTAGCGGGTAGGCTGCAGAATAGGGCGCAAGCCATTGTTTGGCTCCATTTTGCCTATTAAAGTTTCCATTGTTCACCGACTAAAGTGATGAGGGTGATTAAAGCATTGAAGTGGAGGGTGAACACTTGCTCCCTGTCTTTTGATCGCTCTGCTACACTGCAGGAGATGGGAGAGCATACCGCTGAGGAGAGTGTTGTCCAGGTTTTTTCTGTGTTTGGATGTGGACTTGGACTATTAAAATCTTGTTTCAGTCTTATAGCTTTTATATTCTTTGTTTTTTTTCCCCCCCCAATCTTCTTGTTTTTGTTGTGCGGGGAGGTGGGATTCGGGGGTTGATGATTGTGCTGCTTTTTTTTTTGTTTTCATCGCTACCCGGAGCATTGAAGAATTTCAGAGTTGTACACTTCAGGGGTCCCCAACCTTTTTTGCACTGCAGACCGGTTTAATATTGACAATATTCTTGTGGACCGGCTGACCCGGGGGGGGGGGGAGGGGGTGTTAATCACGATCGGAATATAGGTGAAACTATAAGTCTCTTGTACGTGGCTAATACACTCAATTTCGTTTCTAAAAGTGTTTATCTAACAAACTTAATATTAAACACACAGCACAAATCTTCCTCCCATGAATATAGTGTAAACGTAACTTTGTTGGGTTAAATAACGACAGCACAAAAAAGATCGTTACTTATCTTTTCACCCGTTTATTTCTTCGAGCTCAGCCGGCGAGTGAACTTGGACCCGACTTCAGGGAAAGAACCTTTCTCATCTCCCCAGCGGTTCTACAAGTTCACTGCCTGATGTCGGAATTGTCAGAAGTTATAAGACCACCGGTACAAAAGAACAATTAATTTGATAACCATTCCAGTCAAGTCAATGGACTATTGATACAAAAGTACAATCAATTTGTTAGACCCTCCAGCCATCTTACTTAAAGAAAAGAATGTCCTACCTGGTTTGCTGGAGCCACAACTTAATTACAAAGATAAGAACAGCCATCAAATTCATGCTTTTATTAAGAAAGTAATGTTCTGTCTAACTTTCATCAGGTACTGCTTTTTGTCAAAATCAAAAGGTGTGAAAAGCCCAGAGACATCTACGTAGATCTGGGCGAACTTTAGTCATCTTGCTCCAAAGAAGGCAGCTGTGAGGCGTTATTCAAACACACTGTAGTCACGACATAGTACTTAATTCATTGTTTACAGGTATCTGAGAATCCCCCATTCCCTTAAACTTTATCATTCCCTCCTTTTTATCATTACATGATAACTTCTAAGAACAGATTGTTGCTTCTGCAACATGATACAAAACATACCCAACATGCTCCCCATTCTACTTGCTTAGTGTAGGAGGGACAGAAAAGTGTTAAATTGGGGGCCTCCCGAAACAGGAGCAGGTCCCCTTAGGGTCATTAAAATCATCATTAACCAATGCATTTTTCAGTCCAGATCAGTTCCGCCAGTAACGTGTTCGATGTATCCACTGGAGCTGCCCTTCCACCTTCACTGCAGTAGGTGTTGTCAGTAGCACTTGGTACGGTCCTTTTCACCTCGGTTCCAACTTCTTACGATCCCAGTTCTTAATCAG
This sequence comes from Mobula hypostoma, assembly GCF_963921235.1. Taxonomy (NCBI): domain Eukaryota; kingdom Metazoa; phylum Chordata; class Chondrichthyes; order Myliobatiformes; family Myliobatidae; genus Mobula; species Mobula hypostoma. Next base: position 8,552,937 of record NC_086103.1, read on the forward strand.
GACAAAATCTCCAGGCTCAATGGTGGGGTAGTCACCCTTAGGCTGGGTGTCGTCGTCTCGATTGCCTGTTGTACCTGTGAATGCAAGCTTCGGAGAGTTTTAGTTAACTTGCATAAATATTTTCCCATCTCCTCCCTTAAGGTATGCATGTCCATCCTTTCAGGAAGGGGAGGTCGGGCCAGTTCCGACTCCCATGGGGTTCGCAGGGGCTTCCCGTAGATAATCTCGACGGGGGATAACTCCGTTTTAACTGAGGGTGTGATTCTCATGTGGAACAAGGCCAGAGGTAAAACCTTAAGCCAGGTTAGCCCAGTTTCTTACGTAAGTTTAGTTAGCTTGTTCCTTAAGGTTCCATTTGCTCGTTCCACTTTACCAGCTGCTCTTGGATGGTGAGCACAGTGAAATTGCTTTTTCATCGCCAGTTCTTTTACAGATTTTCTCATCTATCTTAGCAATAAAATGAGGTCCATTGTCTGAGCTTGTTAATTCAGGTAATCCATAACAGGGAATCACTTCTTAATAATATTTTTACTACAGTATTATCAGTAGTGGGTATAGCTTGTTTCAGCTAAATACATCTACTATTACCAAGCAATATTTACAACAATGTACTCTAGGTAGTTCTACAAAATCAAGTTGCAGACAAGAAAAAGGTCCACCAGGCAAGGGGGTAGTTCTGGAAACACAAGGCATTCCCTTTCCAGCATTCATATTTTTCACATGGGTGCTGGAAATCAGGGTGCCACCGCCACCAAGATATTAACCATTCCCTCCTTGCCCAAGTGTGTACAATTATTTACATAATCTATCAAGATGGATAAGAACACAGAGGGAACACAAACCTGTCCTGCAGGGGTTACCCATAAATTGGTCTGAGGTTCAAGGTGGCAACCCATTTGGGACCATAGTCTGCGCTCTCCTTCAGGGGCGTCCCCCTAGAATTTACCTATTTTCCCCCATATCTGGCATATCTGGTCCTTAGGTTTTTGTCTAATAACTTGTTGGGCTCCCGAGGGGACTAAAAGTGTGGGGTGCAAAGCTGTCTGTTTTGCTGCTGCACCAGCCCGAGCATTACCTTTAAATATCTCATTAGATTCCTCAGTATGGGCTGCACATCTAATAATAGCCAAAATTCGAGGTAGCTGTAAAGCGGTGAGTAAGTTGTTTACAAAAGGTAGCATTACTAATGGGGGGGGGGTGGGGGCAGAGGAAGTCAGGAAACTCCAGAGTTCTGTGGTCAGGGCATAACGGGAGTCTATATAAAAGCTCGCACTTTAATCTGTTTCAGATTTCTTTTCCACAGGCCTTCTCATTTTAAAATTCAAAACGTTAATCAAAGAGGAGTCCAGCTTGGGCTTGTACTTTTGCCTCCTCCACTGAAGCTCTTGTTCAGGCCCTTTTTATTTTGTTCCAAATAGTTGTGGACTCCCTCTTCAAAGTCATCCTCATTTATGACTTGGCTTTTTTTTAAGGTCTTCTACAAAGAATTGGTTCTGTGGTGGATTCTTCAAAATCAGAACTGAGTACGCTGTTAGACTAGTCTATTGCTGAGATTCAGGTATGAGTCAGAGCAAGTAGCTCAGCTTTCTAGGCAGAGACAGTCGCTGCAAAGGAGACTTGCTCAATTACTTCACTGTCGTCACTTATCGCATAGCCAGAACATCATTTTCCTGCTGGATCCACAAAAGAGCCTCCATCCTCATAAAACATTGCCTTGGGCTTGAGGGAGTATTGCGGAAGGGATGGGAGAGTCTGTCCTCCTTTCACGGTGATCTTGGGGGGTGGGAGTGCAGTTGGTGTGACTGACTTCATGGCCTGAAATTGCCCAGAGATGGGGTACAATGTCTTGGGTTCGGTCAATATTAAAAGAGTGTCTTACCAGATGTCCCGTCTTCACCTTTGACTCCTTCCAGTATCGGAGTTGGCCCGCGGCCAAGTCCTGCCAGTCTCCCTCGGTGCTGGAGGCTTGTTTCATCAGGGTGTAGGCAAGGAACCCAGGCTCTCTGGCTTGAACCCAGGGCAAAGCGTAACGGTGGTGTGGGGAACCACCAGTCCTGTCTGTCGCCAAAGGAAATCTGGAACTTCGGCCAGTAATGCACTGCCCCCTCTTCCTTTAACCTTTCCAATCACCGTGACTGGGAACTTCTGTCCCTCGAGGGGTGCATAATACTGGTTTCCTCAGTGGAGCACCCTGTAGGATCATAGCACAGAGTCACATTAGGGTCTGTCTCTGGCAGAGAGGGTTCAAACTAAGTGGAATCCAAATGAACTGCCCACGACTGGGCGGTCAGTTGTTCGCTACCCTTGTCCGTGCATAGCATCTCGACTTCCAACAGATAGAGCAGGTCTCACTCTGCTAGATTACACCCCAGACTGGTGGTGACTGTAAATTAAACCTCACATTGGGTCCCCTTGGAATTTCACCTGCAGTGGCTGGGTACGTGAATATGTACATTCTGTGCCTTCGAACCCAGAGTGATTGTAGCATCTGATAGCCGGTATCCCTTTTCCTATACCATCATAAACGGAATTAGAATTGCAGCATCGTGCAATATTATATTGGGCTCTTCCTGAGGGGTGGTACTCACGGTAGGAAGTATCCTTCTTCCTGCTGAACATATTCACCTTTAATGTTAGTTCCCTTTGGTGTTGATCGGGATTGGAAAGCTGGGTCCCAGTAATATGTCAAAGCTCGTTGCATTTGATTTCGGTCATTGTCAGGCCAATCCATATTATTAGTTTTAATCCTGTTGGCTAATTTAGTTGGTAAACACTTGAGCAGTAGGGCATTAAACTGGGGGAACAGATTCCCATTATTAAAAGCTTGGTCTCCTGCGAAAGTGCCGTAGCAGGCCATAAATCGCTCCCAATAGCCTGGTCCCGATTTCCCAGGCTTAGGTTTGCATTCAAGTACTTTAGTGATATTTACAGGTTGTTGGAGAGCCCTCTCCAAGGCTTGAATAATCTGGTCTGTCTGTTTATTCTCATTATGGATTCCCGCCGGTAACTCCTGATAAGTTTGTTCTCTTAATTCTGCCTTCCATTCCCGCCCCTCATCAGATGAGAAAGTCATGCAGCAAAAACCAAATAAATCTTGCGGGGTCGCATTATACATTTGTATAGTACTGCGGACATACCAAGCAAACTCTGCTGGTTTTTCTTTCTATCGGGGGCCTGATTCATGATCGTTACCATCTCTTGAGGCTTCCAGGGTGCATACAAGAGTGACAGGGCTGTCCCTCAGCTGCTCGTGTACTGGGCAGCATTTGGGTAGGCAATTGTCTCTGTGGAGCCCTTAACTCTGGGGATTTATTGGATTCTTCCCTCCCTGTCTCGGAATAATCCCTGGTATTCCCTTTCTGGATCTCAGGGTATAGGGAGCCTTCCCTTCCCTGCCGCTGCTGTTTTACCCGAGCGGCCACCGTATCTGAATACTGGGAGGATTGGGGTTCGGAAGCACTGGGTGCACTCTGCTCTGGTAAGGTGGAGGATAAGGTGGGTGCACAATCCTAATCGCGGTCACTGTCCTTAAACAGGGTCAGTTAGCCAGATATGGGTTCGGGATCCCGTATTGGCCCTAGATCTTCGCGCGCAGCACTGCCGATTTTAAACCTTCCTGTCTGTCCATATCTGCTTTTGCTTGTTTTCTTTGTTTCTCGTTCTCTCTTCTCCCTTCTACCCATTAGCACTCCACTCCGCCTGCAGTGTCCCCCAACTCTTGGGAGTCCCTTCTGCCGTACATACCCTTTATCACTTGCATTATTCCTCCAGCTGGCCAGTAAGGTACCATTCCGTTTAGTATAGGCTCTACCTTTCCATTCCTTAATCAATGATTTCCACTTTTTACCACAATTCTTTTCCCAAATTAAATTTACTGCTTGTTTCCCCTGCTGGCCACACTGTTTCACTAGTTTCTTTCCTTTTCTTATCTGGTATTTGTTCACACATAGCTGTATCAAGGGCCTGTCCCATTATTGCCCTTATCAGTTCTTAATTATCAAGTCAAGTATATAGCACCTTTAAAAACAACCACGTTGACCAAAGTGCTGTACAAAGTAAAGCAAGTAGCCAGAATCACAAATACACGAAACACAAACAAACCAACGAGACAAACAGCTTGTAGACACAATACACAACACAGGGGCCTGGGCACAAGCCACTGGGTGAGAAATTTAGCCAGCCTGCCTCCCCCTTAATCAATTTCAACCAGCCATATTATCAGGAAGCAGCTGATATGGTCAAATCCGTCAGGTAGCGGTGGCCGCCTCTCCTGACCGGGGTCCCCAGTCCCAATTCTTTCCTTAGGAACAATACAGAATACCCAATGTCACCCGCAGCCTTTAATTCTCACAGAAACTGCTAACCTATTTTCTGTTAATACTCGTGGGGAAAAAAAACAACTGTCACGTACTCTGGAGGCCTTTCCTCCTTTATCCTGAACTTTTCTCATTAAATTTCAACCGACCATATTTCTGCTGCCAAGGTGAGAATTTAACCGGGCTGCCAGTTTCATATTAGTTACAAATTTCAACCGGCCATATTGTGAGACGTGCGCAACCCCTTTTCCGAATCATCAAATTTCAACCAGCTCTATCCTGTCACCCGCAGCAATGTAAAAGAGACAACTGCTTACCTTAAATTCTGTATCCAAACGGGTCGTCCGATCCCGTCAAGGTACCAGTCCCAATGGGCGAGGGGCAAAAATGCTCGGTCGGACACAAGGAGTAGCCAGAAGTAAAGTACCTCAGGGTGCCTGCTACTCAAATTGTGTTCGATTCAAGCCCCCTGTCACTTACTCAGCCCAGAGAGACGTTCCCTATGTTGGGATCCGAGTCACGGCACCAAATGTAAACATAACTTTGCTGGATCAAATGACGACAGCACATAAAGATCGTTACTTATATTTCCACCTGTTTATTTCTTCGAGCTCAGTCGGTGAGTGAGCTTGGACCGGACATCAGGGAAAGAACCTTTCTAATCTCCCCAGCAGTTCTACAAGTTCACTGCCTGATGTCAGAATTGTCAGAATAAGGCCACCAGTACAAAAGAACAATCAGTTTGATAACCATTCCGGTCAAGTCAATGGACTATTGATACAAAAGTACAATCAATTTATTAGAGACTCCAGCCATCTTAATTAAAGAAAAGATTTTGGTTTGCTGGAGCCACAACTTAATTATAAAGATAAGAACATCCGTCAAGTTTGTGCTTTAATTAAGAAAGGAACGTGCTGTCTAATTTCCATCAGGTACTGCTTTTTGTCAAATTCAAAAGGTGTGAAAAGCCCAGAGACATCTATGTAGATCTGGGCGAACTTTAATCATCTTGATCCAAAGAAGGCAGCTGCGAGACGTTAAGCAAACACACTGCGGTCACAGACATAGTCAGTACTTAAATCATTGTTTACAGGGATCTGAGAATCCCCCATTCCCTTGATCTTTATCAGTAGTGATAAGTCAATTATAAGTCACTTATAACTCAATAGTATCATAACATTTTAAGTAACGTTTGGATATTAAACACACAGCGCATATTTTCCTCGTATGAACATATAAAACGATTGTACCACACCAATATCGCTGAATCAGTGAGAGCCCTGGGTTTGTTTCCCTGCAACAAGATGGTTCCATCGAGGGGTGATTGGTTCAGTGATACTCGAAGGGGGTTCCTTATGTCCATTCTATTCAGCAATTTTCGTTGCATTCATTGCAGAAAATCCTGCTTCGCAAAAGTATGATGTTGGAAATGGAAGCAACGTTTTCAGTGCTTTCGTGGCTATCTCAGGATATTCAGCCTTGACTTTGATCCAGAATGCCGGCAGAGATGTTATGTCAAACATATTTTTCAGCCCACTGTCGTTTGCAAGCTCGAGTTGATCTTCTTCCCGCACTGACATGGATGATTCACCGGGAACATTCACAAATGGGTCATGGACCCATTCCTTTGCACGTCTTGGGTCATTTGCAGTTGGGAAGTAACGCTCGAATTCTATCGACAGCGAAGTTAGGTGATCACGTACCAGCTGTGAGAAAGACAGTGCAGCCTCAGTCTCTCCCAAAATCCCAGCTAATGTTGGGAGAATGTCAAATACGCCCCTGTCCACTCGCCGTACCCACAGTTCCAGTTTGGCTTTGAAAGCAGGCACTTTATCTGCCAACTTGAAGACAGTTGTCATTCTCCCCTGAAGTGACAAATTGAGTTCATTGAGCAGATTGAAGATGTCACACAGATTAGCGAGTTTTGCTATCCACTCCTCATCACTGAACTGTGCTGCCAGTAGTGACTTTTTTCCTGAAAGAAATCTCTGTAGCTGCTCTCTTAACTCAAAATCCCTGGCCAGGGCTCTCCCCCTTGATAGCCACCTGACTTCAGTGTGAAAGAGAAGGCGTTTGTGCTCTGCATCCATTTCCTCGCAAAGCTGCTCAAACAGACATGAGTTAAGGGGGTTTTGCTTTGACATGATTGCTAACTCCAACAACGTCACTCTATACGCTGTTAAGATCAGGTGACATTTTTCAGCTAGCCAGCATTTCCCTGTGTGTGACACAGTGTGTAGACTGGCATTCAGGAGCAACCTCTTTGACTCGGGTAGTGATACCAGACAGCCGTCCAGTCATAGCTGCAGCCCCGTCTGTGCATATTCCAACACAGAATGACCAGTCCAGTTTGCCTGACATGTAGTCATTCAAAGACTTGAGTAGTTCTGCCCCAGTTGTGTTTGTTGGCAGCGGCAGTGCACACAACATATCCTCCTGCACGTCGTCTTGAAATATATATCGCATATAAACTAGCAGTGTTACCTTGTTGTCGACATTGGTAGACCTCGTCGACCTGGACAGCATATCATGGTGACTCTTCAAGCCGTTCGAACAGCTGCGCTTCGATGTCCTCTGCTTTGTCATCAATTCTCCTTGAGACTGTAGTAGCTGAAAGAGAAACCTGTGCCGTCTTGTTAGCTGCAGCTTCTCCCAACAGTTCACGGCACATGTCCTTGGCAGCAGACAGCATCAATTCTTCACCAACAGTGAAAGGCTTCTTATTCTTAGCAATATGGCCAGCCACTAAGTTCGACGCTCTCAGAGCAGCAGCATTTGTGGAGATGGTGGCTCTCAGCACTTGCTTCTGTCCCGCTTGCTCACTTTTTTTCCGCTCCAAAAAACTCAACGGATTTTTCTTTAAGTGCAGGGTGCTTGGACTCAAGGTGCCGAAGCTGTTTTGAGGGCTTTATTGCCTCATTAGACAGCTTGTCTCCACATATCAGACACAGGGAGCTTGGACCGTGCGAGTCACCGGTTGCCATAAAGTCGTATTTTATGTACGACTCGTCGTATTTTCGGTTGAAGGAAGCTTTCTTTTTTTTTGCAGTCTCTGCCTCAGTTGTCTCTGCGTTATCATCATCGTTAGGCCTTTTATGTCCTCTTCCAAAGAAACTCTCAAGCGACGTTTGTTTTTTTACTCATACTGGCTGATGACCTCCAGCGTGGGTGATGTCTGGTGTGCGTAATGACCTCGCATGCGTTCACGCTCAACAGTGGGCATGACAGGGAATGAGGAAAGGTGCAGCTGACCCATATCGCTTCATATAGCCAAATCGTATCGTTTCCTCGCAGCCCGATAGCACGTGCTTTGGGGACCACTGGTATACTTGACATTTCAAGGCATCCACAGGTGGATAGGACATCCCGTAGGAGTTCCCTTGGTACCGAGTCAAAGGCTTTGGTGAGGTCAATGAATGCCATGTACAAAGGTTGAAGTTATTCATGACGTTTTTCTTGTAGTTGTCGCATTGTGAAGATCATGTCGATTGCTCCACGTGATGGTCTAAATCTGGCTTGTGTCTCCGGAAGGAAAGGGTTGAGCCGGTTGTTCATGATGCGGGTGAGGATCTTTCCTGCTGTTGCTAACAGGGAAATTCCACGATGTTAGTGTACAAAGTGGTAATCCCAACGCTCCTGTATGCATCAAAAACCTGGACAACAAACCGACGACATCTGAAGGCACTTGAAAAGTTCCATCAACGCTGTCTTCGAAACATCTTAAATATCAGCTGGGAAGATAGAAGAACCAATGTCAGTGTGTTAAATGGAGCAAAAACAACAAACATTGAAGCCTACGTCATCAAGAACCAACTAAGATGGAGTGGTCATGTTGTTTGGATGAAAGACGAACGTCTGCCGAAACAAATCTTCTACTCCCAGCTTAAAGAAGGCAAATGTAAAAGAGGCGGACAACAGAAGAGATTCAAAGACGTCTTAAAAGCCAACATGAAGAAATGTAACATCGACATCAACAATTGGGAAACCAATGCCAAGGACAGGAAACTCTGGCAAGCCATCATCCGAGAAGGAACAGCAACTTTCGAAGCCGACAGATGTTCAGAATTAGAAGAAAAGAGAAGAAAATGGAAAGAGAGGCAACAACAACCAAAGCCCGATCTGCCATCTGGACCTACCTGTCCTGAATGCGGAAGAACTTTCAAAGCCAAGATTGGACTCATAAGCCACTTGAGGGCCCATAAGTAGATCAACAGAACGAAGACCATCATCCTCGACTTTGAGGGGTAGCCACGAGGATACTTGACTATAAAATGAACCTTTGAACCTTTGAAATGTTCCAGTTTTGTTCATTCTCAGAGCTTTGATCATTATTGCACATCATCCAACTGATAACTTCAGCATATTTGAGTTTAATGCGTTTTCTTTCATCCTTTATATAAATTTTTAATTTTATTTAGAATTGTAGGACATCTATAATGGGGATATATATTATAATAAAATTACGCCTCAAGTTTGGTGTTCTAGAATATTGCAGCTTCTCACTTTGGTGTGAAGGATTTAAATGTCTAGGTCGTTCAATGTTGAATAGATGAGCTGCTGAACCTTCAAGTTATAGAAGAACAGTCTATAGTTGGGCTGTACTACAGGGTTTGTAAAAAATCTGTACTGTTAGATTATAACTTGTGAGAGTTATTGAGTTATTGTATAGATGTGGTCTGTGAGAAGTTAAGTGCTTTGAATGATAACAACGTGGAACCCCCTCTATCAGTGTTTAAGTTGCAGATGGATAGCACATTGAAGAAGAAAGAATGAAAATCATTGCTGCCAGATAGTTAAAGCTTGTAGGAGTGACGGTAGGGTAGGGAGTGCTCATGTTAAGCAAGTGCTAACATAGGCCATTTAGGTTAAATGGAGTGTTTTTGTGTTGCATGTCCTGTGTAAAGTTATGTGTTGGTTCTGCTGTTACAGAGCTCGAGGCAACTTATGAACAGAATCACATGAGGTGACTGGTGTGCTGAGCAATAGTTGGCCTTGTAGAAAAATTAGGGAGAGCGTCATAGATAAAGTTTGTCTGGAGGAGAGGATGGCAGCGTGCCCAGTTGCAATGGCCACTCCTGCTCCAAATAATGCTGTAGTTGTTCGCCCTTCATTCCTTTCTGATAATCACAAGATATTGCTGACTATTAAAAATGCAAAGTACTGCAAGTCTACCTCGCTAGTGAGTTGCTCAATAACAGAAGAACTGCATAGCATTAGCTTATTGCATATTGTGTCGAAATCTGTTACAACTACCCAGGGAAAGTGGCATCAGAAGCAATGATCAAGGAAACCAAAGCTGGTTGTCCTATGAGACTGAAGGCAAAACCCTGCAGGCTAGCTGTCCTGTTAATTCTGCTTTCAAATGTTCGAAGCTAGAAAATAAACTGGACACTTACTCTGGCAACTGTTGCTGAATCAACGTGAGATGAAGGACTGCTGTGCCTCATCTTGTCAGAAACATGGCTCCAGGATACCACCCACGAAGCAGCATCCACGAGACGGTTTTAACTCTTCAGGCAAATAGAAATTCCATGATCTCTGGCAAGACCAGCAGAGAAGGTGTATGTATCTACATTAATAAGAACTGGCGTGTGAATGCTTCAATTGTGATGACCCACTATTTGTCTCTGGTAGAGTTTTTAACAGTGAAGTGCAGGGCCTTCTATTTACCGAGGAAGTTCACTGCCATTGTGGCTCTATATGTGCCCCCTGTGCTAATGTTGGTGATGGCTGTATGAGCTCTATGGCTATTAGTGATCTGTGAACCACACACCCAATGGTTTCTTTCTTGTTGCTGATGAATTGAACCATGCTAACTTAAAAACCGGCCTGCTGAAATTCTTTTATTATGTTGACTTTGCTACCAGAGGTGAGAATGCATTAAAGTTCAAAGTGAATTTATTATCAAAGTTCATATTGTATATGTCACCATATACAACCCTGAGATTCATTCCTTGCAGGCATCCTCCATAAATCCATCGAATAATAACCATAAAAGAATCAACCTTAGCGTTCAACCACTGTCAAAAAGAACAAACTGTGCAAATACAGAAAGAAAGAAATATTAATGATAAATAAACAATAAATATCAAGAACATGAGGCAAAGAGTCCTTAAAAGTGAGTCCATAGGTTGTGGGTACATTTCAATGATGGGGCAAGTGAAGTTATCCCCTTTGGTTCAAGAGCTTGATGGTTGAGGGATAATAACTGTTCCTGAACCTGGTTCTGTGAGTCCCGAGGCTCCTGTACCTTTCTGGTTTATACCAACATCCCTTGTGCATACAAAGCCGCTCCTTACCCCTACCATGTATACTCTGCCTGGAGCACCATGAAAAAGGTGACTCGTACGAGCAGCTCCAATGGAAGCTATCAAATATTCCCATTTTAGACTGCTTCAGCTGAAAACCACAGCTACATTTATGGGCTGTACAGTTAATAACATCATTTTACAGTGATTTAAAAAGTCTATCGGTAGTCGAAGTCGTCGAAACTTGAATGGGCTGTGGTTGCTGGCGCAGTTCCCCTTTAAGTCAGCGGAAGAGAGGATGACGCACTGGTTTAAAAGTTTGTCTCAGGAAAAGTGGCTATTGATTCCCAATACCTAGCATCTTGCTGGCAAATGTACAGTCTAAGGCAAACAAAATAGAAGATCTGAAAGTTAGATTGCTGTATCAGAGGGATATTAGGACCTGTTGTGTTCTTTGTTTCACGGAGTCTTGGATATCCCCTGCCATTCTGGATGCAGTGATACAGCTCAATTGCTTCACTGCTGAGAAAGGACTGCTGAATCTTTCAAAGGCAGAGGAGGTGGAGTAAGTTTTATGATCAACTCCTTGTGTACAAACATTGCGGGTGCAGTCCCAGTGCTGCTCACCCAATCTGGAACATCTTGCAATCAAATGGCACCATTTTATCTGCTGTGGGAGATTTCACTGATCATCTTGGTAGTGATATACACCCCACATCAGGCCAGTGTCAGACTGGCTCTAAATGAACTAAGTGACGTAATAACCAGACCTGAAGTAGGGCATCCTGATGCCTTCCCTATCATTTCGGGGGATTTTAATCAGGCCAGCTTGAAAAAGTCTCTAAATAATTATTACCAACATATCACTTGTAGTACCAGAGGAACTAACACACTGGACCATACAACATCCACTGTATCCCCTTTATCTATCCTACTTGTAATCTCCTCAAAGAATTCCAACAGGTTTGTCAGGCAGGATTTTCCCTGAAGGAAACCATGCTGACTATGTGCTATCTTGTCCTGTGTCACCAAGTGTTCCATCACCTCATCCTTAACAATTGACTCCAACATCTTCCCAACCACTGTGGTCAGGCTAACTGGTCTATAATTTCCCTTATGCTGCCTTTCTCCTTGCTTGAAGTGTGGAGTGGTCCACACCTATGGTCCACCACCCAGCCACTGTTGGGAGGCCTGTATATAACTGCCATCAACGTCCTTTTACCCTTGCAGTTTCTTAACTCAACCCACAAGGATTCAACATCTTCCGATCCTATGTCACATCTTTCTACTGATTGGATGCCATTCTTTACCAGTAGAGCCACACCACCCACTCTGCCTACCTTCCTCTCCTTGAGATATAAGGTGTAACCTTGGACATTGGGCACATGGCCAAGTGGTTAAGGCGTTCGTCTAGTGATCTGAAGGTCGCTAGTTCGAGCCTCAGCTGTGGCAGCATGTTTGTGTCCTTGAGCAAGGCACTTAACCACACATTGCTCTAGTCTGTGCGAGGAGTGGCGCCCCACACAGACTTCCAACCTGCGCCTTGTCAGGCATGAAAATGCCCGACGCAGGCCTCTCATGGTCTGAGTCGACGTTCCGTCCCTCCCTTGGATTTTCAGTTCCCAACGACAACCTTCCTTCAGCCACGATTCAGTGATGGCCACATCATCATACCTGGCAATCTGTAATATTGCAATAAGACCATCCACCTTATTGCTTATACTACACATATTTAGATACAACACCTTGAGTACTGTATTTGCTGTCCTTTCTGACTCTGCATCCCTAATGATTTGATACTCAGCCCGTTGGCTGCAACTAAGTCCCATCACCTGCTTGCACTTCCTAATAATCTGACAGCCCGCTATCTTTACTTTTTTACCATCTGTCCTTTCCTGAGTCCCTTCACTCCGCTTCCCACCCCCCCTGCCAAGTTAGTTTCAACCCTCCCTAACAGCCCTAACAAACCTGCTCACTAGAATATTGGTCCCCCTCAGGTTCAGATGCAACCCATTATTTTTGAACAGGTCATGTCTCCCCCAGTAGAGATCCCAATAATCCAAGGACCTGAAGCCCTGCCCCCTGCACCAGCTTCTCAATCACGCATTTATCTGCCAAATCATCCTGTTTCTACCCTCATTGGCACGTGGCACAGCCAGCAATCCAGAAATTACTACCCATGAGGTTCTGCTTCTCAGCTTTTTTACCTAGCTCTCTGAATTCTCTTTTCAGGGCCTCATTGCTTTTCCTTCCTATATCATTGGTACCAATATATACCAAGACATCTGGCTGCTCTCCCTCCCTCTCCAAAATGTTGTGGATGCGATCTGAGACATCCCTGAGCCTGGCACCAGGGAGGCAAGATACTATCCTGTTCATGTTCACAGAATCTCCTGTTTGTTCCTCTCACTATCAAATCCCCTTTCACTACTGCTCCCTTCTCTCTCTTTCCCTTCTGCACCACGGATCCATGCTCAGTGCCTGTAATCTGGTCGCTGTGGCATTCTTCCAGGGGGTCATCCCCACGAAAGTATCCAAAGGGGCATACTTGTTTTAGAGGGGAATGGCCACAGGGTGCTCTGCTCTAACTGCCTATTTTCATTTCTCCTGACGGTCACCCAGCTACTCGCCTCCCTCAGCTTTGGGGTGACTACTTCACTGTAACTTTGATCAATTATATCCTCGCTCTCCTGTACAAGCCGAAGGTATTATGCAGGGTATCGTCAGGGAGCGATGCCTCAAAAGGCAGCATCCATCATTAAGGACCCCCATCTCCCTGGACGTGCCCTATTCTCATTGGGTACACTCATTAATTTAGGAATACTTTAGTCATACTTTATTGATCCCGGGGGAAAATGGTTTTCGTTACAGTTGCACCATAAATAATTAAATAGTAATATGTAAATTATGCCAGGAAATAAGTCCAGGACCAGCCTGTTGGCTCAGGATATCATCTTCCCCTCTGACCTCCGATTTCTGAATGGACATTGAACCCATGAACACAACCTCACTACTCTTTTTAAATTTCTGTTTTGCACTACTTATTTAATTTAATTATTTTATATATTTATCATTTTTCCAAATAATTCATTTTTAATATATTTTTCATGTACTGCTGCCACAAAGACAGCAAATTTCATGACATATGGCCATGATATGAAATCTGATTCTGTTTATCAGTTATGCCAGTTCCTGCATACAGACACTTATTAAACAAGTCAAACCAGTTCAAAGGGAAATAAAAGTCCTGGCCAGAAGGGGCAACCTCAGGATTGCAGGGCTGTTTTGAAAACGTGGGCTGGAACATGTTCAGTGAGGTGGCTACCTCCAAGTATCATATTTATCATCGAATATACGGGATCTGTGATTGGCTGTGTAGAGAAGTGCATTGAAGAACATCACTGTTATTAAACACATCTACTGTGTGTGAGGGCGAATCAGAAGTCAGGCTTGACAGCAGAGATTTAGGCATACTGAGAGATTCGGATGCAGCGTTCAAATTAAGACACACCTCTGGTCAGCAAGAGCTGTGCTTTCTTGCACCGTCAAGAAGGCAAAACATGAGCGTTTACCGAGAATATACAGCTGTTAGTGTAACACCAGAGACGAGGTGTATGTTGCAGGGCATTCAGATCATAACGTATAAATCCACCCTGCACATCAGTGACAGCTCCCTTCCTGATGGGGCTCAATGTTTTTCTCACATGGATTGATGCTTGGAACAATGTGCCAGCGAGGAAAGCCACGTCCCTTCTCCCTAAGGAGCAGCCAATCTGGCCACAGCTGAGGTGAGCTATACCCTAGTCAGGGACAACCCACGTAGAGCTGCAGAGCCTGATAACCTACCTGCTCAGGTGCTGAGGGACTGTGCAGCCTAGCTAACAAAGGTTTGAACAAACATCTTCAACATCTCTCTGGAACACAGGCTACAAGGCAGCCACCATCAATCCGGTGCCCAAGAGGGCAACAGTAACCTGTCTTAACTGACACTGACCTCAACAATAATGAAGTGCTTTGAGTAGCTGCTCGTGCACAGCATTAAATCTCATCTTCATGCCAAATTAGACCCTTTACAGTTTACTTATTGCTCAAATCGGTCTACTGATGATTCTGTACACTGTATTCCACTCTGTCCTGTCTGACATGGAAAATGGTGCCTCATACTGTTTATCAACTTCAGCTCAGTGTTTAATATGATCATCCTTGAAAAGCTGGTTTGTAAGCTGTCCTCATTGGGTCTCCACACCTCTGTCTTAACAAGATCTTGGACTTCATGTCAGAAAGACCACAGTCAGTCCGTGTTGGCAGTGACATCTCTAGGTGCATCCTGCTGAACACCGCTGCCCCAGGGCTGAGTGCTCAGCCTGCTGCTGATCCATGAACGTACTGCTAGACCAATCCAAACCAAATCATCAAGTTTGCTGACAGCACAACGGTGGCCTCAACAACAATGACGGGAACCTGCAAAGAGGAGGTAGAGCAACTGGTAGAATGGTGCGAGCAGAACTTCAGTCAGTGTGGGCAAGATTAAAGAGCTGATTGTGGACTTTAGAAAGGTGCAAGCTGACCATTCCTCACCACATTTCAATGCCTACTCCATGGACTGTGTTCGGAGCATGGTTTCCAGGAGTGCACATAACAGACAATCTCACCTGGTCCCTCAACGCCATCTTATTCACTAAGAAATCACAGGAGGTGAGTGAGGTTGTCCCAAACAATTTTTACAGGAGCACAATTGAGAGTGTATCACAGTCTGGTATGGGAATTGAATCTGACTGCAAGACCTTACAAAACATTGTGAGGACTGCTGAGAGGGTCATCGGGGTCTCTCTTCCATCCATTGGAGATGTTTATCAGGAGCACTGCATATACAGGGTCCTTAGAATTGTAAATAATCCCTCCCAGTTGTCCAGCAATCTCTTTGACCCTCTACCATCAGGGAGGAGGTATTGTAGCATTAGGACAAAAACTGCTGGGATGGGAAACGGCTTCTTCCCCCAGGCCGTGAGACGACTGAACTCCCTGACATCACCCACGTCTCATCACGAATGAAGAAGCACTATTAGCATATGCTGCTTACTTTGTGACTTGTGTCGTAAGTGCACCTTATTGTTTGTTAATTTATTTGTGGGAGTATTACTTTATGTATTTTGTGAGAGTTGGTCAGGAGGAATGTTTCGTTTAGTAGTACATACATGACAATGAAGTTGAACGTAACTACTTTGGAGAAAGCAAAATCCTTTATCTGTTAATGTCCATTTTCAAATGTCCATTTACAAAGTAAAATTTGTGATGTCTTTTTACTTCTATTTTAATAGATTGACATGAATTTGAATGAAGAAAAGCAGCAGCCATTGAGGAACAAACACATAATGATAAAGAGAGAAATGGTTTCACAGTATCTTCACACTTCCAAAGCTGTAAGCATTAATTATATTTACTGCTGATGCTGCATTAAAGATTTCGTGTATTTTTTTTGAACTTAGTTAAGATGCCCTTTGGGATCTGTTATTTACATGGTAAAATACATTTAGTTACATTCATAATAGCTTTCCAAGAGAGAAGAAGCAGTGAAGTGTAGGAATAATATGCAAAATCCTGGAGAAACTCGGGTCAAGAGGCATCTAAGGATGAAAATGGGTAACCCTAGGTAATTTATAAGGTAAGGACATGTTCAGCACAGCTTTGTTTGTGCTGTAGGTT
The DNA here is from genome assembly GCF_963921235.1 of Mobula hypostoma. Lineage (NCBI taxonomy): Eukaryota > Metazoa > Chordata > Chondrichthyes > Myliobatiformes > Myliobatidae > Mobula > Mobula hypostoma. The sequence goes on from NC_086103.1 coordinate 8,569,204, forward strand.
TTCTATATTTCTATGAAAATGAATAGTTGACGTTTTGGACCAATGATGAAGGGTCCTGATGAAAGGTCTCGACCCTAAACATTGACTGTTCATTTCCCCTGGATGCTGCTTGACCTGCTGAGTTCCTCCAACATTTTGTGTGTATCATTCCAGATTTCCATCATCTGTGGCCTCTCTTGTCATCCAGTGAAGTACACAAGGTTGATTGCTTTTCAAAAGAGCTGTTTCATACTTAGCGAACCCAATTTGGCGTGAGCCTAACTTGGACTCGTTGATTACTTGGACTTCTTTGTACCTATCCCTCAGTAGTGTTTAATTGTTCTGTTGAAGGTGTACTTACACTGATTATACTTATAATGATGGTAATAATAAAATCAAAATGCAGTTTTGTCACAGTCGCAAGTACAAGTTTAAGCTTTTTGGCAGAGGCTAGCAGGATCTCTCTGTATTTAGCAGTGTTCATCTTCCCATCAATCCTGACCAATGTCCAGTCCCTGCTGCTGAAAAGCATTCCCATAGCATGATGCTACCTCCACCATTCATTACAGTAAGGATGGTGTTACCTGGCTGATGCACGGTATTAGATTTATGGCAAAAGTGCTGCTAAAAAAAATATATCCTTGCCAGTGAAGACTTTGCAAAGTGTCACTTCAGAGAAACTGTAAGGATGTGGAAGAAGATCTTGTGGTCGGATGAGACTAAAGTGGAACTTTTTGGCCTTAACACTAAGCGATACGTGTGGCATAAACTTAATACTGCGCATCAGCGAGGTAACACCATCCCTACTGTAACGAATGGTGGAGGTAGCATCAGGCTATGGGAATGCTTTTCAGCAGCAGGGGCTGGACATTTGGTCAGGATTAATGTGAAGGTGAATGTTGCTAAATACAGAGAGATCCGGGATAAAAGCGTGCAAGCCTGTGCCAGGAAACTTAAACTGGGAAAGAAGTTCGTCTTTCAGAAGGACTTTGACCCAAAGCACACTGCCAGAGCAATCATGGAGTGGATTCAATTGAAGAAAATTGATGTCCTTGAGTGGCCCAGTGAGAATCCTAACCTTAACCTGATCGAACATCTCTTCAAGAACTCCAGATTGTTGTCCAGTACCACTCCTCAATTAACCCGGCATAGCTTGAGCAATTTTGCAAGGAGGAATGGACAAGTATTGCTCCATCATCTGCAAAGCTAATAGAGACTTATCCAAAAAAACTTACTAGCTGTAACACACACAAAAAGCTGGAGGAACTCAGCAGGCCAGGCAGCATCTATGGAAAAAAAGTACAGTCGACATTTTGGGTCGAAACTCTTCGGCAGGACGGGAGAAAAAAAACTGAGGTGTAGATTTGAAAGATGGAGAGATGGGGAGAGAGAAATGCCAGGTGATAGGCGAAACTTGGAAGGATGAAGCAAAGAGCTAGGAGGTTGATTGGTCATAGAGACAGAAGGCCATAGAAGAAAATAAAAAAGGAGGCGGAGGAACACCAGAGGGAGGCGATGGGCGGGCAAGAAGATGACATGAGAGAGGGACAATGAGATGGGAAATGGTGAAGTGGGGAGGGAAGGTTACTGGAAGTTTGAGACTTCGATGTTCATGCCATCAGGTTGGAGGTTACCCAAACGGAACATAAGGTGTTGCTCCTCCAACCTAAGTGTGCCCTTATCCGGACAGTGAAGGAGGCCATGGATGGACATATCGAAATGGGAAGTGGAATTAAAATGGGTGACCACTGGGAGATCCTGCTTGTTCTGGCGTACGGAGCATAGATGCTCAGCAAAGCAGTCTCCCAATCTACATTAGGTCTCACCGATATACAAGAGGCCACACCGGGAGCACCGAACAGAGTATATAAACTGAACAGACTCACACGTGAAGTGTTGCCTCACCTGGAAGGACTATTTAGGGCCCTGAATGGTAGTGAGGGAGGAGGTGTAGGGGCAGGTGTAGCACTTGTTCCCCTTGCAAGGATAAGTGCCAGGAGGAAGATCAGTGGGGAGGGACGAATGGAGAGTCGTGTAGGGGAGCGATCCCTGCCGAAAGCAGAAAGTGGAGGGGGGGGGGAAGATGTGTTTGGTGGTGGAAGTTTCAGAGGATTATGTGCTGGACGTGGAGACTGGTGGGGTGGTAGGTGAGGACAAGATGAACCCTATCCCTGGTAGCATAGCGGGAGGATGGGGTAAGAGCAAACATACATGAAACATGTGCCGAACATGTCCCTACCTTAGAACTACCTAGGCTCTACCCATAGCCCTCTATTTTTCTAAGCTCCTTGTATCCATCCAGGAGTCCCTTAAAAGACCCTATTGTTTCCGCCTCCACCACCACTGCTGGCAGCCCATTCCACGCACTCACCACTCTGTTTTTAAGAAAAACTTACCCCTGACTTCTCATCTGTCCAAGCACCTTGCAAGTATGCCCTCTCATGCTAGCCATTTCAGCCCTGGGAAAAAGCCTCTGACTATCCAAAGATCAATGCCTCTCATTATCTTGTACATCTCTATCAGGTCACCTCTCATCCTCTGTCGCTCCAAGGCCGAGTTTACTCAACCTATTCTCATAAGGCATGCTCCCGAATCCAGGCAACATCCTTGCAAATCTCCTTTGCACCCTTTCTATGGTTTCCACGTCCTTCCTGTAGTGAGGCGACCAGAACTGAGCACAGTACTCCAAGTGGGGTCTGACCAGAACCCTATACAGCTGCAACATTACCTCTCGGCTCTTAAACTCAATCCCATGGTTGATGAAGGCCAATGCACCGTATGCCTTCTTAACCACAGTCAACCCGCGTAGCAGCTTTGAGTATCCTATAGACTCAGACCCCAAGATCCCTCTAATCCTCCACACTGCCAAGAGTCTTGCCATTAATGCTATATTCTGCCATCATATTTGACCTACCTCACGGTTGAACTCCACCTGCCAGTTCTCAGCCCAGTTTTGCATCCTATCGATGTCCCGCTGTAACCTCTGACGGCCCTCTACACTAGCCACAACACCCCCAACCTTGGTGTCAGCAGCAAATTTACTAACCCATCCGTCCACTTCCTCATCCAGGTCATTTATAAAAATCTCGAAGAGTAGGGGTCCCAGAACAGATCGCTGAGGCACACCACTGGTCACCGACCTCCATGCAGAATATGACCTGTCTACAACCACTCTTTGCCTTCTGTGGGAAAGCCAGTTCTGGATCCACAAAGCAATGTCTCCTTGGATCCCATGCCTCGTTACTTTCTCAATAAGCCTTGCATGGGGTACTTTATTAAATACCTTGCTGAAATCCATATACACTACATCTACAGCTCTGCCTTCATCAATATGTTTACTCGCATCCTCAAAAAATTCCATCAGGCTCATAAGGCACAACCTGCCTTTGACAAAGTGATACTGACCATTCCTAATCATATTGTGCCTCCAAATGCTCATAAATCCTGCCTCTTAGGATCTTCTCCATCAACTTACCAACCACTGAAGTAAGACTCACTGGTCTATAATTTCCTGGTCTATCCCTACTCCCTTTCTTGAATAAGGGAGCAACATCCACAACCCTCCAATCCTTTGGAACCTCTCCTGTCCTCATTGATGTTGCAAAGATCATTGCCAGAGGCTCAGCAATCTCCTCCCTCGTTTCCCACAGTAGCCTGGGGTACGTTCCATCTGGTCCCGGTTACCTATCCAACTTGATGCTTTCCAACATCTCCAGCACATCCTCTTCCTTAATATCCACTTGCTTAAGCTTTTCAGTCTGCTGCAAGTCATCCCTACAATCGCCAAGATCCTTTTCCATAGTGAATACTGAAGCAAAGTATTAAGTACCTCTGCCATCTCCTCCGGTTCCATACACACTTTTCCACTGTCACACTTGATTGGTCCTATTCTCATCCTCTTGCTCTTCACATACTTGTAGAATGCCTTGGGGTTTTCCTTAATCCTGTCCGCCAAGGCCTTCTCATGGCCCCATCAGTATTGTCTGGACTTTTAAGTGCCTGGCATGAAAGAACATTTAACTGTTCTGAGGAAGTCTAATTACAGCCGTTTGTACATTGATTCTTACAGTGATATCAATGATTACAATGAGTCAAAGTTCAGTTAGACAATCACATGTATGGTGGTGCATTTAAAAATTTTGCACCAGCATAATGGGAACATAGCATCATACAGGCAGCATTCACAAGAAAAGCAAAAATATATTATTTTTACAAGAAAGAACACAATTAGAATAAAACAGTCTATTATGATGCATAGTGGTCATCATGTTGGTGAATGTTTCTTGCTGAGAAGGGTCTTGGCCTTAAACATTGAATGCTAGTTCCTCTGCATAGATGCTGCCTTATCTCAGTTCCTCTACATTCTGTGTGTGTTAACAGCTATTGGCAAGGCTGTGGAAAATTTTAAGGACAAAGTCTGTTGACAATGAAGTCTTCCCAGTGATTAACTAAAGGAAGTAACATATCCATCTATGATCTCCTGAGCAGGGGAGTATAATTCAGTGCAGGCTGTGCCCTCGGATGTACTTGTTGACACAAAATGACACATTTCATTGTATATTTCAATTTTTTGATGTACATGTGACAAATAAAGCTAATCTTAAAATCTTAAAACTGAGGCATTGCTTAACAAAGGATTCTTGCTTAACTAAGAGTCATTGCAAATGGTTAGACATAGGTGATGAGTGACAGGGTTGTTTACAAAAATGGTAGCAGAACTGCAGACTGTCTTTACAGAGGATCAAATAAAAGACAGTGGCAAAGAATGATTCAGAATATTAGTTTTCCTCATCTGATTTTTTTTCTCCCTCTTTACCTGTCTTCCCCCCACCCCTCAACACTTTTTAGGGTCAAAATAAGAGGGAAAGTTCAAGATCAGCAGTGATGTACCTTCAGGATTTGAAGTCAGGAATACGAGACCAGCAGCTGCTCAGTTGTTTGGAGTCTTTACGGGTTTCTCTCAGTAATAACCCAGTCAGGTAATGGAAACGATCCGCTTTTCATCAACATGAATTACTGAAACAGACGGGTGTTGCATGGTGTCAGATCCAGTGCAGGGCTTAATTCTGAGGTGTACAGTTGGTCCCTTGATAAGAAAAACAAATTTTGGTTTTCCAATCTTGCAAACCATAAACTATAGGAGCAGAATTAGGCTGTTCAGCCCATTGAGACCACTCCACCATTTCATCATGACTGATCCATTTCCCTTAAAGCACCAATCTCCTGTCTTCTCCCTGTATCCCTTCATGCTCTAACTAATAAATAATATATTAACTTCTGCCTTAAATATAATCAATGACATCCTCCACAGCTGTCTGTGGCAACAAATTTCACCGATTCACCACTGTCTGGCTAAAGAAATTCCTCCTCATCTCCATTCTCAAAGGATGCCACTCTGTTCTGAGGCTGTGCTCTGTGGTGTCTTAAGCTCCCCCCACCATAGGAAATATCCTCTGACATCAATAAGTTTCAATGAGGTCACCCTTTATTCTTCTGGATTCCGGTGAGAACAGGCCCAGAACCATCAGAAACGCTCCTCATATGATTAGCCTTTCAATCCCAGAATAATTTTTGTGTACCTGAAGCACCTTCAATAACTCCAAAGGACTGAGGTTGGGTACACAACGACATCAGACCCAGGCAATGAACAAACGACGATGAGGAAGCAGTGTGCATGTGGCAAAATCTGCAAGAACGATCATGGCTTGAAGATCCACCAAGCGAGGATGAAGTGTTTGGCGGGAGCAGGAGCAGCACAACGCGCAGGTGTCGAACCTGGTGAGATGAAGGAGGGGCCAGGCCCGGAGTCACCCCATAGTGCCCGGAACCTCTAAGTGTTGCAAACTAATCCCTCTAACATGAAGTCTAACAGGAGGCAGATCAAATGGCCTGCAGCTAACATGACTTCACTGTGGAAGCAGTTTGATGAAGATGTTAACCAAATTCTGGAGGCAACGGCGAAGGGAGGGTTTGATAGGAAGCTGCAAGCCATGACAACAATTACTGTATTCGTAGCCCATTCTTTAGTTAGACCCTTCAGCATTTTGGGCATCGAGGGAGAGAGGAAGAGGAGAACCGTCCGCAGTACCACCGATGTGGCAGAGAGGGCTTCGAGATGGCTGTGGCTCAAAAGAGGGGAGCCATGGAGTCATAAGTAGCTAGCCATCTGGACACAAGCTGGGGTCTGATCAGCCCCGGCTGGGTCACCTGGAGGAGGTTGTATAATGTTGAAAGACCCGAAACACCCGATGATTCCAGGAACATCACTGAAGGTGTGTCCAGAAGCATCAATAGATGTATATACACAGGTATTCGCTGTACAATACGACCTCCATGGTGAGTGTCTGCCCCTGGACTGAGGGTGAGGGGCAAGGTGAAACACCTTTATACAGGAATCTGTGGGAGGAGCCACAGGGGCAGCCAGCAGAGGAGCGTGTCCAGACAGTTAACCCAGTTACAACATATATATGGTTTACCACAGTACCTCTGAATCCTTTCCAATGTCAGCACATCCTTTCTTAGATAAGGACCCAAAATTGCTCACAATACTCCGTGAGGCCTCACCAGTGCTTTATAAAGTCTCAAAACTAAATCCTTGCTTTTATGTTCTAGTCCTCTCAAAATGACTGCTAACATTGCATTTCCTTCCACACCACTGACTCAACCTGCAAGAGAACCTTTAAAGAATCCTGCAAGAGGTTGCCAAGTCCCTTTGCACCTCAGATTTTTGAATTTTCTTTCCATTTAGAAAATAGTCTACGCTTTCATTTCTTCTACTAAAGCACATGACCAAACACTTCCTGACACTGTATTCCATCTGCCATTTCTTTTCCCATTCTCCTAATCTAAGTCCTCTGTAGCTTCCCTGCTTCCTCAACATTACCTACCCATCCACCTATCTTCATATCGTCTTCAGACTTAGCCACAAATCCATCAGTTCTGTCATTCAAATCATTGACATGTGACATGAAAAGACGCAGACCCAACACTTCTGTGGAACACGACTGGTTACTGGCTCCCTTTATTTCCACTCTTTACCTCCTGCCAATCAGCCAATGATTTATCAATGCTATTAATTTACCTGTATTACCATGGGCTCTTAACTAGTTAAGCAGTCTTGTGTGGCACCTTGTCAAAGGCTTTCTGAAAATCCAAGTACACAACACCCACCAATTCTCCTTAGTCTACCCTGCTTGTTATTTCTTCAGAGAATTCCAACAGACTTACCAGGCAAGATTTCCCCTTAAGGAAACTGCTGACTAGGCCTACTTTGTCATTTGCCTCCAATTAACCCGGAACCACATCCTTAACAATCAACTCTAACATCTTCCCAACTACTGATGTCAAATTAACTGGCCAATAATTTCCTTTTTTCTTTGCTCCCTTACTAAAGAGTGGAGTGACATTTGTAATTTTCCATTCTTCTGGAACCATGTCAGAACCTATTGATTCTTGAAAGCTCATTACTCATGCCTCCATAATCTCTTCAGCCACCTCTTTCAGAACCCTGGGGTGTATACCATCTGGTCCAGGTGATTTATCAACCGTCAGACCTATCAATTTCCCAAGAACCTTCTTCTTAGTAATGGCAATTTCACTTGCTTCTGCCTCCTGACACTCTTGAACTTCCGGCATACTACTTGCATCTTTCATAGTGAAGTCTGATGCAAAATACTGATTAAGTTCATCTGCCATTTCCTTGTCCCCATTACTACCCATTCAGTATCATTTTTCAGCAGCTCGCTATCTACCCTCACCTCTTTTACAGTTTATTTATCTGAAGAAACTTTCGGTATCTTCTTTAATGTTATTGGCTAGCTTGCCTTCATTTTCCATCCTTTCCTTCTTGATTGGTTGGGGCATGAAGGGATATGGGAAGAAGGCAGGAGATTGGGGCTGAGAGGAAATTTGGATCAGCCATGATGAAATTGTGGAGCAGTCTTAATGGGCCAAATGGCCTAATTCTGCTCCTATGTCTGATGATCTTTATGACTTTTTTTGTTCCATTCTGTTGATTTTTTAAAAGCTTCCCAATCCTCTAACTTCCCATTATATGGTGGCTTTGACTTCTCTTGTCAGCCATAGTTGCATCATCCTGCCATTAGAATACTACTACTTCTTTGGGATGTATCTATCCTGTGCCTTCGGATTTGCTCCCAGAAACTCCAGCTATTGTTGCTCTGCCGTCATCCCTTCTAATCAATTTTGGCCAGCTCCTCCCTCATGCCTCTGTAACTCCCTTTCCTCCATTGTAATGTTGATACATCTGACTTTAGTCTCTCCTCAATTTGTAGAGCTAATTCTATCATATTATGATCACTGGCCCCAAAGGGTTCTTTCACCTTAAGCTCTCTGATCAATTCCGGTTTATTGCAAAACACACTAATCAGAATCCATTCCCCTTGCGGGCTCAGCCAGTTTTTTTTTCTAAAAAACTACCTTGCAGGTATTCTATAAATTCCCCTCTTTGGGATCCACTACCAAATTGAGTTTCCCAGTCTATCTGCCTATTGAAATCCCCACATGACTATCATAACATTGCCCTTTTGACATGCATTTTCTATCTCCTGTTTTAATTTGTACACCACATCTTTGCTACTGTTCAGAGGTCTGTATATAGCTCACATCAGGTCTTTTTACCTTTGCAGTTACTTAGCTCTACCCACAATGATTCTACACCTTCCAAGCCTATGTCACCTCTTTCTAATGATTTAATTTCAGTTTTACAAACAGAGCCACACCACTTCTGCCCACCTGCCTGACTTCTTGATACAATGTGTATTCTTGGATGTTAAGCTCCCAGCTGTAATCTTCTTTCAGGCACGACATGATGCCAATCTGTAACTGTGCTGCAAGTTCATCCACCTTATTCCGTGTATTGCGTGCATTCAATTATTTATCATCCTTATCGATTTTGTCCCCTTTTTACATCGTAGCTCATCCCGGTGATGCAATTTTACCCTGTCATTACCCTGTCCTTGCCAGCAGTCTCACTACATGCTGCCTCGGTTTGTAAACTAACTATCCCATCCAACTAACTAGCCCTTTCACTCCGGTTCCCATCTCCCCCTACCAAATTAGTTTAAACCCTCCAGAACAGCTCTAGTAAAGGTGCTTGCAAGGATGTTGGTTCCCCTCGGGTTCAGGCGTAACCCATTCCTTTGTACAGATCATACCTTCCCCAGAAGAGATCCCAGTGATCCATAAATCTGAACCTCTACCCCCTGTACCTGTTCCTCAGCTACGTATTCATCTGCCAAGTTATCCTATTCTCACCCCCACTGGCGCATTGCACAGGCAGCAATCCGGAGATTGCTACCCTGGATGTTCTGCTTTTCTGTCTTCTACTGAGCTCCCTAAGATGTCTCTTCAGGACCTCCTCACCTTTCCGACCCACATCACTGGCACGAATTTGTTCCAAGGCTTCTGGCTGCTCAGCCTCCCCCGTTTAGAATACCGTGGACCCAATCCGAGACATCCCTGACCCTGGCACTTGGGAGGCGACGTAACATCGGGGTGTCTCTGTTGTGTCCTCAGAATCTCATCACTATTCCTCTAACTGTGGAATCATCTATCACTACTACGGTCCTCTTCACTGCTCTTAATCACAATAGTTTGATGGAGTAATCAAACTGGTGTGATGACTCCATTCAGCTGCAGAATTTCATATGGAGTAAGAATGGCTTATCCCAGTGTGTGCTTCAGTTATTGTGTTGGGATGAATTAAGTTTTTACCTATGAGGTGTCATCTAGAGTTCACTGGGGGCCAACAATATTGGTTCTTTTCGTTTACCTTCACCCTTAACATCTGTACTATCAGGCGAAAACACTTTTTAGTTTATTGTCTGTACATGGTATTGTAAGAATTGTTCCTTGCTCCATGTGCAGTACCAGGCAGTATGTACTCCAAGTATTTACATGCCTGTAAAAAGTATTCACCACCCCTTCGAAGGTTTCATGCTTTATTGTTTTACAACATTAAATCACAGTGGATTTAATTTGGCTTGTTTTACACTGATCAATAGAAGAAGACCTTTTGTGTCAAAGTGAAAACAGATCTCTACAAAGTGATCTAAATTAATTACAGATTATAAAACACAAAGCAGTTGATTGCATAAGTATTCACCCCCTTCAATATGACACAGCAAATGATCACTGATACAGGAAATTGGTTTCAGAAATCACATTCGTTAAATGGAGGTCACTATGTGCAGTCAAGGTGTTTCAATAGACTGTAGTAAAAATACACCTGTATCTGGAAGGTGCAATTAAGACCATAAGATATAGGAGCAGAAGTAGGCCATTTGGCCTGTCGAGTCTGCTCTGCCATTCAATCATGGGCTGATTCAATCATTATAGTCATCCCCACTGCCCTGCCTTCTCTCCATATCCTTTGATGCCCTAGTTAATCAAGAACCTATCTATCTCTGCCTTAAATGCACCCAATGACTTGGCCTCCACAGTAGCTCATGTAAGCAAATTCCACAGATTTGCCATCCTCTAACTAAAGTAATTTCTCCACATCTCTACTCTAAATGGACATACTTCAATCCTCAAGTCATGCTCTTTTGTCCTGGACTCCCCTACCATGGGAAATAACTTTGCCATATCTAATCTGTTCAGGCCTTTTAACATTCAGAATGTTTCTATGAGATCCCCCCTCATTTTCCTGAACTCCAGGGAATATAGCCCACCTGCCAGGCGTTCTTCATACGGTAATCCTTTCATTCCTGGAATCATTCTTGTGAATCTTCTCTGAACTCCCTCCAATGTCAATATATCCTTTCTAAAATAAGGAGCCCAAAACTGCACACAATATTCCCAAGTGTGGTCTCAGGAGTGCCTTATAGAGCTTCAACATCACATCCCTGCTCTTATATTCTATACCTGTAGAAATGAATGCCAACATTACATTTGCCTTCTGCACCACCAACTCAAGCTGGAGGTTGACCTTTAGGATCCTGCACAAGGACTCCCAAATCCCTTTGCATCTCTACATTTTGAATTCTCTCCCCATCTAAATAATGGTCTGCCTATTTATTTCTTCCACCAAAGTGCATGACCATGCACTTTCCAATATTGTATTTCATTTAACAATTTGCCCATTCCCCTAAACTATCTAAGTCTCTGCAGGCTCTCTGTTTCCTCAACAGTACCCCCTCCTCCACCTACCTTTGTATCATCGGCAAATTTAGCCACAAATCCATTAATGCCATAGTCCAAATCATTGACATACATCGTAAAAAGCAGCGCTCCCTGTGGAACTCCACTGGTAACCGGCAGCCAGCCAGAATCGGGTCCCTTTATTCCCACTCTCTGTTTTCTGCTGATCAGCCAATGCTCCACCCATGCTAGTAACTTCCCTGTAATTCCATGGGCTCTTATCCTGCTAAGCAGCCTCATGTGTGGCACCTTGTCAAAGGCCTTGTGAAAATCCAAGTACACCACATATCCTAGTGAGTCACTATTCTGGCAAAAACTATGCACCATGAAGATAAAAGAACATAACAAGCAATTCTACGAAAGAGTTATTGAAGAAGTCAGGAGATAGATGCAAGAAAATTTCTATGTTAGTGAATGACCCTTGGAGTACAGTTAAGTCAATCATCAAGAAATGGAAAACAATGGCACAGCTGTAAATCTGTCTAGAGCAGGCCGCCCTCATAAACTGAGTAGCTATGCAAGAAGGGGACTAGTGAGGGAGCCCACCAAGAGACCTATGACAACTCTGGAGGAGCTACAAGCCTCCTTGGCTGAGATGGGAGATACTGCACGTACAACAACTGTTGCCAGGATGCTTCACCAGTCGCAGCTTTATGGGAGAGTGGCAAAGAGAAAGCCACTGTTGGGGGAAAAAAAACTTACGTGAAACCTCAGCTAGAGTTTGTATGAAGGTTTGGGTCTGATGAAACCAAAATTGAGCTTTTTGGCCATTAGATTAAATGCTATGTGTCACTGCACATTATCAAAACCACACCATACCTACCGTGAAGCATGCTGGTAGCTGCATCATGCTGTGGGGATGCTTCACTGCCGCAGGCCATGGAAGGTTTGCGAAGGTAGAGAGTAAAATGAATGCAGCAAAATACAGACATTCTAGAGGAAAACGTGATGCAGTCTGCATGAGAACTGCGACTTGGGGAGAAAATTTGTTTTCCAGCAAGTCAATGACCCCAAGCATAAAGACAGGAATGGCTTAAAAACAAAGCTAATTTCCAGGAGGGGCCAAGTCAGAGTCCAGACCTGAATTCAATTGAGATTTTGTGGCTTGACTTGAAAAAGGGCTGTTCACTGACGATTCCCATGTAATCTGACAGAGCTCGAGCAGTTTTGTGAAGAAGAATGGGAAAAATTGCAGTGTCCAGATGTGCAAAGCTGATAGAGACCTATCTACACAGAGTCAAGGCTGTAATTGCTGCCAAAGATGCATCTACTAAATAGTTGAAGGGGGTGAATACATATGCAATCAATTATTGTGTTTTATATTTGTGATTAATTTAGATCACTTTATAGAGATCTATTTTCACTTTGACATGAAAGAGTTTTTTCTGTTGATCAGTGTCAAAACAGCAAATTAAAGCCACTGTGATTTAATGTTGTTAAACAATAAAATACAAACTTCCAAGGAGGTGTAAATACTTTTTATAGGCACTGTACATTGTGTGTACACACACACATATACATACACACACACACACACACACACACACACACACACACACACACACACACACACACACACATCTTTAAATGTTATGCAAGCTGGATAGGCTATTCACAATTTATAGAGCTCAAATATTCAAATTTTGTTTCTTAAACTTAATAACACACTCACAAATCTGTTTGAAGTTCAGGATTGAAAACTTGTAAGAAGTGTTTGTATAATTTTCATCGTGCAGTTGAAAGTAAGGCTAGAAAAGAAAAACAAGCAATGGATTTGTTCAGTGATAGCTATGTGTGAGTATCCATAAATGTTCGGGAGATGGCGAGAGCCATTTTATTAAAGTGGAAGGATTCTAGTCCACCTACGGTCTTTTATTGGCTCTCCTCCAATCTGCATCCCAGAGTGCTTAAGGAAGTAGCCCAAGAAATAGTGGATGCATTAGTGATAATTTTTCAAAACTCGTTAGATTCTGGACTAGTTCCTGAGGATTGGAGGGTGGCTAATGTAACCCCACTTTTTAAAAAAGGAGGGAGAGAGAAACCGGGGAATTATAGGCCGGTTAGCCTAACGTCGGTGGTGGGGAAACTGCTGGAGTCAGTTATCAAGGATGTGATAACAGCACATTTGGAAAGCGGTGAAATGATCGGACAAAGTCAGCATGGATTTGTGAAAGGAAAATCATGTCTGACGAATCTCATAGAATTTTTTGAGGATGTAACTAGTAGAGTGGATAGGGGAGAACCAGTGGATGTGGTATATTTGGATTTTCAAAAGGCTTTTGACAAGGTCCCACACAGGAGATTAGTGTGCAAACTTAAAGCACACGGTATTGGGGGTAAGGTATTGGTGTGGGTGGAGAATTGGTTAGCAGACAGGAAGCAAAGAGTGGGAATAAACGGGACCTTTTCAGAATGGCAGGCGGTGACTAGTGGGGTACCGCAAGGCTCAGTGCTGGGACCCCAGTTGTTTACAATATATATTAATGACTTGGATGAGGGAATTAAATGCAGCATCTCCAAGTTTGCGGATGACACGAAGCTGGGTGGCAGTGTTAGCAGTGAGGAGGATGCTAAGAGGATGCAGGGTGACTTGGATAGGTTGGGTGAGTGGGCAAACTCATGGCAGATGCAATTTAATGTGGATAAATGTGAAGTTATCCACTTTGGTGGCAAAAATAGGAAAACAGATTATTATCTGAATGGTGGCCGATTAGGAAAAGGGGAGGTGCAACGAGACCTGGGTGTCATTATACACCAGTCATTGAAAGTGGGCATGCAGGTACAGCAGGCGGTGAAAAAGGCGAACGGTATGCTGACATTTATAGCGAGAGGATTCGAGTACAGGAGCAGGGAGGTACTACTGCAGTTGTACAAGGCCTTGGTGAGACCACACCTGGAGTATTGTGTGCAGTTTTGGTCTCCTAATCTGAGGAAAGACATCTTTGCCATAGAGGGAGTACAAAGAAGGTTCACCAGATTGATTCCTGGGATGGCAGGTCTTTCATATGAAGAAAGACTGGATGAACTAGGCTTGTACTCGTTGGAATTTAGAAGATTGAGGGGGGATCTGATTGAAACGTATAAGATCCTAAAGGGATTGGACAGGCTAGATGCGGGAAGATTGTTCCCGATGTTGGGGAGGTCCAGAACGAAGGGTCACAGTTTGAGGATAGAGGGGAAGCCTTTTAGGACCGAGATTAGGAAAAACTTCTTCACACAGAGAGTGGTGAATCTGTGGAATTCTCTGCCACAGCAAACTGTTGAGGCCAGTTCATTGGCTATGTTTAAGAGGGAGTTAGATATGGCCCTTGTGGCTACAGGGGTCAGGGGGTATGGAGGGAAGGCTGGGTTCTGAGTTGGATGATCAGCCATGATCATAATAAATGGCGGTGCAGGCTCGAGGGGCCGAATGGCCTACTCCTGCACCTATTTTCTATGTTTCTATGTCCTGTTCAGGTTTAGAGAAAATAAGAAGTCGCACATTTGATACATGCTTTAAATTTGAGCAAATCTGGCGACTTTTTATTCAATATTTTCATTTAATTTGATTTATTACTCTTTCAATTTTTTTTCGAAGTTTTAGATTTGATCAGAAAGTCTTTTTTTTTTGGTCGTATCCTCAGAATGGACTGCCCAGTCCCTTTTTTTGTTTTTTTTTTGGTATAGTGTAGTGGGGGGGTTTTTTCTTCATTTAAAATTAAATTTTTTTCTTTCCTCTTCATGAATTGATAAGAGGAGAATTGCTGTTTTCTTTTTTTTATTATATTATATACTAGCTTAACACTATAATTTTGATAATGTCTATCTTAATCTAGGTTTGTATTGTTGTTGATATATATATTTGACAGAATTCTCCTCTTGCTTGTATTTATGTTCCTTTTAAATCAACAAAAAGATTAATAAAGAATGTTCGGGAGATGGTAGCACAGTAACATGACACAATTACAGTGTTGGCAACTTGGGTTCATTCCTTTTGCTGTCTATAAAGGAGTTAGTATGTTCTCCCATTGACCACATGGGGTTCTTCTGGGCACTCTGGTTTCCTCTCGCATTCCAAGGACGTACGGGTTTGTACCCTAATTGGTTTTATGGGCAGCGTGGGGTCACAGGGTTGGAAGGGCCTATTACTGTACTGTATCTAAATAAATAAATAAAAATGATTGTGTAAACCTGTTTTTTTTTCCCCCCCACTATTAACCAGTTGGGTGCAGAGCTTTGGTGTAGAGGGACTAGCAGCACTATTGGAAATACTAAAAGGACAGCAAGATGAACAACTGGACACTTCAAGGTAAATAATTAACTTACATTGGAATAATTTCCTGCACGACTATGTTTAATAGTGTCTTTATTATTTCACCTCCCACATATGAATATAATTTTAATTTGCCATTAGATTTCTCCACTGTCATTTTCAGTCAATTGGTTTTTCCAACTGGTTGGTTTAAAAACTTCTTAATGCTGGGAACATTTAAAAATAATGCAAAAGATTTTAAAATACAGAACACAATTTTCTTCTCATGACGGTTCTTGACCTGAAGCTTTGACTGTTTATTCCCCTCCAATGATGCTTTCTGTCTTGCTGAGTTCCTCCAGCATTTTGTGTGTAGCTCTGGATTTCCAGCTTCTGCAGAGTCGCTTGTGTTGTAGAATTCCACTTTAATCTGACTTGCTACTTTGTTTAAAAAAAGTAAATAAAATGTCTGCCTTAATGGCTACTGGAGTCACCTGCAGTAGTTGGACACTAAGAATTTTCTTCAAATTAACATCTAAAGACATCAGAAAAGGGCGAGTTTGTGTCATAGTGACAAGTAGATATAGGGAAATTTCTTTGGGATCAGATTTAAGTATAATGAGCCTTTTTTTTTTGCAATGAGGTTGGAGTTTGAATTACACAGTGTTGTGAGACTACACCACAGTACACACACAGTTTTGGTCCCCTTAACTAAGAAAGAATGTCGTAACATTAGAAGCAGTCCCAAAATAGTTCGCTGGGATAAGAAGATTATCCTATCAAAGGTGGTCAATATCTAACACTCTTTGGTAGTAGAGAAGGGTCAGCACTGCTATCTTGGGAGTTTAAAGAGAGCAAACATGCCCCAAAGCTGCTGGTACACCTTCATCAATGTGTAACTGAGAGCTTACTGACCTACTACATGACAGTATGGTACACTAGCTGCAACAAGGTTGACCAGAAAGTTCTTCAGTGAGTGATCAGGACTGCACAGAACATCATTGAGATGCAACTACCAGATGTGAAAACTATTGAATACTCACAATGTCTACTGCAGGCTGGCAAAATCATGATAGACTCATCCCATCCCAGTAATCACCTAATCACCTGTTATATCTCCTACCATCCGGCAGGAGATAGAGAAACATTTCTGTGCACGGACATCCTGACCTGATTAAAAAGTAACCCCCACTCCCTATTTTCTGCAGGGAGCACTCCCTCCCTGATTCCCTTGTCCATTCGACCCTCCCCACTAATCTCCTTCCAGGTGCTTATCCACACCAGCAACGTAAGTGCTACAGCTGCCCATACACCACGTCCCTCACCTACATTCAGGGCCTCAATCAGTCCTTCCAGGTGAGGTAACACCTCACCTCTGAATCTGCCTGGGTCGCTATTGTGCCCGGTGCTCCAAAACGGCCGCCTCTTCGTTGATGAGACCTGCCATAAATTGGGGGACTGCTTCGTCAAGCACTCCTGCACCATCCACCACAAGCGGGACTTCCTGGTGAGCAAACATTTTAATTCCGATTTCCATTCCCTTTTTGACATGTTAGTCTATGGCCTCCTCTTGTGCCAAATTGGGGCCATTCTCAGGGTGGAGGAGCAACACCTTATGATCTGTCTGTTACCTTCCACCCTGATGGCATGCCCATTACTTCCCCCTGGGTCCACTCCTCCTTCCCTTTTTCCTGTTGTCCACTCTCCCATCCCATCATATTCTTTCTTCTGCATCCCTTGTCCATAAGATGAAAGAGCAGAATTAGGTCATTTGGCCTATTGAGTCTGCTCTGCCATTTCATTATGGCTGATCCAATTTTCCTCTCAGTCCCATTCCCCTCCCTTCTCCTCATCTCCCTTCATGCCCTGACCAATCAAGAATCTATCAGCATCTGTCTTAAGTACACCCAATGACTTGGCCTCCACAGCTGCCCGTGGCACAGCATTCCAAAGATTCACCACTGGTAAAATAAATTCTTCCTCATCTCTGTTCTGAGGCTGTGCCCTCTAGTCTTAGACTCTCCTACTATAGGAAGCATCCTCTCCACATCCACTCTATCAAGACCTTTCACTTATTCTTCTGAATTCTGGTGTATACTGGCCCAGAGCCATCAAATTTTCTTCATATGACAAGCCATTCTATCCTGGAATCATCTTTGTGAATCTCCTTTGAACCCTCTCTAGTTTCAAAACATCCTTTCTAACCTTTTCCACCCACCTGGTTGTACCTATCACCTTCCAGCTAACTTCTTTCCCCTCCTTACACCTTCTAATTCTTTTCCATAGATGCTGTCTGATCTGTTGAGTTCCTCCAGCATTTTGTGTGCATTGCCTTGGATTTCTAGCATCTGCAGTTTTTTTTCATGTTTGTGATAGATTCTCTCCTCTTCCCCTCACCGGGCTGTCTTGCAACTGAGCAATGCCAATTTTAGAGTTGTTGGTTTTAAGTTCAGTTCTAACTTAGATGTCACTCCAAGTAACTGATGTTATTTTAAATTTAGTAATTGCGTTTTTAGTAATTGAATTGCTGGTATGCTGTTTTGCACTGAATGCAATCTCATTGTCCTCGGCAATGACAATAAAGCTCTAACATAAACATTCCTGGAAATTTAAAATGAGAGGCAATCTTCTTGAAATATGTGATACTAATGACCATAGTAGGGTAGATATCAAGATGTTTCCAGTAGCTGGAGAATCTTGAATGAGGGGATGTAGTTTGGAGATTGGCCATTTACAACCAAGATATGTAGGAATTCCTTCTTGCAGAGTCTGGTGGATCTCTGGAATTTTCTGTCCCAGAAAGTCATGCAATCTTAGCTCCAAGTATTTGAAATGAAAGTAGTATTTTGAAAGATTGAGGGATTTTGGTGCTAGGTAGTCTGCTTCTCCTCCACTTCTTTCTTGTGTGCTGGCTATTTACTGCTGGACTGACCACTGCCATTGCCAGATCCAAGCAGGCTCAGTACATAATAGTATCTTAAAAATTGGACAAGAGACTGCAGGTACTGGAATTTGGAGCAAAGAGAAAGCAAACTGCTGGAGGAACTCAGCAGATTGAGTAGCATCTGCCGGTGGTGGGCGAGGGAGGGGAATTGTTGATTTGGGTCAACTCCTTGTAATAGGACATATAGGGTGTTTGCCAAAGGTAGTATTAAGTTGGATAAAGGTTTTTGGAGTCGAGGAAGTAAGCAAGTACAGCGGATTCCAGTTAATGGTGACACATTTTGAGCCAATTAGCCAAAGTTTCATGGAAGTAGTATTAGAAGACAAACTTCCATTTAACTGAGTAACAAATTGTGCATTTAAATGAAATGCAGAACAAATTAGAACACTACCAATACTACTACAGTACTATAAAACTATTAGTTCCTGATGGTTTTCAGTGGAGGAATTCTGGTGTACGCTGCTGTGTTTTTTTGATTGACTATAAATGAACAAAATTATTGCAGACACCTAGTGCAAATAATGGACTTCCTTCATTGCCTTCCTGCATAAAGTACAAATAAAATAGAAAATTATCACAAATCGCTGCTTTTTGAATTGGCTTTCATTGGCCCAAAAGGATAACATAACACAAGTACACGTAACTGACACTAGTTAAAACCTGTTCACTCCGTAGTGTCTAATGGCGACAGAAATGCACGCAAATTGGCGCTAGTTAGGAACTCAAACGAGAAACTCTGCAGATGCTAGAAAACAAGTAATACACACAAAATGTTGGAAGAACTCAGCAGGCAGGTCCAGTCCTGATGAAGGGTCTCGGCCTGAAATCTCGACTGTTTCCTTTTTTCCATAGATGCTGCTTGGCCTGCTGAGTTCGACCAGCATTTTGTGTGTGTTACTAGTTAGAAACTGTTAGGGAACAGTCCCCTGTCCCAGTTAGGTGGCATAATATCCCGAATAAACAAAGGGAAACTAGTCTATTTTCTCGATTAGATTTTTTTATTTGCGTTGTGCCAAATTAACGGCTACTCTGATTAACCGTTTGCCCAATTAACCAGAATCCACTATACTAGTAAATTTGCTGAATGTAGCCTCTTTCATTTTTGTTAACTGGCAGAACTTGGTCACAATTTCAAACAAAAACTCTGCACGCAATGTCATGTTAATGATACATTACTTTTGCATTGTTTTTTTATTTTAGTTTGAACTATAAAATTCAACATGAGATTATTCGGTGCCTAAAAGCCTTCATGAACAACAAGGTGAGTATTTCAATATTAATGTATATTGCATGGGAGTAAATAGTGTTGCAATGACTGAATCTGACTGTAGGTTTTTTAAGATATTGAAGTTCTTATTGTTCAGTTAGGTGTTTGCTCATCTGTGTTAGAGATTCCAAGCGTGAAATGGTATTTGTATTGATTGTCATTAACTGCTTCTCCAGAGTACTGAGTACTTTCAACTAGGTTTTAACTAGGATTTTTTTTTCTGCAGAGATTCAGGATCAGGTTTAATATTCTCTGACATATGTCATGAAATTTGTTGTTTTGCGGCAGCAGTTCAGTGCAATACATAAAGCATGCTATAAATTACAATAAGAAATGTACATAAATATATATTTACATTAATGATCTGGATGATGGGGTGGATTAGTAAGTATGCAGATGATACTAAGATAGGTGGCGTCGTGGATAATAAAGTAGGTTTTCAAAGCTTGCAGAGAGATTTGGGCCGGTTAGAAGAGTGGGCTGAAAGATGGCAGTTGGAGTTTAATGCTGATAAGTGTGAGGTGCTACATTTTGGTAGGACTAATCGAAATAGGACATACGTGGTAAATGGTAGGGCATTGAGGAATGCAGTAGAACAGAGGGATCTAGAAATAATGGTGCATAGTTCCCTGAAGGTGGAATCTCATGTGGATAGGATGGTGAAGAAAACTTTTGGTATGCTGGCCTTTATAAATCAGAGCATTGAGTACAGGAGTTGGGATGTAATGTTAAAATTGTACCAGGCATTGGTGAGGCCAAATTTGGAGTATTGTGTACAGTTCTGGTCACCGAATTATAGGAATGATGTCAACAAAATAGAGAGAGTACAGAGGAGATTTACTAGAATGCTACCTGGGTCTCAGCACCTAAGTTACAGAGAAAGGTTGAAAAAGTTAGGTCTTTATTCTTTGGAGTGTAGAAGGTTGAGGGGGGGACTTGACAGAGATATTTAAAATTATGATAGGGATAGATAGAGTTGACATAGATAGGTTTTTTCCATTGAGAGTAGGGGAGATTCAAACAGCACATGAGTTGAGAGTTAAGGGGCAAAAGTTTAGGGGTAACACGAGGCGGAGCTTCTTTACTCAGAGAGTGGTAGCTGTGTGGAACGAGCTTCCAGTAGAAGTGGTAGAGGCAGGTTCGATTTTGTCATTAAAAAAAAAAATTGGATAGGTATCTGGACAGGAAAAGAATGGAGGGTTATGGGCTGAGTGCAGGTAGATGGGACTAGGTGAGAGTAAGTGTTCAGCACGGACTAGAAGGGACGAGATAGCCTGTTTCCATGCTGTAATTGTTATATGGTTGTATGGTTAAAATAAATTAAATACATAGTGCAAAAAGAGAGCAAAAAATCGTGAGTTAGTTAATGGGCTGGTTTACTGACCATTCAGAAATCTGATGGAGGAGGGGAAAATTTGTTCCTTAAACATTGAATGCGTCTCTTCAGGCTACTGTACCTCCTTTGATAGTAGTAGTCAGACGAGGGCATGACCATCATGTAGCAGCTTTAGCTTAACTCATGTTAATCTTGGGCTTGAAGGGATTTACTAGAATGCTGTTTACATTTAAGGGCTAAACTTTAAGAAGACATGATTCGATCAAAGTTGTATTCCTTGGACTTTAGAAAGTTCAAGTGTGTTTGAAGTTTTCAGAATATTCAGGGCAGATGAAGAAAGACATCCGGCTAGTTAGGAAATCTGGGACGAGGGGTCATGGTCAAAGAAAGAACCAGATACTTCAGGAGCGAAGTGAGGAAATATTTCAAAAAATTTTGAATTCAGTTTCACTGAATCTGAGTTAATTGTTAATTTTAAATCTGAGATGGGCTATTTCATGAGCCAAGGGATAAAGGGAGCAGGTCACAAAATATTCGTGATAGTGAATGGCAAGGCAAATTTGCAAGGTTAGATAACTAAAACTTACCCCAGTTTGAACGCTGGTATATTTTGAGGTCATTGCCATTTTGCTAACGAGCTTCAAAAGTCTGGTGTATGTTCCACTGCTGCAAGTTAGATCTTGAAAGGTTTTATTGTATGGCTAATGATTTTGGAGCAGACTCTTCATTTAAAAAAGTTTTATCTATTTCTGGTGATGATTTTGCTAATATATTTTCATTTCTGATCTTCATGGGAGTGAATATAATTTTCTCTAACCTTTTAATTGCAGCATGGGATAAAAATGATGTTGGAATCGGAGGATGGAGTTCTGTTGCTGGTGAAAGCTGTTGATCCTGGTGCTCCATCCATGATGATTGATGCCGTAAAGCTGCTGTCTGCTATATGCATCTTGCAGGACCCTGACAACATGTAAGCATACACCTTAAACGCAACAATAATTGCAGCTATTGTGTGCGACGTACAGCAATGATTCACTGATCCATGGACCATTGGATGTAATTCTGTGTCATTGTGTATCTCCTTTGAACTAACACCATCAGGTTGCTGAACCTGTGTAGATAACTTCACTCACCTCAACACCGAACTGATTCCTCAGCCTTTGGACTCACTTTCATGGACTCCTCAACTCATGTTCTCAGTATTATTTATTTACCGTTTATTTTTACTTGCACAGTTTGTCGTCTTTTCTACATTGGTTGTTTGTGAGTCTTTCTAGTTTTTCATTGATTCTATTGTATTCACTTGTTCTGTGAATGCCTGCAAGAAAATATCTCAAGTTGTCTATGAAGGTTCTCAATCATCCGGTCATTGTATATCAAGCAGTAGTGAATCAAGGCTACTGAACTTGCTGTGTTGTCTGGAAGAAGTTTCACCACTCATCCAAGGGGCTTCTTCATTTATGATCCATAGTGGGTAGTTTTCTGGCTTATAAACTCTTTGTTTATAAGGGTCATTAAACATAAACTCTTGCAAGGTGGCAAGCCCTGATGGAGTACCTGGAGTGCCATCCAACTGGTGGGTGTGTTCAAGGACATTTTGTTAATGCTGCTATAAAGAAGGCAAGACAGTGGCCATCTTTCATTAGGACTTTGAGGAGATTTGGTTTGTCACCTAAGACACTCAAAAACTTCTACAGGTGTAGCGTGGAGAGTGTTCTGACAGACTGCATTACTGTCTGGTATGGAGGGGCTACTGCACAGGATCAAAAGAAGCTACAGAAAGTTGTAAAATTAACTCCATCTTGGGTACTAGCTTCCGTAGTATCCGAGACATCTTCAAGAAGTGTTGCCTCAGAAAAGCAGCATCCATAAGGAACCCCATCACCCAGGACGTGCCCTCCCTCTTCTCATTGTTATCGTCAGTAAGGAGGGATACAGAAGCCTGAAGGCACACACTCAGCAATTCAGGAACAGCTTCTCCTCCTCTGCCATCTGATTCCTAAATGGACATTGAACCCACAACACTACCTCACTTTCATTATTTCTGTTTTTGTACTATTTTTAACTTAACTATTTTTTATATATATGTATGTGTGTGTGTGTGTGTGTGTGTGTGTGTGTGTGTATGTATATATATCTTTAATTGATTTACTTTTTTTTATATATGTTATCATGTATTGCATTGCATTGCATTACTGCCACTAAGTTAACAAGTTTCATAACATTAGCCGGTGATATTAAACCTGATTCTGACTGTATATCTAGGGTGCCTAAGACTTTTGCATAGTAGTATATTTGTCAATGTGTAGCGGACGGTGAGTTTGTAAATCTGGTGGGAGAAAAGGATTTTTGAAATGGCGAGGGTGGAACGTTGCAGGAGGGTTTTGGGATAGGCGACAGAGACGGAATGCCAGGGGCCCAGCCCTAAGACACTAGGCAACATAATTTGATTCTAGACAATTGTTTTATTGGGAGTGTTGGAGTTGGCTGCTATTGTCAGCTTGGGGAGTAGTTCCCACTTCATTTAGTCGGTTGGATCTTATTTCTGCATAACATTTCATAGAGCAAAATCTTCTTCAGCAATCAAGCTTTACACTGGAGTCCCAGCCATCTTCCTTAAGTTTCTTATATTGCAGTTTAAATCCTCAATTTTTTGTTTGCATTCATGGGCCGCATGACACTGTAGCAGTTAGTGCATTGTTTTACTGTGCCAGTGATCGCTGATTGAGGTTCAATTCCCTCACTGACTTGAAATCCCTGGCCACCATTGACCACATCTACATGGAACACTGTCACAGGAAAGTAGCATCATTCATCGAGAACCTCCACCATGCTCTCATCTCACTGCTGCCATCAGGAAGAAGGTACAGGAGCTTCAGGATCTGCACCACCAGGTTCAGGAACAGTTATTATCCCTCACCCATTAGGCTCCTAAACCAGAGGGGATAAATTCATACAACTTCACTTGCCCCATCACTGAACTGTTCCCACAAACTATAGACCTGCTTTCATGGACTGTTCATCTCATGTTCTTGATATCTATTACTTACGTATTTTTTTTTTATTACTGTTTCTTTTTTTTTCTATTTCCACAGTATGTTTTTTTTTGCACATTAGTTATTTGTCCATTTCGTGGGTGCAGTTTTTTCATTGATTCTATTGTGTTTCTTGTATTTACTATGATTTGCCCAAAAGAAAATGAATTTCAGGGGAACATATGGGGACATATTTATACTTAATAGTAAATTTATTTTGAAATTTGATTTGGTGCAGGTGATGCATTTCACTGTATGTTTTAATGTACATGTGACAAAGGTAACCTTTTAATAAAACATTACACAGAATCCCGATTTAAAAGGTTATTTTTTGAAGAATAACTGCTTATAAAGTCATATGATTAGGGTGAATGTTAAAGAAACTGAGATTAAGAAGTTGTACCTAATGAATATTGGGAATTGGAAGTACAGCAGGGATTCCCAATCTCTTTTATGCCATGGAGCCTTACCATTAACTGAGGGGACCGTGGATCCCAGGTTGGGAATCCCTGGACTGGAGACTCTTCAACACTGATGTTTGTCCACCCTGTTTGTTTCTAGGCACGAGAAGGTATTGGAGGCACTGACAGAGAGAGCAGAGCAGGATGACAGTGAACGGTTCAAAGCTCTGCTGGTTGGATTGAAGGCTGAACAAACTATACCGCTGAAGGCAAGTCTTGCAAAAAGACAAATTAGATAAATGAGAAACTTGTTTTAAATTGAGTGTTTCTTTTGATGGGAGGTTGGTGTTAATTTTGTTTGTTGCAGAATATGGTAGAAATGGAGGTGATCTGAGACAGAAGATGTTTGATCTTTGTTATCTCCTGATGGCATGATTCACTATGTGCCTTTGAGCCATTTTATCCCAATCCAAACAGGGATAGTATAGTGGAATGGCATGCTTAGCGCTATTGCAGCACCAGTGATCTGGGTTCAATTTCACCACTCTCTGTAAGGAGTTTGTACTTTCACCCTGTGTCTGTGTGACTATCCTCCGGGTGCCCCAGTTTCTTCCTACAGTCCAGAAGTATATGGGTTAATAGATAAATTGTTGACATGGATGTAATTAGAGAGCACAGGTCCATGGAACTGGAAGGGCCTGTTACCGTGCTTTATCACTAAGTGAAATTGGAAATAAAATTTGAGGGAAAAATGATGAATTTGGATTGTGTGTATATTTTAATGGATTCTTTATACTCTGATTAGGTTGGACAGCATCATGTCAGCTAGCTTAATAGCACAATGACACACATCAAAGTTGCTGGTGAACGCAGCAGGCCAGGCAGCTTCTCTAGGAAGAGGTACAGTCGATGTTACAGGCCGAGACCCTTCATCAGGACTAATTGAAAGAAGAGCTAGTAAGAGATTTGAAAGTGGGAAGGGGAGGGGGAGATCCAAAATGATAGGAGAAGACAGGAGGGGGAGGGATGGAGCCAAGAACTGGACAGTTGATTGGCAAAAGGAATATGAGAGGATCATGGGATAGGAGGCCCAGGGAGAAGGAAAAGGGGGAGGGGGGGAAAACCCAGAGGATGGGCAAGGGGTATAGTCAGAGGGAGAAAAAGGAGAGTGAGAAAAAAGAATGTATATAAATAACGGATGGGGTATGAGGGGAAGGTGGGGCATTAGCAGAAGTTAGAGAAGTCAGTGTTCAGGGCAAGGTGTTGCTGCTACACCTGGAGGGTGGCCTTATCTTGGCACGAGAGGACATGTTGGAATGGGAATTAAAATGTTTGGCCACTGGGATGTTATAGAGGTAATCAATTGGATACTACTTTGTGGTGTGGACTCCACTGATTAAATAACTGAGTCTTTGGATCATTTCCTTGGTGCAATTAGGAATGGGCACTCAATGCCGGTCCTGCCTACAATGATTACTCTCCAAGAATTATCATATTATTAAACTAAAACAACAGGTTTGCCCATATTTATGTGATTTATATCTCTTCACATTGACCTTTCAACTTCTGTTCTCCCCCTGAGTTTGATGTTTGATACCATGATCTTCACGCACCTTCCCCAAGTGACCACTTTTTTGTGAGTGACCTTTGGTATAGATTGATGGAGTGAAGGATCAGCCTGAGACTAAGTGATGTGGCTTGATTGTCTTCAAAGCCTTTATTATGGTAGTTAGACCATTTAACCTGTGTATCATGGGTTTTGGAATAAATCAGAAAATGAAGTGTTTATAGAACTAAAACAACAGGAATTCTGCAGATGCTGGAAATTCAAACAACACACATAAAAGTTGCTGGTGAATGCAGCAGGCCAGGCAGCATCTCTAGGAAGAGGTGCAGTCGACGTTTCAGGCCGAGACCCTCCGTCAGGACTTGCCTTCGAAGGGTCTCGGCCTGAAACGTCGACTGCACCTCTTCCTAGAGAAGCTGCCTGGCCTGCTGCGTTCACCAGCAACTTTTATGTGTGTTGTTTATAGAACTAGCTTAATCTTAATGGAATGGTAAAAAATATGATTGTAAGTTCTTCGTTTGTCTTTCTAGGTTAATTGCAGCAATGTAATTGCAATCCTACTTTAGTGTATAGTGTATAATGTTATTTCCATTATTTTTCTTGTTTCATTGGTAAACAGATGTGCATTTTATAGTAAATTATTTTATAATAATGAGTAACTTTATCAATAAATAATGCAGTTTATTTAAAGTTGGTCTGGAATTCTTTTTCTCCTTGTCTAGGTGGCTTGCATGCAGTTCGTTAATGCCCTCATAATTCCGGCTGACGAACTTGACTTCAGAATTCACCTACGGAGTGAGTTCATGCGCCTGGGTCTCAATCAGATCTTACCGGTGAGTGTTTCCTTCTCGAGTGTTTCATTTCCTCAATGTAAGCACAATTGAGCAGCAATTAAAGGAAAATATATATTTTTAAAAAAAGATTGGTCACCTTGTAAAGCTTTGGAGACATTTAGCAAGTTGATAAAATGCCAAGTCAATGAGAGAGATTTTAACACGGAAATTTTGGCTCAGAAGGCAATATCAAGATGGCAGTCAGAAATCCCAAAGAGTTTGTGGGGCTGCCTCTTGGGAGGTCGTAATGCTAGAATAGCTTGCAGAGATCTAGCGCGTTGAGCCCAAATCAGGAATTGACTACCTTGATTAGAGTTTTAAGTTGGTGTTTGGGGAAATTGGGATCCAATGTATAAACGTTTGTAAGTCAGTGAGTGCAGATTGATGGGAAAATGAGTATACAGGATCAACAAGGACAATAAACTTTATGAGCAGATGTTGGGGGTCAGCAAATGATGGGTTAGAAGTTGCCAATATTCAGTGGTAAGTGAAGTTCACTGACATGCATGAAGTTTCATTTCTGCGGCTAAAAACCAATGAAGCAACATGTCTGGAGCATTCATTTTACAGATCTCTCATTTTCCTTAAGTTCTCACATCCTGGCCTTCTGGAATGCACAATGTTCAAAATTCAAAGCAGTTAGCTGCATATAAAAAGCTCGCCATAATCTTTCTTTAGGAACTGAGGAAAATTGAAAACGAGGAACTTTATGTGCAGCTGAGTGTTTTTGATGAACACGCGGAGGAAGATTCCGATGATCTGAAGAACCGTCTGGATGACATTCGAACAGAAATGGAATATCCTTTTCAAGGGTTGCTTGATAAAGCTGCTGACTGAGTGCCTTTCTACAGACTGAGTTTCTTATATGGTTCACACTCCTCCCATATCAGATTCCTCCTTCTCTAGCCCTTCATCTTTTCCACCTATCACCTCCCAGCTTCTCACCATCTTGCCTTCCCCACCCACCTGTCTTCACCTGTCACCTTATTCTGTCTTCTTTCCCCTTCCTTTCCAGTCCCAATGAAGGGTCTCACTCTGATATGTCAATTGTTTATTCCTTTCCATAGTTGCTGCCTGACCTGCTGAATTCTTCCAGCATTTTGTGTGTGTTCTGCTGGATTTGTAGCTTCTGCAGAATCTCTTGTGTGTTTTTGACTGAGTGCCTGTTTGACCACATTGGCAGTGCATGCTTGCAATTCCGCAGAACAACTGTAATGTTGGCAATAGACAAGATTGAGCTTTCATTTTTGCACATAATAAATAGTAAAAATTTGCCAGGACTTTGTATGCAGTGCTCAGGCTTGGCTGCTATATAGATTTTTGTTTTAAAGAAATCCACTGAACTTGGAATGCCAGTTTCCCAGAAATTGTTGGAAAAAAAATCAGTTTCTCACACTTCAAACTCACTCAGTTTTTCCATTGTACTCCTGATTCATTTTCACTTTCTTATCTCTTGTAAGATTTCTTCTCAGTGCTTCTCTTGATGCCTTTGAAATTATCTCAGGAGCTTGAATCCATCTTTTTTGTCGAACTTTTTACCACTGTTTGAATATGGGTTCTAGTGACATAAAAATCAACCCTTGAACTCTTTGGGATGTTTTTTTTGCTATCCTCTGAAATAGCTTTGGCAGATTAGGTGAAAGAATCCGTGGAGATTCTATGCAGTGTACTCAGTGCAAAAAGGTACTATGGAGAGAAGAAATCACATTAAGGATTCATGTTGTCGTCTGTGTGCGGAGCCACATGAGATGAATGTGGTCTTAAAGGAATAGTTTTTATCTGTACTTACTATGGAGAAGGTCAGAGATGCCAAGGAATTCAAGGCAGACAACAATGAGGTCTTGAGACATATCTTCATTACACAAGATTTGCTGGTGGTCGTAATGTTCATAAAAATGGGTAATTCCCCAGGTGTATCTCAGGACATTATACGAAGCCAGAGAACAAACTGCAGAAGTATTTGTATTATTGTTAATCACTGCCAAGTGGTTGGTTATATTTAAGGCAGAGATTGATGGGTTCTTGATTAATCAGAACACGAAGGGTTACAAGGAGAAGGCAGGAGATTGTGGTTGAGAAGGAAATGGATCAGCCATGATGAAATGGCAGAGCAGACTTGATGGACCAAATAGCCTAATTCTGCTCATATGGTCTTATGGCTAAGGTCCCAGAAGACTGGAGAGTGGCTAATGTCATGGCTTTATTGAGGAAGGGCTGCAAGAACAAGCCAGTGAGCATTTATGCTGGGAAAGTTACTGGAGGGGATTCTGGGAAAAAGGATAAACTTGTAAAATTGTGTGCAGTTCAAATAGAATAGCTGTTGTGCACAATATGTACTAATCAGCTGTTAATAGTTAAATTAATGTTTTTGTTTAGTTTACTCTCAGGTTGCAGGAGCAACACCTCATATTCCATCTGGGTATCCTCCAACCTGATGCCATGCACATCCACTTCTCCAGCTTTTGGTAAAATCAAATACCAATGACATTGGTAGGAAAAGGAAAGAGGTCCTGAAAACAGACTACAGGGAGTTAGGAAGGAAGTTGAGAAGCAGGATCGCAAAGGTAGTAATCTTGGAATTACTGTCTGTGCCACATGACAGTGAGTATAGGAATAGAATGAGGTGGAGGATAAATGCATGGCTGAGGGATTGGAGCAGGGGGTAGGGATTCCAATTTCTGGATCATTGGGACCTCTTTTGGGGCAGGTGTGACCTATACAAAAAGAATGGGTTGCACTTGAATCCCAGGGGGACCAATATCCTGGCGGGGAGGTTTGCTAAGGCTACTGGGAAGAGTTTAAACTAGAATTGTTGGGGGGTGGGAACCGAACTGAAGAGGCAGTTGCCTCACAAATAGAGAAAGCTTGGAGACTGTGTGTGAGGGAGCATAGGCATGTGATAGAGAAGGGACAGTATTGCGAACAAAGCGAATGAGCTTAGAGCGTGTATAAGCACTTGGAGTTATGATGTGGTGGCTGTTACAGAGATTTGGATGGCTCAGGGACAGAAATGGTTACTTCAAGTGCCAGGTTTTAGATGTTTCAGAAAGGACAGGGAGGGAGGCAAAAGAGGTGGGGGGCATGGCACTGTTGATCAGAGATAGTGTCATGGCTGCAGAAAAGGTGGATGCCTTCGAGGGATTGTCTACAGTGTCTCTGTGGGTGAAGGTTAGGAACAGGAAGGGGTCAATAACCCTACTGGGTGTTTTTTACTGGCCACCCAATAGTAACGGGGATATTGAGGAGCAGATAGGGAAACAGATCCTAGAAAGGTGTAATAATAAGAGTTGTCATGGTGGGAGATTTTAATTTCCCAAATATTGATTGGCATCTCCCTAGAGCAAGGAGTTTAGATGGGGTGGAGTTTGTTAGGTGTGTTCAGGAAGGTTTCTTGACACAATATATAGATAAGCCTACAAGAGGAGAGACAGTACTTGATTTGGTAATGGAACCTGGTGAGGTGTCAGATCGCTAAGTGGGAGAGCATTTTGGAGATGGTGATCATAATTCTATCTCCTTTACAATAGCATTGGAGAGAGATGAGAACAGATAAGTTAGAAAAGTGTTTAATTGGAGTGAGGGGAATTATGAGGCTATCAAGCAGGAACTTGGAAACTTAAATTGGGAACATATGTTCTCAGGGAAAGGTATGGAAGAAATGTGGCAAATGTGCAGGAGATATTTGTGTGGAGTTCTGCATAGATACGTTCCAATGAGACAGGGAAGTTATGGTAGGGTATAGGAACCATCGTGTACAAAGGCTGTAGTAAATCTAGTCAAGAAGAAAAGAAAAGCTTATGAAAGGTTCAGAGAACTAGGTAATGTTAGGGATCTAGAAGATTATAATGGTAACAGGAAGGAGCTTAAGAAGGAAATTAGGAGAGCCAGAAGGGGCCATGAGAAGTCCTTGACGGGCAGGATTAAGGAAAACTCCAAGGAATTCTACAAGTACATGAAGAGTAAGAGGATAAAACGTGAAAGAATAGGACCTATAGAGTGTGACAGTGGGAAGGTGTGTATGGAACCGGAGGAAGTAGCAGAGGTACTTAATGAATACTTCAGTATTTGGTTATGGTTAGGGTTTGGAAAAGGATCTTGGTGATTGTAGTGATGATTTGCAGGGGACTGAAAAGCTTGAGCATGTAGATATTAAGAGGATGTGCTGGAGCTTTTGGAAAACATCAAGTTGGATAAGCCGCCAGGACTGGATGAGATGTACCCCAGGCTATTGTGGGAGGCGAGGGAGGAGATTGCTGAGCCTCTGGCAATGATCTTTACATCATCAATGGGGACGGGAGAGGTTCCGGAGGATTGGAGGGTTGAGGATGTTGTTCCCTTATTCAAGAAAGGGAGTAGAGATAGTGCAGGAAATTATAGACCAGTGAGTCTTACTTGAGTGGTTGGTAAGTTGATGGAGAAGATCCTGAGAGGCAGGATTTATGAACATTTGGAGAGGCATAATATGATTAGGAATAGTCAGCTTGGCTTTGTCAAAGGCAGGTTGTGCCTTATGAGCCTGTTTGAATTTTGTGAGGATGTGACTAAACATATTGATGAAGGCAGAGCTGTAGATGTAGTGTATATGGATTTCAGCAAGGTATTTAATAAAGTACCCCATGCAAGGCTTATTGAGAAAGTAACGAGGCATGGGATCCAAGGAGACATTGCTTTGTGGATCCAGAACTGGCTTGCCCACAGAAGGCAGAGAGTGGTTGTAGACAGGTCATATTCTGCATGGAGTTCAGTGACCAGTGCTGTGCCTCAGGGATCTGTTCTGGGACCCTTACTCTTTGTGATTTTTATAAATGACCTGGATGAGGAAGTGGAGGGATGGGTTAGTAAGTTTGCTGAAGAGACAAAGGTTGGGGGTGTTGTGGATAGTGTGGAGGGCTGTCAGAGGTTACAGCAGGACATTGATAGGATGCAAAACTGGGCTGAGAAGTGGCAAATGGAGTTCAACTCAGATAAATGTGAAGTGTTTCATTTTGGTAGGACAAATCTGATGGCAGAATATAGTGTTAATGGTAAGACTCTTGGCAGTGTGGAGGATCAGAGGGATCTTGGGGTCCGAGGCCATAGGATGCTGAAAGTAGCTGTGCAGGCTGATTCTGTGGTTAAGAAGGCATACTGTGTATTGGCCTTCATCAATCATGGAATTGTATTTTGGAGCCGAGAGGTAATGTTGCATCTCTATAGGACCCTGGTCAGACCCCACTTGGAGTACTGTGCTCGGTTCTGATCGCCTCACTACAGGAAGGACATGGAAACCATAGAAAGGGTGCAGATGAGATTTACAAGGATGTTGCCTGGATTGAGGAGTATGCCTTATGAAAACAGGTTGAGTGAACTCGGCCTTTTCTCTTTGGAGCGACGGAGGATGAGAGGTGACTTGACAGAGGTGTATAAGATCATGAGAGGCATTGATCATGTGGATAGTCAGAGGCTTTTTCCTAGGGCTGAAATGGCTGCCATGAGAGGTCACAGGTTTAAGGTGCTGAGCAGTAGGTACAGAGGAGATGTCAGGGGTAAGTTTTTTACGCAGAGAGTGGTGAGTGCGTGGAATGGACTGCCGGCAACTGTGGTGGAGGCGGATATGATAGGGTCTTTTTAAAGACTTTTGGTTAAGTACACGGAGCTTAGAGAGATAGTGGGCTATGGATAAGCCTAGTAATTTCTAAGGTAGGGACATGTTCGGCACAACTTTGTGGGCGAAAGGGCCTGTATTGTGCTGTAGGTTTTCTATGTTTCTATCTCTTCCATCTCCCTTCTGTTCCATTCTCCAATCTGACTCCTATCTTACCTCTTCTGCTCACCTGCCTATCTCCTCCCTCTGGTGCCCCTCCTCCTTCCCTTTCTCCCATCGTTCAAAGTTCAAAGTACATTTATTATCAAAGCAGGTATACAGAATACAACTCTGAGATCCCTCCTCCTGCAGGCAGCAACAAATCAAAGAAACACCATGGAACCTGTTCAAAGAAAATATCAAACATTCAATGCGCACAAAAGAACAAGTTGCACAAACGACAAAAAGTAAGTGAAGTGAACAACATGTGGAATATCAAACATCAAACCAGTCCATGGATATTTAGTTCAGTTCAGTGCCACGATGTTAGCTAACTACAAACTGCAGAGCCAGTCTTCACTGAAGCACCCCAATCAAACTGCTCAAAAGCAGAAAAAAATAAATATCACCAGAATCCAGAAACATGAACCTCAAAGTCCCCTAAAACGAATCCACAGCCACGAGCCTGTCAGTCAATCCTTGCAACTTGGAACTCAAGACTCCTGCACTTTCCTCCTATAGCAGCTTGCTGGAGGGGGAGGAAGACTGGTCAAACGCAGGCAGATGCTGCCAAATTCCCGCTTGCACTTCACTCTCGCCTCCATCAACTTCAATCTTGCTTGACGCCTCAATCAGGGATAAACAATGGAGCTGATCGTGGGTTCATGCCCCGCTTCTAGGCCGTACGCTTTGCTTCCAACCTCACTGATCTCCCTCAGAAAGATCAAAGTGCCAGATCACTCTATTGATCCAAAAATGCACCGTCCGAATGTAAATCACAGGTTCCAATTGCACACAGATTAGTAGTAGAATCGTATTTGAAAGAAGGAATAAAAGAAGTAGTTACGTGAACAGCCTGCAGGACGTTGCCGTTGGTCATGTTGTTCACTGATGCCATCTTGAAGGAAGTCCACTGTCCTCTCCTATCAGATTCCTCCTTTAACCCTTTACCTCTTCCACCTGCCAACTCACAGCTTCTCAGTTCAACCCCCTCCCGAACCCACCTATCTTCTCCTCACCTGACTTCACCTAATACCTGCCAGCTTGTATTCCTTCCCTTCCTCACCTTCTACTGGCTTCTTCCCCCTTCCTTTCCAGTTCTAATGAAAGGTCTCAGCCCAAAACGCCAACTCTTTATACCTCTCCATAGACCTCCTGACCTGCATTTCTTCAGCATTTTATGTGGGTTGCTCTGGATTTCTATTTGCAGAATCTCTTGTGCTCAGTTAATTTACTGATGCCCTGGTTGAGTGTTGAGTTGCAACTGATTGCAGTTCCAGGTGTATACCAGATGAGGACAGCAGAGCTCCACTTTAAATAAAACAGCCTGCTGCTTTCGTGATTTAGTGATAGAAACATCTGTTTCACATCTTCTTTTGCCATTTGGAGCCATGTTGCGGTAAGAAAAGATCTGGAAATCATAAACACAGCGGCGCCTGCACAAAATGGATACTTGTCTCTTTCCATGTAATTCCTTGCTCTCCAGCTTTAGCAGAAACACAGAACTCTAAACTCTCAGCTACATCTCAAGCTGAATAAATTTGTTCCAGATTTCTATATAAGGGTGCAATGAAAATTAAACAATAGAAATTTGTATAATTGGCAAATTTATTTTGCATAAATTAATTGATAAAATTGGGTCTGATTTACATTTTTTTTTCTGAAAATTCCACTCCAGTTAACATTTTATACGTGTACTTTCTGAAAGTTTAATCCTCACTGCTGTTCTCCAACAAAGACATCATCTCTCAGTTACAAATGAAATTAGTTTCAGAGGGTTTAAGTCAGTGTGGTAAGGCTACAGCAGCACAGCAGGAGCGTTACTGGATCAACAGCTCAGACACCAGAATAACTGTGTGTCTGACTAGAGGTTGAAGAAGACCTCTTCGGTCTTGGGGTTAGAAGACTGTATGTGCATGGGTGGGAATGAGGAACACTAACACAAGTAAGAAAATGAAGAACATTTTGTGATAGAACATAGAACAGTACAGCCCAGGAACAGGCTCTTCGACCCACAATGTTGCGCTGAACCAATTAAATTAGTAGTCAAATGGCCAACTAAACTAATCCCTTCAGCCTACCTTATCCTCATCCATATCCTTCCATTACCCTCACATTCGTGTGCCTATCTAAACATTTCTTAAAAATCCCTGATGTATTTGCCTCTACCACCACCACAGGCAGCACATTCCAGGCACTCACCACTCAGTGTAAAAAAAACACTTGCCCCTCGCATCTCCTTTCAACTCATCTAAGTGCCTGCCCCCCTCATATTAGTAGGCATATGATAGGGCAGAATTGCAATCAGTGGGATGAGCTGATGTGTAACATGAGTACAAAGTCAAAAAGAGTGAAGAATACAGGACTGAAGCTGTTAATTTGAATGCAGGCAATACATGGAATAAGGTCGATCTTGTAGCGCAGTTAGAGATTGGCAGGCATGATGTAATGGGCGTCACTGAGAGTTGGCTGAAAGAAGATCATTCTTGGGAACTTAATAACCAAGGATACACCTTGCGTTGAAAGGACAGGCAGGTAGGCATAGGGAGTGGGGTGGCTCTGTTGGTTAAAAAATAAAATCAAATTCTTAGGAAGAGGTGACACAGGATTGAAAAATGTAGGATTCTTGTGGGTAAAGTTAAGAAACTGCAAGGGTAAAGGCCTTGATGGGAGTAATGTATAGGCTCACGAACAGTGGCCTGGATGTGGGATTTGAATTCCAGTGGGGAAAGTGAAAAGGCATGTTCGGGCATGGTGGATTTCAATATGTAGGTCGATGGGAAAATCAAGTTAGTCCTGGATCCTAAGAGAGGGAATTTGCAGAATGCCTGCGAGAAAGCTTGTGGTTGAGCCCACTAGGGGATAAACAATTCTGGATTGGGTGTTGTTCAATGATTTGATTAGGGAGCTTAAGAGAAAGGAACCCTTAGGAGCCAGTGATCAAATATAGTTTGAGAGGGAGAAAATAGTCAGATCTCTCAGTATTACAGTGGAGTAAAGGGAGTTAGAGGCACGAGAGAGAAGATGGCCAAATTTGATTGGAAGGAGACACTAGCAGAGATGATGGCAGAGAGCAATGACTGGAGTTTCTGGGGGCAATTCAGAAAGGGGAAGCAGAAATACGTTCCAAAGATGAAGTAGTGTTCTGAAAGGAGGATGAGGTAACCACGGGTGACTCGGGAAGTCAAAGACAGTATAAAGCAAGAGTGGGCATATAATATAGCAAAAATTAGTGGGAAGCTAAGAGGATTGGGAAGCATTTAAAAACCAAGTGAAGGCAACTAAAGATACCATGAGGAAAGAGAAGATGGATTATGAAGGTAAGCTAGCTGAAAATATCAAAGAGGATGCAAATATTTTTTCAGATTTATAAAGAGTAAAAAAGGCGAGAGTGGATATTAGACCACTGGAAGATGATGCTGGAGAGACAGCATTGAAGACAAAAAAAAAATGGCAGGCAGGTGAACTTAAGTATTTTTCATCATTCTTCACTATGGAAGACGCAATATGCCAGAAGTTCGAATATCAGTGGGCAGAAGCGGGTGTAGTTGCTGTTAATTAGGAGAAGGTGCTTGGAAAGCTGAAAGGTCTGAAGGTAGATAAGTCAGCTGGACCAGATAGACTATACCGTAGGGTCTGAAAGAAGTACCTGAAGAGATTGTGAAGGCATTAGCAATGATCTTTCAGGAATCACTACATTCTGGCATGGTTCCCTAGGACTGGAAAATAGCAAATGTCACTCCACTCTTTAAAAAGGGAGAGAGGCAGAAGAAAGGAAATTATAGGCTAGTTAGTCTGACTTCAGTGGTTAGGAAGATGTTGGAGTCCATTATTCAGGATGAGGTTTCGGGGAACTTGGAAGCACATGATAAAGTATTTCCTTCAGAGGAAATCTTGCCTGACAAATCTGTTGGAATTCTTTGAGGAAATAACAGGCAGGATAGACAAAGGAGAGTCAGTCAGTGGTTGTTGTTTACTTGGATTTTCAGAAGAGCTGTGACAAGGTGCCACACATGGAGCTGCTTAACAAGATAAGAGTCCATGATATTATAGGGAAGATTGTGTGATTGGCAAGAAGCAAAGAGTCGGAATAAAAAGGGCCTATTTTGGTTGCCTGTCAATGACCAGTGATGCTCCTCAGAGGTCACTTTTTTCACTTTATATGTCTACTATTTGGATGATGGAATTGATGGTTTTGAGACCAAGTTTGCAGACAATACAATGATAGGTGGAGGGGCAGGTTGTGTTGAGGAAGTCTGTAGAAGGACTTGGACGGATTGGGAGAAGGGGCAAAGAAGTGGAAGATGGAATATAGTGTAGAGAAATGTATGGTCCTGCATTTGTGTAGAAGTAGTAAAGGTGTAGGCTATTTTCTGAATGGGGAGAACATTCAAAAATGAAAGGTGCAAAGGGACTTGGGAGTTAACTTACAGGTTGAATCGGTGGTAAGGAAGTCAAATGTAACTGGCATTTGTTTCAAGAGAACTAGAATAAAAGAGCAAGGATGTGATACTGAGGCTTTACAAGGCAATGGTCAGACCACACTTGGAGTATTGTGAATAGTTTTGGGCCTCTTATCTAAGAAAAAATATGCTGATATTGGTTCATGAGAATGATCTCAGGAATGAAAGGGTTAACATATGAAGAGCATTTGATGGCTGTGGGCTTGTACTCTCAGGAGTTCAGAAAAATGGGGAGAGATCTCTTTGAAACCTATTGAATATTAAAAGGCCTAGGTAGTGTGGATGGGAGAGGATGCTTTTTGTAGTAGGTGAGTGTAAGACCAGAAGGCACAGCCTGAGAATAGAGGAACGGTTATTTAAAACAGAGTTGAGAAGGAATTTCTTTAGCTAAAGGGTGGTGAATCTGGATTTCATTGCCATGGCTGGCTGTGGAGACAAAGTCATTGAGTATATTTAAAACAAAGGTTGATAGGTTCTTAGTCAGAAGGTCAAAGCTTATGGGAAGAAGGCAGGAGAATGGGGTTGAGAGGGAATCATGCAGTAGGCTTGAAGGGCCAAATGGCCTAATTCTGCTCCTGTGTGTTATGGTCATGGTTTAATTAGACATTTCAACCCTGGAAAAAAGAAACTGCCCATCTTTTCTATCTGTGTCTCTCAATATTATAAACCTCTGTCAGATCTCCCATCAGCTTCCGCTGCACCAGAGAAAGCAACACAAGTTTGCCCAACGCAAACATGAGGAAATCTGTAGATGCTGGAAATTCAAGCAACACACACAAAATGCTGGTGGAACACAGCAGGCCAGGCAGCATCTATGGGAAGAAGTATAGTCGATGTTTCGGATCGAGACCCTTTGTCAGGACTAACGGAAAAAAGAGATAGTAAGAGATTTGAAAGTGGGAGGAGGAGGGGGAGACCTGAAATGATAGGAGAAGACAGGAGGGGGAGGGATGGAGCTAAGAGCTGGGAAGTTGATTGGCAAAAGGGATACAAGGCTGGAGAAGGGAGAGTATCATGGGATGGAAGGCCTAAGAAGAAAGAAAGGGGAAGGGGAGCACCAGAGGAAGATGGAGAATAGGCAAGGAATATTTGTGAGAGGGAAAAAGAGAGACAAAATAAATAAATAAGTTAGAGGATGGAGTAAGAAAGGGGGAGGGGCATTAATGGAAGTTAGAGAAATTAATGTTCATACCATCAGGTTGGAGGCTACCCAGACGAAGTATAAGGTGTTGTTTCTCCAACCTGAGTGTGGCTTCATCTTTACAATAGAGGAGGCCATGGATTGACATTTCAGAATGGGATGTGGAATTAAAATGTATGGCCACTGGGAGATCCTGCTTCCTCTGGCAGACAGACCATAGGTGTTCAGCAAAGCGGTCTCCCAGTCTGTGTCGGGTCTCACCAATATATAGAAGGCCACACGGGGAGCAGCGGACGCAGTATATCACACCAGATTCGCAGGTGTAGCACTTGTTCCGCTTACAAGGATAAGTGCCAGGAGGGTGATCAGTGGGAAGGGATGGGGGACGCGGATGGACAAGGGAGTCGCATAGGGAGCGATCCCTGTGGAAAGCAGCAAGTTGGGGGGAGGGAAAGATGTGCTTGGTGCTGGGATCCAGTTGGAGATGGCAGAAGTTACGGAGAATTATATGTTGGACACAGAAGCTGGTGGTCCCGTTGGAGATGGCGGAAGTTGCCTGGCCTGCTGCGTTGCACCAGCATTTTGTGTGTGTTACAAGTTTGTCCAACCTCATTACATTAAACCTTTCAAATGGCTGAGCTTTGCAAATGCCTCGCCTCTCCAATTTCCTGAAGACATAAGCTTGCACAAATGTTATGTTCAAGGTTATTTTCCTTCATTAAGAATTGAAATATTAGATGAAAAATAAGCAAGCTCCCAGTCAATCACCAAGACCTATCATGAATTGCTGTGAGTTACTCTTTGCCAATAAAAGTTGGCTGTTGTTCAGCCTTTGCACCTGTGAGAGTTGATCAGCAAACCTCAGAGCAGATAAATTCAACAACGTGCTTTTATGTAGCATTCCAGGGGATGGGACATTTTGATTAAATTAGCTTCAAAAAGATTAAAGATTACCTTTATTTGTCGCATGCACATTGAAATATACAGTGAAGTGTGTCGATTGCATCAACAACTTCATGAATAAATTATCTGAATAATTTGCATTATTAAGCCCATGTCCCATCTTTATTTCCCAATTTAATTAACAAATCTCCATATCTGTTTTAACATGGTCACAGATTTTAAATTTGCAGTTTCTTTGTTAACAAGTTCAGCCTCTGCACAGATACAGGATGTAATGCAACTAGGTAACGTTCTGTTTCTCAGAGATTTAACTAGCTTCAGCTCGGGGAAGTGATTGAACTATAAAGATGGTAATTGTTTGTTCCTTGGGAAAGTAAATGTCTCATTTAGATGAAGCATATAATGATTGTAAATGGACAGAGCAATGTGGATATTTGCAGGTGCAAGATTTGGGCAGTCTTTAACATAATTATGATGGGAGAACATTGCAAAGACATTATGATATTGGTGCATATTTTACTCAATTTTGCACTGAAGAATAGTGTTAGATTATAATGGATGCTTCAAGTCTGGATCCTTTAAACAACCTATTATGTGTATGATTCACACACGCAATTACCTGAAATAAATGCTCATTCTCTGAGAATAGAAATTTAAATTTTGAATAAAGAGAGGAAAGGCCTGTGTCTCAGTGGTGCTGCCTCATTAGTTCCACTGCACTGTCCCACACTGAAGTTGTTCTGACCTGTTATAGTGGCAGAAACCCATTTAAATACAATTACCTTCTGGCTGAATGTTCAGGGAAAAATAATTCCTCGCTTGTATAAGTTTTTACCTTTTTACAATTTTTAATGCATTTGGCCACAATGCCAGCTCTCACTTGTTTTTCAAAGACAAATGATGAAACTGAAACAAAAGCTGCTATGGATTCTGAGAGAAATTGCACACAAAACAACACACAAGGGGAATTGAAGGACAGGAAAGGAAAACTGGGTTGTAATCATAAACAAGACACATACGCAAAATGCGGAGGAACTCTGATCCAGGTGCAGATCTATGGAGCTAGGCAAAGTAGTTTGACACAGACCAGATGAGCTGAAGGGACTTTTTCTGTGCTGTAGTGCTCTAGAGAGTCTAGAGCAGGGGTTCCAAACCTGGGGCCCAGACACCCCTTGCTCAGTGGTGTTGTTCCATGGCATAAAAAAGGGTGGGAACTCCAGATGTAGAGTGTTCAGAGTCTTAGTGCTTTTTTTGGTACATTAGCCAAGAAAAGATGTGCTATCATTGGAGGGTATGAGGAGTGTTTGATTGCTGTAAGCCTGTACTTGCTGAAGTTTAGCAGAATGAGGGGGGATCTCATTGAAACCTATCAAATATTAAACGGCCATGATAGAGTGGATGTGGAGAGGATGCTACCTATGGTGCGGGAGTCCAGGACCAGAGGGCACAACCTCAGAATATAAGGGGTTCTGTGAGATTCTTGGGTCATCTTGCATGCACTGCTCTTTTGAAGTCTGTCCACAGATTCTCGATGATGTTTAGGTCCGGGGACTGTGAGGGCCATGGCAAAACCTTCAGCTTGCACCTCTAGAAGTAGTCCATTGTGGATTTTGAGGGGTATTTAGGTTCATTATCCTGTTGTAGACGACATCCTCTTTTCATCTTAAGCTTTTTTTTAAACAAACGGTGTGATGTTTGCTTCCAGAATTTGCAGGTATTTAATTGAATTCATTCTTCTCTCTACCAGTAAATGTTCCCCATGCCACTGGCTAGCAACACAAGCTCAAAGCATAATCGATCCACCCCCGTGATTAACGGTTGGAGAGGGGTTCTTTTCATGAAATTCTGCATCCTTTTTTCTCCAAATATACCTTTGCTCATTAATCTTTTGAATAGAACTTTTTGGCTGCAATGAGCAAAGGTAAGTCCCACTTGCCTGTGTTTGGTCCATATCCTTATAAACCAGGGGTTCCAAACCCTTTCTGTGCCATGGATCAATACCATTAAGCAAGGGGTCAGTGGACCCCAGGTTGGGAACTCCTGCTCTAGACCTTTCCTATACATGACCTGTCCCAATGTCTTACCTCGTTTCAGTAATTCTAAAATCTTAAATGTTGATATTGTACCTGCCTCAACCACTTCCTCTTCCATTTACCCACCAACCTCTGTGTGGAAAAAGTTACACCTCTGGTCCTTTTTAAATCTTCTCATCTTAAACTTATGCCGTCTTCGACCCTGTTTTTTTAAAAAAAAAAGCAACTGTGACCATTTACCTTATTTGTGCCTCCTTATGATTTTATAAACATCTGATTTTATGTATGTCGACTGCAGTGATAACTGGCTTCGTGGCTGTAAACTCAGTTTTGTGAGCTTTAGTTCTGAATGTTACTTGCCTTCTTTTATTGTTTAAGTGATATGTACTTATTTTGCACATTGGGTTTTTCATGGGATCTGTTTGGTTTCTTTGTTTTATTGGTGCCTGTAAGGAGGCAATCTCAGGTTGTGTAATGTGTGTGTATTATGATGATAGATGCACTTTGAACTTGAACATCTATATTCATCACTAGCAGAAAGATCAGTAGCTGTAGTTTGTACCATTTGTAGCTGCTGACCTGAGGCTGGATCAGTACGGTGCCCAGTGTCGGGCTGGTTCATTCTCTGGTTTTTTGTGTTGTTGCCAGGAGGTAGTAGTATCCCTATTGGATGAATAGAGTGAAAACAAGCACATGGAGGTCATCTTGCTGCATGTTTTAATATGTGGAGTCCAGAAAAACCCTCTCACCTGGAGTGTCAAAAGTCATCCACTTGTCGCCTTAACAGTAGTTTCACAGATGTGAGTGAAATCTTCCAAATGCTTCAGAACACCGTGAAAGACTCCAAAGCAGAGCAATACTTCCTGTCAATTCTTCAGCATTTACTTCTGATTCGCAACGATTACCAAGCCAGGTAGGTGACTTCTTTCATGTTTCAGGTCCTGATGAAGGATCTCGTTGAAAAACGTCGACTCTGTATTCCTTTCCATAGATGCTGCCTGACCTGCTGAGTTCCTCCAACATTTTTTTGGGGTTACTCTTGACTTGCAGCATCTGCAGAATCTCTTGTGGTTATAATTCTTTGCAAAGCCATCTGACACAAGAAATAATTCATTACTTATTGAAAGTACTTTGGATTGTAGTACTCCCTTGCAGTTCTCGTCTGTCCTCCTTTGCTGCCGTTCCTTTGTATGGTAGTGGTACCTGTAGTTCATTGTGATCCAAACATGCATGGTGGCATAGTGGTTTGCACAACACTTCACAGCCCCTGCTGTAAGATTGTGGTCTGATTCCTGCTTCTGCCTGTAAGGAGATTGGATGTTCTCCCCATGACTACGTGGGTTTCCTCCAAGCGCTCTAGTTTCCTCCCACATTCTAGAGATATATGGGTTAGGGTTAGTGAGTCGTGGGCATATCTGTTTTGGTGCCGGAAGCATGGCAAACTGATTTGGTTTGATGCTGACACTTTTCACTATATGTTTTGGTGTCCATGTGACAAAAAGCTAATCTTTATTCTTCAGCTATTATGCTATGTGCTTTGATGCTGGATGGCTTATGAAGGAAAGAACAGTTGTAATATAATCTATTTGGAGAGAGGCGCGTGCGTTTTTTGGCGCCAACATGTTACCTCCTGAATTAATGTGAGATAGGTTAATGTTGGATAGCATTTTGTAGTCAGGGTATGGGATGCAAAGCTAAGAGGCATAGGTGTAGGGTGAGAGGGGGAAAGACTTAAGAGACCCGAGGGACAACTTCTTTATGCAGAGGATGGTCTCTATTTGAATGAGCGGCCAGATGAAGTGGCTGAGGCAATTACAATTATATAATTTTAGCGTGCCGTGGAGAGCGTGATGCTTGGGGTTTCAGGGTTTGAAGTTCAATTCCGAAGT
The DNA here is from genome assembly GCF_963921235.1 of Mobula hypostoma. NCBI lineage: Eukaryota > Metazoa > Chordata > Chondrichthyes > Myliobatiformes > Myliobatidae > Mobula > Mobula hypostoma. The sequence goes on from NC_086103.1 coordinate 8,612,171, forward strand.
CCTCTGTTAGGAAGTTTGTGCGTTCTTCCCTGTGTGTTCGTGGGTTTCCTCTGAGTGCTGTGCTTTCCTCCCACAGTCCAAAGACTTACTGCTTAGTATGTTAATTGATCATTGTAAATCGTCCTGTGATTAGGCTAGGATTCAAAACAATGGGTTGCTGTATCTCCAACCAACTGACGTTTTGTTTCTTTATTAACACTCCTGTGATGCATTGTGCATCTTGCATGCTACTTGTGTGTTGCTTGTATGATTTTAAGAAGTGAATGGAGGTTGGAACTGTTTCCACTGGGGTGCAAGAAGCTGAGGGGTGACCTGATTGAAGCTTATTAAATCAGGAGGGGCTTACATAAGATGGATGGCCACAGTGTTACTGTACTCTAAACCTGGTCAGCACAGAGGGTGGCATGCTTATGGAAGGAACAGCCTGCAGAAATGATGAGAGGAGAGAATAAATATATATAAATATGTTTAAAAGATATTTTTGACTGGTTCAGGGATAGGAAGAGTATGGGACTAACGCAGTCAAATTCGACTTGCTGAGGTGAGCACCTTTGTTCGAATGGATGACTTCGGCTGAGGAGCTTGTATGTTCTGTAGCTTTATGATTCTGGTGTGTCCAAGAAAGGAATTATTGAGCCAGTTGTAAAAATGGGAGTGCTGAACTTGTGAGAGAGATGTGATGAGCTCCTACTGTATTTTTTCTTGGCACTTTTCCTTGTTCTGAAATTTGCAAGGTTGATTTAGGAGGTTATGCATGAAAGCCCTAATAATAATAATTAGTGAGGAAATTGAAAGACTATGGATCGTGAACAGGGGGCTATTATCTACAACAGGTATCATCCTAAAGTCACTACACCATAACATTAAACAATTAGAGCTACACACCAATATCGAGGTAAATCTCCAGAAAGCCACAATACTAAACACTGGAAATTCCTAGCAATTGAGAAATGAGTCTGCTTGGCTATGCCTGTACCTCAGGTTTTACCAGCTTGTGCTGAGAAAAAATAAAAATACAACAATAATAATAAGTTTATAGAGCACTTTTCATTCAGATGATGTAATTCAAAGTGCTTTACAATGGCATAAAAGTACAAACATGAAAATAAAATGAAAAAATAAGCCTGAAAATAAAAACCATATTAAAAGCAGGTTAAATAAATAGGATTTGAGCTGGCCTTTAAAAGTGTCAACTGAGTCTGCATCCCTTATAGTTTTTGTTGTTGAATTCCACAGTTTAGGAGTGTAGTTCAAAAAAGCTAACCTGCAAATTATCCTCTGAGGGAGATTGTTTAAATTTAAGCGATGAGCAGAAGTCGAGAGAGCTGAAGCAGGATTATAAAACAAAAGTGATTCTGCGATGTACTCCTGTCCCATAAAATTAACAGCTTTAAAAACAAGACAAAGAACTTTAAAATCAGTTCTAAAAGATACAGGAAGCCAATCCAGAGTAGCTAGAACAGGAGCGATGTGCTCCTGCATCCTGATTTTAGTTAAAAGTCCAGCAGCAGCATTTGGTATTTTGTCATGTGTGGTGTTGTGTCTTTTATTTCTCCAAACTTTTCCTAGCAGGTGAATAGAGGCAAAATTTGGGAGCAAAATTCAACACTTTTGTTAATTTATTGAGCAGATGATGGACACCAAATTTCTACTTTGGATAATAGAAGACTGAGTGTTATGTTTTCAGCTCTAATTGTACTGAATAGTATGGAACACTGGGTGGCGGTATTGGTCTACCAGTGAAGCCCTGTTTGGATTGCTTGGAGTGTCAGGATATCCAGGTTTGTTCGTTGCTGCCCCTCGAAAGAATTGCCTGATTTAGTGGTTGCGTTTACTTTTTGAGAAGTGTGTCACTGCAATAACTTTTGACTATTGTGATGCCAATGTACATCCATCTTTGAGGTTATTCCTGAATTGTGAGGAGTGGTGATTTTTGCAAATCTTTGCCTTGTGCATGCAAAATTGGACCCATGGCTTTGTCATGCCTTTCCTCAGGTCCTGTCACTTAGTGATCCAGTTAGTCTGGGTCTCCGACTAGTTACCCAGAACCTTGCAATACTTTTTGTTACTTCCATGGATAATCAAATGTATCGTCAAAGAGGTATGTTTCGAGCAGGTTCTTTAGCTGGTTGGAGGTCAGAAGGCAGCTGGTAGTAGAAGTCATACAGCATGGAAACAGGCCCTTCAGCCCAACTGGACAATGCTGTACAAGATTCCCATCTGAGCTCGTACCATTTGCCTGCGATTGCTCCATTTCCTATCTCTGTAACCATCCAAGTGTCTTTTTAAATGTCGTTAGTGTACCTCAACCTCTACCTAATCAGAAATCTGTACTGGGAACAAGCTGCCGCAATAAGAATAGATGGAGAAGTGAGTCAGTTTATGAAAGTCAAGAGAGACGTTTGACAGGGGTGTGTTTTCTCCCCTGACTTATTTAGTGTGTACAGTGAAACAATATTACAAAAAATAAGAGACATCTTGGGAATCAAAGTTGGTGGTGAAAACATCAATAATTTCAGATATGCGGATGACGCTGTCTTAATTGCAAGTACGGAGGAAGAACTACAAAACTTAATTGACATAGTTGTTGAACAAAGTGCGAAAATGGGTCTATCTATCAATTGCAAAAAGACAGAATGTATGGTGATATCCAAAGAGAAGGAGAATCCTATCTGCAGGCTGAGAATAAACGGGGAAGACATAAAGCAAGTACAGAACTTTTGCTACTTAGGAAGCTGGGTGACATCAGATGGCAGGTGCGACTTGGACGTCAAAAGAAGAATAGGGATGGCAAGAGACACCTTTACGAGAATGAAGAGTATACTGACCAGTACTAAACTAGGCATGACAACCCACCTCAGAGTACTGAAATGTTATGTTTATCCAGTTATGTTATATGGCTCAGAGTGTTGGACAATATCTAGTAACATGAGGAAACGAATTGAAGCAGCAGAGATGTGGTTTTTGAGGAGGATGCAAAGAATGTCATGGACAAAATGAATAACGATGTCATGAACAGAGCAAACACAAAAAGAGAATTAATGTATGAGATCATGAAAAGGCAACGTAACTTCATTGGACATGTGATTAGGAAAAAGGAGTTAGAATGCATGGTAATTATGTGAAAGATTGAAGGGAAGAAAGCAAGAGGAAGACAGACAAATGATGATGGAGACGGCAGCCAGAGAACTGGAAATGAATACCAATGAATTGATCCACTTGACCCGAAACAGGAGTGTGTGGGCCATGGCAGTCAAAGCTCAAACTGGGCACGGCACCTGATGATGATGATGATGATGATGATGATGTACCTCAACCACATCCTCTGGCGGCTCACGCACTGGGTGGAAAACATTTCCCCTTGTATTCCTATTAAATCTTGCTCCTCACACTAGACCAAAAGACATAGGAGAATTAGGCCATTCACCCCATTGATTCTGTTCCCCACTTGCTTTCAATCCCATTTTCCTGTCTTCTCTTTAACCTAACCCTAAGCCTAACCCCCTCCCCCTTTACCAATAAAGAACCTATCAACCTCCATTTTCAATATACCTAATGACTCGGCCTCCACAGCATCTGTGGCAATAAGTTCCACAGATTCTCCACCTTCTGGCTAAAGAAATTCATCCTCATCTCAGAATCAGATTTATTAAGTTGAGTTGCAGTGGCAGTCGGGTGCCCGGGTGTGCTCTCTAGTTCAAAGACAAACTCAAAGTCAATTTCTTACCAATGTTTATATATGTCACCCTTGAGATTAATTTCTTTTGCAAGCATTTACAGGAAAATAAACAAATACAACAGAATTGATGAGAACTATACATAAACAAAAGTTGATATACAACCGAAGTGCAAAAGAAAACTGTGTGAGTTAATAAATAAGTAAATGGACAAATGAATAATACCAGGAATATAAGTTGTAGAGTTCTTGAAATTGAGTCTTTTGGCTGTGGAATCAGTTCAGTGTTGAGGTGAGTCATAGTAGTCATAGTCATAGTTTATTGATCCTGGGGAAAATTGTTTTTTGTTACAGTTGCACCATAAATAATAAATAGTAATAAAACCATAAATAGTTAAATAGTAATATGTAAATTATGCCAGGAAATAAGGCCAGGACCAGCCTATTGGCTCAGGGTGTCTGACCCTCCAAGGAAGGAGCTGTAAAGTTTGCTGGCCACAGGCAGGAATGACCTCCTATGACGCTCTGTGTTGCATCTCGGAGGAATGAGTCTCTGGCGGAATGTACTCCTGTGCCCAACCAGTACATTATGTAGTGGATGGGAGACATTGTCCAAGATGGCATGCAACTTAGACAGCATCCTCTTTTCAGACACCACCGTCAGAGAGTCCAGTTCCATCCCCACAACATCACTGGCCTTACGAATGAGTTTGTTGATTCTGTTGGTGTCTGCTACCCTCAGCCTGCTGCCCCAGCATACAAAAGCAAACATGATAGCTCTGGCCACCACAGACTCATAGAACATCCTCAGCATCGTCTGACAGATGTTAAAAGGACCTCAGTCTCCTCAGGACATAGAGACGGCTCTGACCCTTCCTGTAGACAGCCTCAGTGTTCTTTGACCAGTCCAGTTTATCGTCAATTCGTATCCCCAGGTATTTGTAATCCTCCACCATGTCCACACTGACCCCCTGGATGGAAACAGGGGTCACCAGTACCTTAGCTCTCCTCAGGTCTACCACCAGCTCCTTAGTCTTTTTCACATTAAGCTGCAGTGATGATACACACAACAGTTCGGAAGCCTGATGGTTGAAGGTAATAACTGTCCATGAACCTGGTGGAGTGGGACCTAAGGCTCCTGTACCTCCTGCCTGATGGTAGTAGCAAGAAGAGAACATGGCCTGGATGATGGGGGTCCTTGATGATGTTTGCTGCTTGCTTGTGGCAACACTCCTTGTGAATGTGCTCAGTGTGGGGAGGGGGGGTGGTTGGGGGGCCTGTGTTGAGGTGGGCTGTATCCACCACTTTATGTAGACTTTTCCGTTCTCGGTATTGGTGTTTCCATGATACAACTTGTCAGGGTATTTGTTCCTGTGAATCTATAGAAGTTCTTGATTTTTCCCAGGGGAAAAAAAACTGTACACATTCACCCAACTTACGCTCCTCATGATTTTATACGCATCTATAAGATTACCCCCTCCTCCAATGCTCCAACGAATAAAGTTCAAACCTGCTCAGCCTCTCACCATAACTCATACCTCGAGTCCTGGCAGCATCTGCATGAAGATGGGTGGGGTAATAGGAGAGGATCAAACAGTAGGTCCAAAAGCAGCACAGCTAAGAATTTTTGAGGAAGTTGCAGCTTCGACAACTGGGAGTAATAGTTGACATAGTGGCGGGTTTTTATATTTGAGACATGTTGGTGGCAGCGAAAGTGGGCACTTCATAAACATGAGATTCTACAAATTCGTGAATTCCAGAGTAACTAACAGACAGACAGAAACTCAGCAGATCAGATATCATCCATGGAGAGAAATAAAGAGCAGAAGTTTCAGGCCCAGACCCTTTATCAGGACTGGAAAGAAAGGAGCAAGGAGTTAGAATAAGAAAATGGGGGAGGGAAAGGGCACAAGCAGGCAGGTGGTTAATGATATCAGGTGAGGGGGTCGGTAGGTGGGGGAGGAAGGAATGAAGTAAAAAGCTGAGAGGTGATAGGTGGAAAAGGTAAGTGGTTGAAGGAGGATTCTGATAGGAGGGGAGAGTGCACCAACAAGAGAAAGGATTTTGGACACTTTGAAGTTAATCATGGGGTTGAGAGGCTGCCTGACATCGCTGGAATTCTAAACACCATCTATCCAGTTAAGTTGAATTATTAGTGCAATTAGCTTGTGCAATGTGAGCATAGCAGCTGCACTGTAGTGCCAGGGAGGAAGAAATCAGAATGCACACAAGCAGGCAAAATGGACACTGTCAAATCCTAGGCCCAGACTGAAAAAACAAAACACACTTGGAAAAAGACTTCAGCAACTGCCTCCCTTTCCCCTTCAGCAATTGAAACCAGTCCAGGAGAGCACAGAGAGTACATGTTATCTATAAAGACACACAGGGTACGTGTTATTTGTGAAGACATTTGTATTCTTAAATGATGCAATGTCTGCCCAGGATAAAATGAATGTATTATTCTCTTGATTCTTTATGGGTCTTTATTTTACTTTGTCCCTTTCAGCCGTCGCCAGACACAGTAAATTGTTTTTCTTTTCATCTGGCAAGAAAAGATTTTTCTGTATGCTACAGTAGCATTCAATATCTGATGAATTGACTTCAGACTGTAGGAAAACATTCCCTCATTGTTCAGAGTGCATTTCAGGCCAGTTATGACGGCTGCAGTTCACTGCAGGCACAGTGCGTCATTGCTGCTCCTTCTGAATATCTTCGATGATACAATATTCCGTTTGTCCAAGCACACAGGATGAAGTTGAGGCAAGTTCCACAAATAATATAGTATGTTAGCAGACTGTGAGGACCAGGCCTGGACAACTGATGCAGAGAAGGAAGATCACTTCTCACTCTGGCACCTGAGCAGTTTAAATTCATTTAAATAAGTAAATGTAAATTTTAGAAGTGCTATCAGTGCTGGTGATTGTGGAATGACTGGATTGTCGTCTTCTGGCACCTTTATCTGTTCTGATCTGCAAGTCAGTGACTGACATCTTCAATGACTGAGCAAGTGACTCATATCCAGAGGATTTGGGAAGGCCGATATCTGCTGACCTTGAAAGAACATGGAACACCACAATGCAGTACAGCGCCTTCGGCCCATGACGCTTTGCTGACCTTGGAATCTCCTCTAAGATCAATCTAACCATTCCCTCCCACAGAGTGCTCCATTTGTCTATCATGCAAGCACCTACCTAAGAGTCTGTTAGATGTTCCTAATGTATCTGCCTCTACTACCACCACCCTGGCAGGGCATTCCACGCACCCACCACTCTCTGTATATTTAAAAAAAAAAACAAAATACAAAACTTGCTTCTGATGTTCTCCCTTTACTTCCCTCCGATCACATTAAAATTATGCCCCCTGGTTTTAGCTATTTCTACCCTGGGAAGAAGTTTCTGCCCATCAAATTGATCTGTCCCTCTTATCAGCTTGCACACCTCTACCCAGTCACCTCTCATCCTCCTTCACTCCAAAGAGAGAGCCTTGGCTCGCTCAACCTATCCTCGTAGGACACGCTTTCTAATCTGAGCAGCATTCTGGTAAATCTCTCCAAAGCTTCCACATTCTGCTTATAATGAGGCGACCAGAACTGAACGCCCTTTTCCAAGTATGATCTAGCCAGGGTTTTATAGAACTTCAACTTTACCTCAGTCTCTTGAAATTAATCCCGCAACTAATTAAGGCCAACATACCATTCAACTTCTTAACAACCTTATCAACTTGTGCAGCAAATTTGAGGGATCTATGGATGTGGACCCGAAGGTCCCTCTGTTCCTCCACTGCTGAGAAAATATGTCATCTTCTTGGAAAATAATTAAAATTCAGTTTCCAGGGCATGCAGTTAAACAGCCTCGCATGGAACCACGAATGCCCAGCGACGGAAGAGGCTGCAGAAAGTGGTGGATATGGCCCAATCCATCACAGAGAAAGCCCTCCCCACCACTGGGCACATTTTGTTGGGGTTTGCTGGGGCAGCATGACTCAAAGAGCCAGAAGGGCCTAATCTGCACTGTATAGGTTTATAGGAACCCTGTCACAAGAAAGCAGCATCCATCATTGTAGGCGCCCCACCATGCTGGCCATGCCCTTTTCACACGGTTACCATCAGGCAGGAGGTTCCCACACCACAGTTTCAGGATCAGTTATTATACACAACTATCAGGCTCCTGAGCCAATGTGGATAACTTCATTCACCATATTGGACTAATTCAGTGACCTAGAGACTTATTTTCAAGGACTCTTTGCAACTCATGCTCAGTTTTTTTTATTTGTAAAGTTTCTTTTTTTTTGCATATTTGTTTGTCAGTCTTTGTTAATGTATAGTTTTTTTTATAAACATGCCCAAGGAAATAAATCTCAAGGTAGTATATGGTAACATAGAGGTAATTTGAATTTTGAGAACACCTTTCAGCCAATGTTAGATTGCAGCTAGTGGGGGTTGTTCAGGTCTTGGTTACTGCTGATGGATTTCACTTTGTTGCCTAGTTGCTCAATGTGTGTTCTAAAGGCTGATTTATTACTTGTGCGTACGGGCTACGCTGTAGCCTACACCGTTGTGAGCATTTATACTTGTGCGTTGGTGTGTCTGCGTCGCTCTGCAATTCACCGCCAAAACGCTAGTTGGCGGTGGGGTTTCTATGCCACTGTGTTGAGTTTCTTCCTGTACTTCAAACAATGGCGATTGAAACTGAGTGCATCATGTTGGAGTTGGAGCTAATAAATGTTGAACAAGAGTTTCTTCTCTCTCAATTCTGAAATGGCGGAGAAGCAGCAGCAACCGGAAATGCGTTGTTACCAAGCGGACCAATCACAGTTGTTGCGGTCTGCCTCGCAGCGACGCGTAGTTACATTTTGGGAGAGGTGCGCGTTAGGCTACGGCGTAGAGTACGGCGTAGGGTATGGCATAGAGTACAGCGTAGGGTACGCGGCTATGCTGTACCTATGGTGTACGTTTGACGCAGAAGTATAAATTGGGCTTTATGCCTTATTTAAAAACACTTGATCAACTGCTATTGAGTAACAGAGCCTGCAGGTGGCAGCATTACACTATCTTAAATTTCTTCAGTACAATTTTCCATCACAGTATAATGTGCTTCAGAACAGGCAAAGACAAATCCTTTTAAATTGCATCCAAGAGATGAAATAATATTTCTTTAAATGAAATAATATTTGATAAACTGGTAAATTCTACTTCCCTCAGACTTTTTGAGTCTGCCCCATTACTGATGTACCCCGAGATATTTTGACTTTTTATATTCTGAACCACATGGGACACTTGACCTGTTGTGGATATACTTTCTCAGCCCCAAGAAAAGAACCTTCAGCCCCAGCTCCAGCATGGAACCATTCCAGCTGAGTAGAAAAATTCAGAATCAAACTTATTATTATTCACATGTATTGTGAAATTTCTTTTTGCTTTGTGGCAGCAATACAGTGCAAGACATAAAATATTACTATAAGTCACAATAAGAAGTATAATGGTGCAAAAAAAGAGCAGATAGTGAGGTGGTATTCATGGGCTTATGGATCATTCAAAAATCTGATGGTAGTGAGAAATGAGCTGTTCCTAAAATGTTGAGCGTGTGCCTTTAGTTTGCTGTAGGGGATACCTTGGGTGGTGGCAATGCGGGTGTGCAAACTTGGGCTGTCTAGCTTCCCCACTTGACCCTGACCATGCTTCAGAGGTATCTCATGGCCTTTGAGGTGTGTTGGAACGTACTGAGGTAGGGTAAGACATCAACACAGTGGTTATTATCCTCGTTTTAAAATGCCGCTTAAAAGCCCTGCAGGATATGCTGGCGTCTTCTAGCTTTAGTTTGTTCTTCCTCTGGCTGATGGTCTTGTGGCTGAGCCCTCCTGCTCTTTTCCCTTCTGCCTACCCAATATCTTCCCATTCTCTGGGCATTCATGTGCCTCGCTCAGAGTCTCCTGACTGCCTCTATCATTCTTGCCTCCCCCATCATCCCAGGCAGCACGTTCCAGGCACCCACCACTCTCCATGTTAACAGAAACTTTCCCCCACACATCACTTTTGAACTTGCCCACTCGCCTTAAATGCAAGCCATCTGATATTAAACATTTAAACCTTGGGGAGGGGGGTGGTGAGAAAGATACTCTATGCTGTTTAACCTTAAAAACCTCCAATTCGTTCTCTCCTCAGCCTCCACTGCTCCAGAGGAAAGAACGTTAGATTGTCTACTTTTTCAATATAACACGTCCCCTAATTCAGACGAATCCTGGTGAACCTTTTCTGCACCATCTCCAAGGCTTCCATATCCTTCCTGCAACAGGGCGATCAGAACTGAATGCAGTACTCTAGATGCAGCCAGATCCTGTTCCTCAATGAAATTTACTATAACAGTTTTGCTATTTTGGTGAAATCTTCATGTAAATTCTTCATGCACACCTTTCTTAATAAGTTTTAATCAATTTTAGAGATATTTTTGAAAAATTTCTGAGGCAGCAGTCCAGCTTTAAAAAATAATATATGCAGGGCTAGGGGGCACGGCTTCATTTTGACAGGCAGCTGTCAGAAGCCCCTCAGCTGTGGTGCTGTTTGCTTTGGAACAGTAGGTGGCAGTGTTGCCCCATACTTGCATATTTTTTGGAAAAGGGTGTTGTCTCAATATATATAAAAATATATATTCTGGATACAAAGAATATTGTTTTTTTGTCCTACTTTTGAAGATGAAATTGTTGCCTTTGGTTTTTATGTGTAGATTTGTTACCACAGACAGTGTCTTGCTGCAATATGTTGTTGATCTTACTGAATTTGAGTGCAAAAAGGCTCCTTAATGCTGAACAGATGGTCTCAACAATGAGGACAGCTGCAGTGACAAACTACAATCTGCTTTATAGGCTTGAAGAAAATGTTATTGTAAATTAATGAGGAAGGTTAAAATCCTTTCTTATTTTTCTTTCTTTCCATGATAAGGCTTTCACATGTTTTTTTGTATGTCAGCAAGCAGACAATGTTCCTGTGAGCTTCTGATCCAGTTTCCTCCCTGGTCTCCGCATAGACTCCATTTTGCAACACGCAGCAATAAATATTTCTGTATTCTCACAAACCACCATTACTACTGTATGCAATCTCCATTCCCTGCACCTTCCTGCCTGCTTCAAATCTAATGGAAAATAGTCAGTAAAGGCTTACGGAAAGATTATATAGTAAGTGGGACAGATTGATTAAATCCCCGTTAACCCTCTACAGATCTTATAAAAAACGTTATTTTAAATTAAATCAAGAATTACAAATATTGCAAAATTACAGTAAATGCCCTTTAAATTGTAAGGTGTCATTTAGTTTTGATTTTGAGATCAGTGTGACCCTGGTTATTTTGTGTAAGTTGAGTGCTGTTCTCTGAGAGCTTGTGACACTGCAGCAGCCCCTTCCTCGTCAGTCCATGGCTCAGTCGTTGAGTTTCGCTGCCTTTGTTCTCTTTGTGGCTCACAAATCTTCTCTAACCTTTCATAAACATTTGCAATGATTGAAGATTTTTTTTTGGGACTCCTACAGATAAATATTTGCCACGGGACTTTTCTTTGTGCCACCTCAACCCTGATGGGAGAACAAAAAAAAACATGTACGCACATTTTGCAGAGGTGAGGCTGAGGACATGTTGCCGAGCTGCAGAAAATAAATCTCCTGTTTAACTCCTTGAGATCTGGAACAGCTTTCAGCTTAAATCGTACAAGATTGGAGGCAGACTGCTGTGTGTGAGTGTGAACTGGGAAAGGTCAGTCTGCTCTGTCGTGCAGTGGACTGTGATTTATCATGTCTCACACACTTCCCCACCCACCCATTGACTCTTTGTCTGAAATTTATCCTCAATGCTACTCCTGCATTTTGACTGGTCAAGGTCAAAAGATTCCTGGCAATCGATAAGACCATAACACCATAAGATATAGGAGCAAAATTAGGCCACTCGGCTCATCGAGCATGCTCCACCATCCCATCATTTATTATCCCTCTCAACCACATTCTCTTGCCTTGTCCCTGTAACCTTTGACTCCTTTACTAATCAAGAACCTCCACTTTAAACATACCAATAACTTAGCCTCCACAGCTGTCTGTGGCAATGAATTCTGCAGATTCAGCACCTGGCTAAAGAAATTCCTCCTCATCTCTGTTCTAAAGGAACATTCTGAGGCTGTGCCCTGATCCTAGGCTCACCCACCATAGGAAACATCCTTTCCTCATCCACACTATCTAGGCCTTTCACTTCCAGCCAGTACAGACCCAGAATCGACAAATGCTCCCCATATATTAACCCCTTCATTCTCAGGATGGAGTCAGAGAATAATACAGCATGGAGACAGGCTCTTCAGTCCAACTCATCATGGTGCCCACCAAGCTGCTCCCATTTTGCTCCCTCCTATCCCTGTGTTTAGCATCACAGCACAGAAGTGGGCCCTTCAGCCTATCAAGTCTGTGCTGAATTATTCTGCCAAGTCAGATCAATGTGTACCTAGACTATAGGTCTCCATACCGCTTCCATCCATGTACTTATCCAAACCTCTATGATGTTGAAATCAAACCTGCATCAACCAATCTGCTGCCAGCTTGTTCCACACACTCACCGCCCTTTGACTGAAAATTTACTCCTCGTTCCCCATGAACGTTTCATCTTTCACCCTTAACGTATGACCTCTAGTTCTAGTTCAGTGGGAAAAAGCTGCTTCTATTTACCCTGTCTACCTGTGAGTAGTTGTTGTTGCTCAGGTCCCTTTTTAAATCTTTCCTCTTTCACCTTAACCCTGAACGTTCTAGTTTTTAGTTTACCTTCCCTGGGGAAAAAGATTGTGTCTGTTCACTCTATCTCTAACCCTCGTGATTTTATACACTTCTATAAAACAGCCACTTAACTTCCTACTTTCCAAAGAAATTAATGTAGACAAATGTGAGGTGTTGCACTTTGGAACGGCAAATCAGACCTGTGGTGAGCGCTAGGGCACTGAGGAGTGCAGTAGAACAGAGGGATCTGGGAATGCAGATCTATAATTCCTTGAAAGTGGTGTCACGGTGATCAAAACGTTTGGAACAGCGGCCTATATAAATCAAAGTATTGAGTATAGAATTTGGGGTGTTATGTTGAAGTTGTATAAGACATTGGTGAGGCACAGTTTGCAGTATTGACTGCAATTCTGGTCACCTATCTACAGGAGATTGAAAGAGTGTAGAGTGTATTGTTTGATGACTTTGACTTCAATGAAATGTTGCAGATATTTGAAGAACATAGAACAGTACAGCACAGGAAAAGACCTGCCAGCCCACGATGTTGAAGCTTTTCAGAATATCCACAGGTCTTTTCCTCTGTCTCCCCAGCAGTCTCCCACTGTGGTGGAGCTCAGAATAATGTGTCTGTTTCAGAAGTCTGTTATCAGACTTATGAGTAGAAGTGACCTGCTGTGCTTTTCAGCTGCGGATTTGAAAGAATGAATGAAAGAGAGCGGAGAGTTCTCTCCACTGTTTTCTGGTACTTTGTAAATTGACTAAGTCTCCGCAGTATATAGGGGGGCTAGGGGAGTACTGGAGGGCGTAGGATTAAGGTTGGGGTTGTGGGGAGCATTTACAGGAGGTGTGCAAGCTAAGTTTTTTTTTCCCTTAAATGGACTGCCAGGAGCAAGTTCAAAAATGCTGTTTTAGAGCCTTTCAGACAATCAACTGAACATGCAGTGAATGGAGAGAGATACGGGTCATGTGCAGGCAAACATCACAGTCAGCACGGGCACCATGGGCCAGAGTGTTATACATCACTGCTGTCCAGTAGACCACAGCTTTGTGTTGAGTTTGAAATCTTCATCTTGAAACATCTCTTCCCTTAGACAATCGATAGCTTTGTTGGCAAGCTTGAAAGTAATGGTGAATTTGACTGTTTTGTTTTCCTTCTCTGAGAGCCAACTCTGGAAATGTGAGAGCTGGCCCAAGCTTTCCATCATCTCATCGAAGCCAGGTTTTTGGGAGGAGGGTTGAGGGCAGGACCTTTTGTTTTATGAATGGTAAGCACAAAGCCTATCTTTCATTGAAGTAGTGGACAATGACTTGGAGCTTGGCCCCCAAATACAATAGAGTTTTCTGTGTCACCCATAGCTGGATTCTGCTGTTTGTGGTAACCTTGGTTCTGCGGTGAAGCCAATGTAGATTGATTAGCTTGTGCAGCACGTCAGCATAATGCTTTAGCACCAGCAACCCAGGTTCAATCGCTGCCGCTGTATATAATGAGTTTGCACATTCTGCTTTTGACCTCCAGGTGTTCAGTAGTCTCATGCATTCCAAAGATTTACAGATTAGTGTCACTTAAAAAATGTGAGCATGCCATGTTGCTGCTGGAAGCGTGACACTTGTGGGCTGTCCCAAACATTATTTCAGACTGCATTGGTAGTTGATGCAACTGATACATTTCACTGTATGTTCCAATGTACATGTGACAAATAAAGCCTAATCTTTAATCTTAAAATCTTTGTTGGAGCTGTTTAAAAGTACATCATTGCCTTATAGCAGGGGTTCTCAACTTTTTTTATGCCGTGGACCCCTACCATTAACCAAGGGGTCCATGGTCCCCAGGCTGGGAACCCTGCCTTAAAGAGTCTTCCTACAAACAGATGAAGCACTGGAGGGACTTTGGGTCGCGCAACATTTATAGTGAACATTTCATGCTGAGGTACTTCATCTGGATGCTGTTGAATCCACTGAGTCTCTCCAGCGTTTTGACTGTTGCTTCATATTCCAGCATCTGCGGTCTCCGGTCTCCCACAGACAGTGATGGAATATTGAGCTGGTGGTTTAGATATGTTGACTAAGGGTTAATTATTAGCTTGGAGACATATCTGCAGTGAATTCACAAAACTTGCAGTGTTAGTCAGAATAGATGGAAGAACAGTTTTGTTTATGCATATACACTTCTTAGAATATAGTCCTTTGTACAGGCCCTGTTCTACAGCAGAGTACAGGCCTTTCTGCCCACATTGTTGTGCTGGCCTTATAACCACTCTAAGATAAATCTAGCCCTTTTCTCCCACATAGCTTCCATATTTCTATCATGTATGTACCTCTCTAAGGATTTCTTAAATACCTGTAATGTATCTGCCACTGCAACCAACCCTGGCAGGGCGTTCCACACCCACCATCCTTTACATTTAAAAAAAAATCTCAAAACCCAAGAACATAAGACATGGGAGTAGAATTAGGCGGTTCAGTTGACGATCTCTCTCAGCCCCATTAACCCTGCCTTCTCTCTGTAACTTTTGGCTCCCTTACTAATCCTGTCAACTTCCATTTTAAATATGAGTTTGCTTCCACAGCTGTCCATGGCAATGAATTCCACAGATTCACCACCCTCTGGCTAAAGAGATTCCTCCTCCTCTACATTCTGTAGGGATCTCCTATTCTGAGTCTGGCCCTCTGGTTCTAAACTCCCTCCAGTATGGGAAACATCTGCACTCTATCTAGGCCTTTCATAGAAACATAGAAAATAGGTGCAGGAGTAGGCCATTCGGCCCTTCGAGCCTGCACCGCCATTTATTATGATCATGGCTGATCATCCAACTCAGAACCCCGCCCCAGCCTTCCCTCCATACCCCCTGATCCCTGTAGCCACAAGGGCCATATCTAACTCCTTCTTAAATATAGCCAATGAACTGGCCTCAACTGTTTCCTGTGGCAGAGAATTCCACAGATTCACCACTCTCTGTGTGAAGAAGTTTTTCCCAATCTCGGTCCTAAAAGGCTTCCCTTTTATCCTCAAACTGTGACCCCTTGTTCTGGACTTCCCCAACA
Organism: Mobula hypostoma; assembly: GCF_963921235.1. Classification (NCBI taxonomy): domain Eukaryota; kingdom Metazoa; phylum Chordata; class Chondrichthyes; order Myliobatiformes; family Myliobatidae; genus Mobula; species Mobula hypostoma. The sequence goes on from NC_086103.1 coordinate 8,627,623, forward strand.
TCAGGAACAATCTTCCTGCATCTAGCCTGTCCAATCCCTTTAGGACTTTATACGTTTCAATCAGATCCCCCCCTCAATCTTCTAAATTCCAACTAGTACAAGCCTAGTTCATCCAGTCTTTCTTCATATGAAAGTCCTGCCAACCCAGGAATCAATCTGGTGAACCTTCTTTGTACTCCCTCTATGGCAAGGATGTCTTTCCTCAGATTAGGGGAACAAAACTGCACACAATACTCCAAGTGTGGTCTCACCAAGGCCTTGTACAACTGCAGTAGTACCTCCCTGCTCCTGTACTCGAATCCTCTCGCTATAAATGCCAGCATACCATTTGCCTTTTTCACCGCCTGCTGTACCTGCATGCCCACTTTCAATGACTGGTGTATAATGACACCCAGGTCTCGTTGCACCTCCCCTTTTCCTAATCGGCCACCATTCAGATAATAATCTGTTTTCCTATTTTTGCCACCAAAGTGGATAACTTCACATTTATCCACATTAAATTGCATCTGCCATGAATTTGCCCACTCACCCAACCTATCCAAGTCACTCTGCATCCTCTTAGCATCCTCCTCACAGCTAACACTGCCACCCAGCTTCGTGTCATCCGCAAACTTGGAGATGCTGCATTTAATTCCCTCATCCAAGTCATTAATATATATTGTAAACAACTGGGGTCCCAGCACTGAGCCTTGCAGTACCCCACTAGTCACCGCCTGCCATTCTGAAAAGGTCCCGTTTATTCCCACTCTTTGCTTCCTGTCTGCTAACCAATTCTCCATCCACATCAATACCTTACCCCCAATACCGTGTGCTTTAAGTTTGCACACTAATCTCCTGTGTGGGACCTTGTCAAAAGCCTTTTGAAAATCCAAATATACCACATCCACTGGTTCTCCCCTATCCACTCTACTAGTTACATCCTCAAAAAATTCTATGAGATTCGTCAGACATGATTTTCCTTTCACAAATCCATGCTGACTTTGTCTGATGATTTCACTGCTTTCCAAATGTGCTGTTATCACATCTTTGATAACTGACTCCAGCAGTTTCCCCACCACTGACGTTAGGCTAACCGGTCTATAATTCCCCGGTTTCTCTCCCCCTCCTTTTTTAAAAAGTGGGGTTACATTAGCCACCCTCCAATCCTCAGGAACTAGTCCAGAATCTAACGAGTTTTGAAAAATTATCACTAATGCATCCACTATTTCTTGGGCTACTGCCTTAAGCACTCTAGGATGCAGACTTTCGATACTTGATAGGTTTCATTGAGCACCCCCCCACAATTTTTGAAAACTCCAGTGAAGGCAGACGGAAATCCATCAACTGCGCCTCATGTGTTAACCCTGGGATCGCTCTTGTGAGCCACCTCTGCTCCCTCTCCAATGTGTTTTGCCGGTGACATCCCCCCCCCACCCCCCCCATACTTCTTTGCAATCACCTTAAAATAAAATATTGAGGTCATTTATTTGGCTTTGATAATGCCAGAGGAATTACTTCCAGGAAATTATGTTTCCCTTGAACAGGGGCAGGTAGTTAAAATGAAATTAGAGCTGAATGTGGAAAAATGATTTCATATCTTAGTCATCCAGCCACGTCCTGTTTACAGAGGAGCTGCAGCCAAGTGCCTGCAATCATTATGACTTTGCATTGATTCAGAGAAAAGGGATCCTGATTCATTACTTCTCAACTCAATTAAAATCTAAGCTGCTGTTCCCGAAAAGACTCTGTTCTGCAGATTGTCATTGGGTCTGCGTCATTGCCTCTCAACTGCTTAGCTTTTATTTCCTGGCGTAAGGATCGCTGTAGGGCTTGTATCAGCTGTCCTTGCAGTGTATTAATATAGAGTTTCCAGAGTTAGGGATGTGTTGTGGCCAGAACTTGAAACAGATTTAATGATTCCACTCACTGAAACTGCGTTGAACCTTTGCTTTGCTCTTGTATATTGTAGAATCTTGCAGCAAATGAGGCCATTCCATCCATCCTTGCACTTTGAAGGAGCTATTTACCTAATTTTCTCCAGCTCTTTCTCAGAACCCTGTAGATTTTCTCTAATAGAGGGTGCACAGGAGATTTTTCAGGATGCTGCATGGTTTTGAGAGTATGTTTTATGAGGACAGGCTGAGTAGGTTAGGGCTTTTCTCTTTGGAGCAAAAGAGGGTACGAGGCGATTTGATAGAGGTGTGCAAGATGATACGGGACAAAGATAGAGTGGATAGTCAGAGTTTTTTTCACAGGGTGAAAATGGCTAATATGAGGGGGCATAATGTTAAGGTGATTAGAGGGAAGTATATGAGTGATGACAGAGGTAAGTTTTTTGTTTACACAGAGTGGTGGGTGCATGAAACCTGCTGCAGGGACGGTGGTAGAAGCAGATACGTCAGGGACGTATAGGAATCTCCTAAATAAGTATAGGGATTATAGAAAAATGGAGGACTATGTTGGTGGGAAGGGGTAGATTGACCTTAGAGTAAGTTAAAGGGTCAGTACAGCATTGTGGGCTGAAGGACCGGTACTGCGCTGTAATGGTTTATGTTCTTGTTCTATTTGCATGATTTCCCTTTTGAACATCATTGAAACGGCATCCTTTTGTGCATTCCAGATCATAACATCTTAGAATAAATAAAATTTCTCATCTTCCCTCTAGTACCCTTCGCTAATTATCTTAAATCTGGGGTCTTTTTTTATATATAAAAACCTTCTTACCTTCCGGTGGAAATAATTTCCCTGTTTTTTTTTCTTAAATCATTTATAATTGTCAATACACTTCTGTCAATTTTTTCCTTTAGCATTCCTTGCTTAATCCCATTTCAATTTCTGTTGAACTGAAATCCCTTGCATTTGGTGTCTTTTGTAGTAAATGCAGGCTACCTTTTCAAGGTCTTGATAACCTTCCAATGGTAAGGTGTCCAGAACTGGCCGCAATATTCTTGTTGATGCCTCCCCAATGATTGATCAAAGGTTTCACATATCTTGCTTTAGTACTCTATGCTTCTATTTATAAAGCTCAGGATGACTCATGCCTTTGCAATAGATGATTTACTTCTCTCTCTCTCCTATTGGATTCTGATATTTTAATCCAAGGTTCTTTTGGAAGTCAGGAAAAAGGCACAAAACTTGTTGCTTCACGATCGTTTTATTAAGTGCTAATAGAACAAAAAAAATTGGGAAACTGACAGTAACAGAACAAAGACTAAAAGATGGCGCTGCCTCATGGTCATCTCTTTTTATACACATGGATAAGAAAAACATACCACTCAAACTTGCAGATAAGAGTCAGCCATTCGGGAAGCCCCTATTCAAATAATGCAGCACCAGAGAAGCTTCCAGAGCTTTCTAGAATCACTCAAGTGTAATGACTTGGGGACAAACAGAACAACTGTGTATACATACTGTGACCACTAGGAAACATACTAAACTGTTTCATGTTTATACATAATTACTTAAAATACAAGCAGTCAATTCATTTTGTCTTTGGAAATTGTCCTGCTCTCACTTTCCTTTGTTCCTTTTGAAACTATACCATTTGTATGTAGGTGTATCCAGTTCTTCTGAAATGCTTGTCATACATTCGCTAAATTTCATCCACCATTTCTCTGCCAATTTTATCCCCTTGCTTGTCTTGGCACATCAGCTCATTCGCCAGAACTCTGAGGATAAGTTGATAGTTCACTGTGATCGCCAGGATTTGTGTCTTACTTCAAACCACCTGCAACACTGATTGCCTTGGGGTGCTTACCAGCGTGGGTTCTAAATTAAATGTTTATTTCTAAAGCTTTTCGGGAGATCGTCTGGTTAGTAGGTACGCCAACTGTGCACAGCTTGATTACTTGCTGAAAAGTGCAGAAATATTTTTTGCTTTTAGCATTTTACTACATAGCAAAGAAGATTGAACAGTCTAACACCTCCTAGAAGCCCGTCAGGCACTGGGTAGCCAAACATCATGATCAAATTTGTGATATGAATCAGAATCAGGTTTGTTATCACTGACACTATCAGTGTGAAATTTGTTGTTTTGCGACACATGAATAAATAAAAATATGAAAAATTTTGCCGCAAAGTTGTCAAAGTGAATGCTCTTGAAGGGGAAACTAAATATCTACATGAGGGAGAGAGAGAGGAATTTAAAAACATCCTTTGTTGAAGACAGCAAGGAAGTGACTTGTATGGAGCATAAACTTCTCTTGTGCTGAATGTTCTCACAGATTCACAGTAATTTCTGGAGAGCTGATGACTCATCGGTTACTAGGGTCAGTGGCACAGTTAAGCTCCTTTGTCTCATTCCAGTGCTGGGTAAATGAGCAGAGTATGTGAGAAAATTTTTTGTGTGTATGTATGTGTGTGTGTGTGTATGTGTGTGTGTGTGTGTGTATATATATATATATATATATATATATATATATATACACACACACATACGTATTAATAATAATATGTATCTATGTCAAAACATACAGTGAAAGGTGTCGTTCGTGTTAAATCAAATCAGCGAGAATTTTGTTGGACAGCCCGCAAGTCTTGCCTCCAATGCCAATGCAGCATGTCCACAACTCACTAACCCTAACCTATATTTCTTTAGCATACTTTATACTTTATTGTCGTCAAACAATTGATACTAGAACGTACAATCATCACAGCAATATTTGATTCTGAGCTTCCCACTCCCTGGATTACAAATATTAAATATTAAAAATACTAAAAAAATTAGTAGATATTAAAAATTTAAATTATAAATCATGAATAGAAAATGGAAAGTAAGGTAGTGCAAAAAAACCGAGAGGCAGGTCCAGATATTTGGAGGGTACGGCCCAGATCCAGGTCAGGATCCGTTGAGCAGTCTTATCACAGTTGGAAAGAAGCTGTTCCCAAATCTGGCCGTATGAGTCTTCAAGCTCCTGAGCCTTTTCCCGGAGGGAAGAGGGGCGAAAACTGTGTTGGCTGGGTGGGTCGTGTCCTTGATTATCCTGGCAGCACTGCTCCGACAGCGTGAGGTTTAAAGTGAGTCCAAGGGCGGAAGATTGGTTTGTGTGATGTGCTGCGCCGTGTTCATGATCTTCTGCAGCTTCTTCTGGTCTTGGACAGGAGAACTTCCATACCAGGTTGTGATGCACCCAAAGAAGAATGCTTTCTACGGTGCATCTATAAAAATTAGTGAGGGTTTTAGGGGATAGGCGAAATTTCTTTAGCTTTCTCAGGAAGTAAAGGCGCTGGTGGGCCTTCTTGGCAGTGGACTCTGTTTGGTTGGACGAAGTCAGGTCACTTGTGATATTGACCCCGAGGAACTTAAAACTTTTGACCTGTTCCACTTGCGCACCAGCGATGTAAATGGGGTTGTGCAGTCCGCTACTCCTTCTGATGTCAACAACTTGCTGACGTTGAGGGATAGGTTATTGTCTTCGCACCATGCCTCCAGGTTCTTAATTTCCTCTCTGTACTCAAACCCATCATTACCCGAGGTACAGCCTACAATTGTGGTGTCATCAGCAAACTTATATATTGAGTTTGATGGAAACTTGGCTACACAATCATGGGTGTACAGTGAGTACAGCAGGGGGCTGAGTACACAGCCTTGTGGGGCACCGGTGCTCAGAGTGATTGTAGAGGAGAGCTTCTCCCCTACTTTTACAGCCTGGGTCCTGTCTGTGAGGAAGTTGACGATCCAGCTGCAGACCTGAATGCTAAGGCCCAGGTTCTGGAGCTTAGGAATCAGTTTATTTGGAATGATGGTATTAAAGGCAGAGCTGTAGTCAATGAAAAGGAGCCTTACATGTGGCAGGAAACTGGAGGAAATCCACAGGGAGGGTGTGTAAACTGCTTAAAGGCAGTGGTGAGAATTGAACCCTGATCTGTGATCGCTGGATAGCTGTCCTATGCTACAGTGCAGCATTGGTGTTTTTGAGAGGCTTCTAAATAGGCACATGTCTACACAGAGAATGGAGAGATGAGATAGAGACTATGTGGTGACAGAATGATTATTTTAATTAGTTTGGCATAATATCATGAGCTGAAGGGCTATACCTGTGCTCTACTGTTTTATGTTCATTGGATACACATTTTTCTTGTGATCCATTTTCTTTTTCAACATGGCACTAGCTAGATGGAATTGATATACGCTAAGGCATAACATTCACAAGACATTCAGTTAACAAGAACTTGCCAGAATAACAGCTTTGTGAGCTGAACAAAGGACTTCAATTTTTATCTATTTTGGACATTGAGTATTGATAAGGGTAGTTATCTGTTGTCATTTCTATTATGTACACATTATTTAAAAATAATAACATCTTTAATAACAGGAACTTGCAAGACAGAAGGCTGCCATTTGACCCATTATGTCCATGTATTACAACAATGGACTTTCTAACCTTTCATTCATTGCCTTGCAGTTTCTTGGTCACACATCATCCAGGGACTTGTTAAATCTGGAGATAATTTCTGCTTCCAAAACTCTTTTGACCAGTGTGTTCTAGTCCTCACAAATCATTAAGTGAGTGTTTCCTCAAATCAGTCTTCCTCTTTGTTCACTGAAATCTGTACTGGCTATTTACTTATCGCTCTTGTAAGCCTATCCGCATCGTCATGCACCAAGTTGTATGACATAGATGATCATGGTCTATGACCATGATTGTACTTGGCAATTTTTTCTGCAGAAGTGGTTTGCCTTTGTCTTCTTCTGGGCAGTGTCCTTGCAAGAAGGTGACCCCGGCCATTATCAATACTCTTCAGAGATTGTCTGCTTGGTGTCAGTGGTCGCATAACCAGGACTTGTGATGTGCACCAGCTGCTCATACGACCATCTACCACCTGCTCCCATGGCTTCAAGTGACCCTGATTGGGGGGCTAAGCAGGTGCTACACCCTGCCCAAGGGTGACCTGCAGGCTAGCAGAGGGAAGGAGCGCCTTTTGTAGAGATGTATCTCCACACTGCTATCCACTCTAAAGCCAATAGGTAATTTTATTTACTTTATTGAGGCTCCTTGTAATTTATCTCGTCAGCCTCTTCCAACCAAACAAAATCCCAGCATCAAGATTCTTTCCTTTTTGCTAATTCTTCACCTCGGCAACATCTTCACAACTTTCCCTCGATTGCTTTTACACATTCCCTCAGTGTGTTGACCACAAATGTGCACAGAATTCTAGCTATGGCAAATCTAATTTTTTATACATTTAATATGATGTCTCTGCTCTGTTAAACTTACTGATAAAGACCATAAGACAAAGGAGCAGAAGTCAGCCATTTGGCCCATCGAGTCTGCTCCGCCATTTTATCATGAGCTGATCCATTCTCCCATTTAGTCCCACTCCCCCGCCTTCTCACCATAACCTTTGAAGCCCTGGCTACTCAGATACCTATCAATCTCTACCTTAAAGCCACCCAATGACTTGGCCTCCACTGCCGCCCGTGGCAACAAAGTCCATAGATTCACCACCCTCTGACTAAAAAAATATCTTTGCATTTCTGTTCTGAATGGGTGCCCTTCAATCCTTAAGTCATGCCCTCTCGTACTAGACTCCCCCATCATGGGAAACAACTTTGCCATATCCACTCTGTCCATGCCTTTTAACATTCGAAATGTTTCTATGAGGTCTCCCCTCATTCTTCTAAACTCCAAGGAATACAGTCCAAGAGCGGACAAACGTTCCTCATATGTTAACCCTCTTATTCCCGGAATCATTCTAGTGAATCTTCTCTGTACCCTCTCCAACGTCAGCACATCTTTTCTTAAATAAGGAGACCAAAACTGCCCACAGTACTCTGTTACGTACCCCGTAACTGGGTTGCCAAACCAGCAGAAATGGATCACTCAGTTGGAGTCTGGAGTACTAGAACTAAGAAAGTTTTATTAAAGAAACAAGCAACTCAGTAATCGAAAGGATAATAAATGCAACAGTTCAGCAATGATAACCACACATGTGCACAGAATTAAGATAACAGCATCAATCAAGCTCTATCGTTGTCTAGGGGTAAATGACCAAATTTCAAAGTGACTCAAAGTTCAGTCCAGTTAGTAGTGCAGTTCGCAGTAATCGTTGCCATGGCGATGGACAACGTGGAGGAAGAGAGAGATAGAACAGGAACAACTGATCATTCAGCACAGCTTCACTCACAGACCGGCGAGATGGCTCACAAGCAACTTTTTGGGCGGGTCCTTGGTGATGTCACCTGAGGTCACCGACTGTGACCCCTCCTCCAGATGCGGTCGATCCTCTGCAGTGAACCCGGCACCCAGGCAAGGGCGGACACACACCGGGTTCCCGCTGATCGTACCTTTCCACCTTGGTCGTTGTCTGGTACTTCTCACCCACTCGTGAGAGGCGCACCACTTCCAGGGTCTCGTTACCTCGGGTGGCGTGTGTGTCTGCCTTAGCGAACCTGTCCCTTTTTATCCCCCTGCTGGGGCATCGCCTGTCCACCACTTCAAACAGTTCAGGGTTCAAAGGGGGAGCCGCTCCAGACAGCTCTCTCTCCCACGTCCCTTCATTACACATCTCCAGACGCTGCTCCATTGTTCCTTATCTCTCCTTCCCCTGAGGGCAGGTGGCAGACCAACTGCTGATGCCACTGATGCTAGCCCAGGCCAGCAAACATCTTAATTTTATGTGTATTCTCGTCACAACTCCAAGTGAGGTCTCACCAGCGCCTTATAGAGCCTCAACATCACATCCCTGCTCCTAAACTCTATTCCTGTAGAAATGAATGCCAACATTGCATTCGCCTTCTTCACCGCCGACTCAACCTGGAGGTCAACCTTAAGGGTATCCTGCACGAGGACTCCCAAGTCCCGTTGCATCTCAGAACTTTGAATTCTCTCCCCATTTGAATAATAGTCTGCCCATTTATTTCTTCTACCAAAGTGCATAACCATACACTTTCCAACATTGTATTTCATTTGCCACTTCTTTGCCCATTCTTCCTACCTATCCAAGTCTCTCTGCAGACTCTCTGTTTGCTCAGCACTACCGGCCCCTCCACCTATCTTCGTATCATCAGCAAATAGCCACAAAGCCACCTATTCCATAATCCAAATCGTTGTTAAAGGCAGGTATCCTGTATGCCTCCTTAATCACCATGCGTGTCAATCCTCCTGCTTTCAGTGAATGAAAAGACAAGTGGCTGCAGATACTGGAATCTGGAGCAACAGAGAGTCTGCTGAAAATGCTGACAGAAAGTCCTGATGCACAATTTCGACCCGGAACGTCAACTATTCCTTCCCCTCAGAGACACCATTTGACCCACTGTGTTTTCCCCAACATATTATTTGTTGCCCCAGGTGAATGAGACTGCACTAACCAGTCAATGGTCACATTATGATGCCTGTGCTAGTTGGCTGGCTGTATCTGCATTCTTTTTAATATACATTGAGATGGGAATTTATTAATTTTTAGGTGAAATTATCAAGTAATTATTACACACAATGGCCACTTTATTTGGTACCTCGTGTACTTAATGAAGTGATCACTGAGTGTATTTCTGTGTCTTCATGGTTTTCTGTTGCTGTAACCCATCCACTTCAAGGTTTGACATGTGTGTTCAGGGATGCTCCTCTGCATGCCACTATTGTAACGTAATTATTTGAGATGCTGTTGGAGGGCTTGAACCGTTAGCTTGAACCAGTCTGGCCTTTGACCTCTTTCATTAACAAGGCTTTTCACCCAGAGACACACACAAAAGTTGCTGGTGAACGCAGCAGGCCAGGCAACATCTCTAGGAAGAGGTACGGTCGACGTTTCGGACCGAGACCCTTCGTCAGGACTAACTCTTTCAAATCTCTTACTAGCTGTTCTTTCAGTTAGTCCTGACGAAGGGTCTCGGACCGAAACGTCGACCGTACCTCTTCCTAGAGATACTGCCTGGCCTGCTGTGTTCACCAGCAACCTTTATGTGTGTTGCTTGAAATTCCAGCATCTGCAGATTTCCTCGTGTTTCACCCAGAGAATTGCTTCTCACTGGATTTTTGTTTTCACACTATTTTTTTGTAAACTATAGTGATTGTTATGCATGAAAATCCCAGGAGATCAGCAATTTCTGGGATATTCAAACCACCCTGTCTGACATCAACAATTATTCCACGATCAAAGTCACTTAGATCACATTTCTTCGCCCTTCTATGGTTTGGTCTGAACAACAACTAAACCTCTTGACCATGTCTTCATGTCATTGCGTTGGCTGTCACATGATTGGCTGATTATATATTTGCATTAATGAGCAGGTGTACCAAATAAAATGGCTACTGAGTAGATGTTGGGTATAATTATAAATGCTTGAAGCTAATTGGGTTTTCAGTAATTACATTGTCATTATACCTGATACACATTCTTCATTTCAGACCAGTTTAATGAACTGAATTTAAATTGCTTTAATGTCTTGGTGGGTTTCAGTCTTGACACCAGAGTAACTATGCAAGCATCAGGATACCAATGATGAAGGGTCTCTGCCTGAAATGTTGACTGTTTATTAAACTCCATAGATGCTGCCTGACTTGCTGAGCTCCTCCAGCATTTTGTGTGTGTTGATCGGGATGCTTGTCCAGTAACACAAGCACAGCTCCCATATCAAACTTTGGGGGGAGGAAAAGGGATTGAAGATTAAAAACTAAAAGTTTCTTTTTGTTTCTAGGCCTCACTATTACAAGCTTTTAGATGAATGTGTGTCTCAAGTAGTCCTGCAGAAAAATGGAGCTGATCCAGACTTCAAGTGTAGAAAATTTACACTGGATGTGGACCATTTAATAGGTAAATATAAGTTCAGCTTTTTCCTTTGATTTATTTTGCCTGTACAGCAGGGTTGCAAAGATGATTAAGTTTCGGCACTTTGAAGACCTCACCGTTGATGTGGTCACGTATACAAATGAAAGTGCTCCTTTCATCTTGTATTTGGCCTAGTATTAGAACTGCACCGTGACAAATTGAAAGAACCTAAAATCACTTTGATGGGTTTATTTTTTCAGACAACATGGTTGACAAAACCAAAGTGCAGATCAGCGAAACCAAAGCTGCAGAACTGGAGAAAAAGGTAATTCCGCTGGGAAAAAGATACATAATCTAGATTTGAAGGTAAATGCAATTTTATACAGGCTGTGATGGACAAGTCCATTCACAACCGATGACGTGGCTGTCAGTGGTTCAAGCCTTTCATTACAGGTCTGTCAGAATTTTCAACTAACTGCCAGGTGATAGTTTTATATAAAGATGTCTACATTTAATAGTTTAATAAAAAGGTTACCTGTCGCATTGGGATGGAAATAGAATGGGATGTAAAAATCATAATTCAGCTCTCAGTGCCAACATACTTGCGACTCACCTCCAAAGTTCATTGCAAAAGTGATTCTGGTCTGTAACTTCTACACAAACTTCCCACATTTTATCCTTTCAAAAATAAAAAAGATATTTTATTTATTTATTTATTTTATTTAGAGGTACAGTGTGGAACGTGAATTTTTGACCCAACAAGCTCTGCTGCCCAGCAGCCCACCTTTTTAACCCTAGCCCAATCACAGGACAATTTACAATGACCAATTAACCTGCTAACTGGTACGTTTGTGAACGTGAGAGGAAACTGGAGCATCTGGAGGAAACCCAGGCATTTCATGAGAGGGTGTACAAACCCCTTACAGATAGTGATGGAATTGAAACCCGAGCCCCAAGGCGCCAAGCTGTAATGGCATCATGCTAAACGCTGTGCTACCGTGGTGTCCCATTGAATTGATGGTTATTGACAATTTATCAAAAAATAAATTGAAATAAAACTCAAAACATTTGGGCTGCTTGGTCGGTCAGGCAGCCTGCATGATGAGTTAAAGGGATGATGTTTTGTATCCATGACCTCTTGCTAAAGCTTCCTACTATGAAAATCTGATAATTCTTTCAGTCTGTAGGTTTTTAGATCTCATTCACTTGGTGGGTGGTAGAGTAATAGACCTGCTGTCTTACAGCCAATTATCTTAAGTAATATCCTCTCTATAAGTGGAAGTAGTGCCATCCTGTTCACCTCTGACCCTGACATCTTTGGTTCTTTGCTGGTCATCTTTTGTGGTTGCTGACCCTTTAGTCATTGTTTATTGTCCCGGAATTGTTTAGAACTATTTTTGCCAAATCTCCTTATCCTTCTGGAGACAATGGAGAATAAGCCAGGGATCTCAAGCCTTTCTAATTAACTCTAATCTTTCACTCTGGACCCATTCTAAATTTTAAAAAGAGGACTTTTCTATGCACACTAAAAAGCATTCTGTCTTAAAATTTTAAAGCCTGGAATTGGACACTTCATTGTAGCTGTGTCACAGTAGTCTCTGGAGGTTTTAACATAAACCATGAGCTATCTGGGAGCACTGTCAGTAACAGAGCAAAAAAGAAATAGATGACTCTCTCCTCTCCACACTAATACATGTATTATCCCTTCTCTCGTACATGCTCATTAGCTCACTTTTAGCATCTTTTAAAGGTAATACTACACTAATGCTAACTCTGTTTTATTTTTTCCCATTACTGCATGATTCTGTCACTCACCTACACCCTAGGGCAATTTCTCATGGTCATCTAACCTGCCAACTTGTATGTATTTAGGATGTAAGAGGAGGGTGCTACTGTAGCATGGCAGTTAGCACAATACTATTACAGGTCAGGGCGTCAGAGTTCAATCCCGGCATTCTCTGTAAGAAAACGTCCTTCACATGTGCTGTTGGGTTTACTCCAGATAGTTCAGTTTCTCCCACAATCCAAAGATGTGCCAGTTTGTAGGTTAATTGGTCATTGTAAATTGTCCTGTGATTAGGCTGGGATTAAATATCAGTGGGTTGCTGGGCAGCATGGCTCAGTGGGCTGAGAGGGCCTGTACCACACTGTTTCTCAATAAATAAATAAAATTGGGGAACCCTAAATGGTGACAGGGAGAATGCGTGAACTCCACGCTGACAGCAATGGACAACAGGATTGAACCCCACTCAAATAGCTGAGGCAACTGTTTTGCTAGTTGTGTCAGTGTGCTGCCCTTTTCTATAAGAATTTTATTTTTCAAAGAGTCAGAGTTGCTTCGTATGAAACAGGCCCTTTGGCCCATCTTGTCCATGCTGACCAAGATGCCTATCTGAGCCAGCTCTAGTTGTCTGCAGTTGGCCTACGTCTCGAAATATTTCCTGTCCATTGAAATGTCTTTTAAAAGTTGTAAGCATAATCTATGTTCCTTTCTGTTTTATCTACCTATATAATGTCATGTAGAGGATGAAAAAAAATCATTCTCTCCTAACAACACAAGGTGGTATCATCCTGATGAATCATTTCTGTGCCCTTTCCAGCTTATTACATCTTTCCTATACCCAAGTGACCAGAATTGTGCACAATATTCCATAAGAGCACAAGACATAGATGCAGAATTAGGCCTTTTAGCCCATTGAGTCTGCTGTGCCATTCAGTCATGGCTGATCCTTTATTTTTTCTCCTCCACAGCCCCTCTCCCCAGCCTTCTCCCTGTATCCTTTGATGCTGTGGCCGATCAAGAACCTATCAATCTCTGCCTTAAATACACCCAAACTCCTCAAATTTACCACCCTCTGGCTAAAGAACTTTTTCCACATCTTTGTTTTAAATGGATACCCCTCTATCCTGAGGCTGTGCCCTAATCTAGACTCTCACATCATGAGAAATATCCTTTCCACATCTACTCTGTCTAGGCCTTTCAGCATTCAGTAGATTTCAATCAGATCCCCCTTCATCCTTCTACATTCCAGTGAGAACAGGCCCAGAGCCGTCTGGGCCCTGTATAATCCTTTCATTCTGGAATCATCATTTTGAACCTCCTCTGAACCCTCTCCAATGTCAGCACAACTTTTCTTGGATAAGGAGACCAAAACAGTTCACAACACTCAAGCTGGGGCCTCACCAGTGCCTTGTAAAGCCTCAGCATCACATCCCTACTCTCTTATATTCCAGACCTCTTGAAATGAATGCTAACATTGCATTTACCTTCCTCACCACTGACTCAACCTGCAAATTAACTTGTGGCACCTTGTCAAAGGCCTTCTGAAAATCCAAATATGCAACATCCACTGCATCCTTAATCTATCCTACACGCAATCTCCTCAATGAATTCCACCAGGTTTGTCAGGCAAGACTTTCCCTTAAGGAACCCATGCTGATTTTGTCCTATCTTGTCCTGTGTCACCAAGTACTCCATCACCTCATCCTTAACAATTAACTTCAATATCTTCCCAACCACTGGGGTCAGGCTAACTGCCCTATAATATCCTTTCTGCTGCCTCCTTCCTTTCTTAAAGAGTGGATTGACATTTGCCTGACCTACTGAGTTCCTCCAGCATTTTGTATTTTGCCTCAGATTCCAGCATCTGCAGTCTGTCTCACTATTCTCGTGTCTGAATTCACCAGCTTCTCTATCCTTCTCCATGATGTGTGTTAACCCAAAGTAGCAGATCATCTGTGTTCTGCTAAGATCTGATACTGCTTTTCTTTGAGTTTTATTTCATCTACAAAGTTCACCTATCTTTCCTTACAAGCCACTAGTATGTAAGTTATACAGGATCAGTAATTCCACCCTCCACTGATGACCCCTTCTGTCTCCAGCCCTCTTTCTCCTTTTGGGCACTCCCTTACAGTTATCTGCCTGCTCTGGATCATTTCATCTTGAATTGCTGCTAAGACATCAACCGGCTTGACTTCAACACTTCTCTCTCTTCCTCACACCTTACCCCCTTCTGAATGCACTGCACAACACTCTTCACACCAATCCCAACCTTACTATCAAACTTACAGGCAAAAAGAGTGTTATTGTAGCGTGACAGACTGACCTCTACCTTTTTGAGGCCAGGTGGCAACTCCTGGACACCTTTTAATCTGCCCCTTGAAAAGGACCCCACTCTGCATATCAGGCCACTATCTCCCGCACCACTACTAACCTCAATAATTTGGAGATCTCTCATCCACTGCCACCAAACTGGTAGTTCCCTAACCCCACACTGCTTGTTTCTACCTCCAACTGAAGATCCACAACCCTGACTGTCCAAGTAGGGCCATTGTTTCTGCTTGCTCCCACCCAACTGAACTTGTGTCTCGATACCTCAACTCCATTCTATTCCCCCTTGGTTCAGTCCCTTCCCACTGACATCCCACAATGCTTCATGTGCTCTCAATCTCCTTAACTTTCAATTCCCTGCCACTGGCCACCTCATTTTCACCATGGATGTCCAGTCCCCGTACACTTCTATTCCCCCATCAAGAAAGCCTCAAAGCTCTCCACTTCTTTCTGTACAAAAAAAACTCAACCAGTTTCCCATCACCACCAACCTCCTCTGCTTGGAAGAACTGGTCCTCACCCTCAACAATTTCTCCTTAGGCTCCTCCCACTTTATCCAAACTCAAGGAGTAGCCATGGGCACCAGCGTAGGTCCCAGCTAGACATTCCTTTTTGTTGGCTATGTGGAACAGTCCATGTTCCAAGCCTCCCTGGTAGTGATCCACAACTTTTTCTGCACTACATTGACTGCATCAGTGCTGTTTTGTACACCCATCTGAGCTCATCAGTTTCATCAACTTTGCCTCCAACTTGCCCTTAAATTCTCCTGGCCCATTTCTGACCCCTCTCATCTCTTTCTCAATCTCTCTCTCTCTATCCCCGGAGACAAATTTGCTCATTGTTTTCTGTTCAGTTTTGTCTAGCCAATTTTGTCTACATGTTTCCGGTGACCTTTTATTTTCATGAGTTTTAATATTGATCGCACTATATGATGCCTTTAATCGTCCCTTTGCCCTTTTAACAAATAACACTATCTGACACCAACAATCATTCCACGGTCAAAGTCAGTTACATCATACTTCTTCCCCATTCTGGTGTTTGGTCTGAACAACAACTGAATGTCATGAGCATGTCTGCATGCTTTTATGCATTAACTTGCTGCCACATGATTGGCTGATTAGATATTTGCATTAAGGAGCAGGTTTAGAGATATACCTAATAAAGTGGCCACTGAGTGTATGTTGTGGCACTTATTTTAATTGATACTTGTTGGATTGGCCACTATTTTCTGCAGCAGTTTTGCAATATTTCCTTGTGCTTTAGCTATATCTAAGGAAAATTGATTCTGCTCAGGATCATTGCTGTTGTTACCTGTACTTTTTGCTTTCTCCCCAGCTCAGTAAACACTGATGCAGCCTCAGCAGTAATTTATGTTAAGGTTATCCTGTCCTCCAAATAGAGCGACAGGACATGAAAGCAGTCATCGCCATTAGAATTAAAACGGCATGAGATGTGAGCATTATTGAATGTGTGATATGGAGAAACTGGCCAAAATCTAAATGTCAACTGGAAAATTATTTGTGAATTGGCTTAATTGAATTGGACATACTTGAATTGACCTCATTGGAATGATATAGGAAAATGATGTGACTGCTACTAGAGTGGCTAACATCATAATGAGCAGCTTTGCTGCATATTTTGAGGAAAATATGTAATGAACCAAAGCAAATCAGAATAGATAATAACACATTTACATTGTCATGTTTTCATTAATGAAAAATTTGTATCAGCTAGGTTTTTGTTAAAATTCCCAAATGCTTTTAATGCTTATCTATCTTTCTTTTTCCCATCTTTTCTGTTTCTCCCTTCCTTTTGCACTATTTGTTTTTGTAATCTCGTAATTTTTATGTTGTTTTCACATATTTCACAATATACAGTATGTCCTGAATAATTTGATTTTGTCTCATCTTTTTATTTTCCACTCACATCTTTAGTTGGTACCGTTCTATAACTTGCATCTCTTGAACACCTATTTTCTGACAGCTTGTCAATGAGTCATAAAACACTACTCACAGAAGCAGGCCCTTCAGCCCATCTAGTCCATACCAAACTGTTTTTCTGTCCAGTCCAATTGCCCTGCTCTTGGACCATAGCCTTCCATATCCCTTCTCTCCATGTACTTATCCAAACTCCTCTTAAATGTTGAAATTAAGTACACATCCACCACTTCTGCTGGCAGCTCATTCCACACTCTCACTACATCTTGATTTCCAAGATGAGGAATATTTTCCCAGCTCATTTACTTTCTCACTTTATTTTCCCCTTCATTGATAAACTCAAGAGTTCTGTTCCATTCATACCACCTGGTTTCTGATGTTCTAAAATGAGAGTCTCTTTGTTCATTGGAATGCTTCAGTAGAGTCCAGTCCATTTGCTCTTCCCACGATCTGCTATCTTGGATAGTTGTTAACCACCATTTTATCCTGTTCTTTACCGTTTTTATGGCTCAAGGGTGCTGTGTCTTATTATAAATTTTGGTCCTGGCTCATGCCCTCGAACAGCTTGGATGAAAACTCCAACTTTCCTGGCCTGTAACAGTCACTATATTTTTGTTTTCCGTAGAGCTTTACTGAACATCCTCATGTTAACAGGAATGAACAGTTATGCCTGAATTAACCCAAAATAGTGACTAGTAGAACGGACAGACTTTCATGTTAATACCCATTAAATCATCTTTCTTCTTTTTCATCACTGCTCCTTGCATTGCAATCTTAATGGCCCTTAATCATTTAACTTTTTGAAAATCATCATTAAAATGATAAATTTCTCTGCTACCTAATTTGTATATACACTCAGTGGCCACTTTATTTGGTACGTCCTGTATCTAATATAGTGGCCTCTGTGTACATGTCCTTATGCTTCTGCTGTAACCCATCATAGTCATAGTCGTACTTTATTGATCCCGGGGGAAATTGGTTAATCCACATCAAGGTTCAATGTGTTGTGTGTGCAGGGATGCCCTTCTGCACACCACTATTGTTACATGTAGATACTTGAGTTATCGTACCTTTCCTATCAGCTTGAACCAGTTTGGCCTTTCTCCTCTGACCTCTGTCATGAACAAGACATTTTCACTCACAGAAGTGTTGCTCTCTGGATGTGTTTTTTGTCCTCACACCATTCACTGTAAACTCTGGAGATTGCTGTGTGTGAAAATCCCAGAAGATCAGCAGTTTGAGGTACTCAATCACCCGAATGGTACCAACAATCATTCCATAGTCAAAGTCACTTAGATCAAATTTCTTCTCCCCATTCTGATGTTTATTCTTCACAACAACTGAACCTCTTGAACCATGTCTGCATGCTTTCTGCATTGAGTTGCTGCCACATGATTGGCTGATCAGATATTTGTATTAATGAGTAGGTGTGCCTAATAAAGTGGCCATTGAGTGTTCTTGCAATTATTTTTTCCAACAGCTTGATTCGGAGCTGACCACTCGACATGAACTTCAAGTGGAGATCAGGAAGAAGGAGAGTGATTTTGAATCAAAGCTTTCAGAACTTCAAACAAAACTGCAGATTCTGGAAACTGATAAAACCGAGGTGGACACTGATAACAAGAAACTGCAGAGCGAAATTAATAAGCTGAAAGATGAGGTAATTCACTTAATATAGTACATAACATGCTCTTTGTAAACTCTTCTGAGTGGTGCAATAGTGTGCCAGCTTTCCAGTTCTCAGTGGTTGATCACAGGCATCTAAAAAGAAAAATGATTTGTTCGGTTAGAACTACAGAAGTACTAACTAGAGAGTGTCCAGTGCTCCTGATGCAGCCTCCTCTACGTTGGTGAGACCCGGCATAAATTCGGGGGGCGGGGGAATGCTTCATCAGGTACCTACGCTCCATCCACCAATAGTGGAATTTCCTGCTGGCCAAACATTTTAATTCCCATTCCCGTTCTGACATGTTGGTCCATGGCCTCCTGTTGTGCCACCATGAGGTCACCCTCAGGGTGAGTGAGCTATACCTTATATTCTATCTGGGTAGTCTCCAAATTAATGGCATGAATACTGATTTCTCCTACCAGTTTAAAAAAAAAATTCCCTCCCCATCTCCTCCTCTTCTATTCCCCACTCTGGCCTTTTACCTCTTCTCACCTGCTCGTCACCTCCCTCTGAGTCCCCTCCCAACCGCCCCCCCCCCTTCACCTATGCTCCTATCAGATTCCTTCCTCTCCAGCCCTTTACCTTTCCTACCCATCTGGCTTCACCTATCAGCTTCCAGCTATCCTCCTTACCCACCTTATTCTAGTGTCTTCCCACTTCCTTTCCAGTCCTGAAGAAGGATCAGTCACAGCCCAAGATGTCAGCTGTTTATTCGTTTCCATGGATGCTGCATGACCTGCTGAGTTCTATCAGTATTTTGTGTGTTTCTTTAGAGAAGTACTGTACTTGGCTATTTTGGGAAATGCAGGAAGATGGGTCAGGCAAGATAATTGACTGAAACAGGATATGTGATGGTAAAATAAAAAGTATGTTGTAGAAATCTGAATTACATTTTAGCTCACCCAGAAAAAGACTTGTGGGAATTGTTGCTTTTCAGACATTAATCAATAGATTCTTATTAGAAGTCAAAGAACATCTCATCAATGAAACAGGCACTTCAGTCCGTGTCAAGCTATTAATCTGTCTAGTCCTGTCAACCTGCACCTGGACCAGAGCTGACCATACCCCTTCCATCCATGTACCTATCCAAATTTATCTTAAATGTTGTAATCGAATCCACATCCACCGTTTCTGCTGGCAGTTCATTCCACACTCACCACCCTCTGAATGAAGTGATACCCCCTCACGTGTTCCCCTTAAGCATTTCACCTTTCACCTTTAACCCATGACCTCTGGTTCCAGTGTCATGCAACCTCAGGTAAGGTTATTAATATATATTGGGGAGCAAGGACATGGCAGACCAATTGAATAATTACTCTGGTTCTGCCTTCACTAAGGAGGACATAAATAATCTTCCAGAAATAGTAGGGGACAGAGGGTCCAGTGAGATGGAGGAACTGAGCGAAATACATGTTAGTACGGAAGTGGTGTTAGGTAAATTGAAGGGATTAAAGGCAGATAAATCCCCAGGGCCAGATGGTCTGCATCCCAGAGTGCTTAAGGAAGTAGCCCAAGAAATAGTGGATGCATTAGTGATAATTTTTCAAAACTCGTTAGATTCTGGACTAGTTCCTGAGGATTGGAGGGTGGCTGATGTAACCCCACTTTTTAAAAAAGGAGGGAGAGAGAAACCAGGGAATTATAGAAGGGTTAGCCTAATGTCGGTGGTGGGGAAACTGCTGGAGTCAGTTATCAAGGATGTGATAACAGCACGCTTGGAAAGCAGTGAAATGATCGGACAAAGTCAGCATGGATTTGTGAAAGGAAAATCATGTCTGACGAATCTCATAGAATTTTTTGAGGATGTAACTAGTAGAGTGGATAGGGGAGAACCAGTGGATGTGGTATATTTGGATTTTCAAAAGGCTTTTGACAAGGTCCCACACAGGAGATTAGTGTGCAAACTTAAAGCACACGGTATTGGGGGTAAGGTATTGATGTGGATAGAGAATTGGTTAGCAGACAGGAAGCAAAGAGTGGGAATAAACGGGACCTTTTCAGAATGGCAGGCAGTGACTAGTGGGGTACCGCAAGGCTCAGTGCTGCGACCTCAGTTGTTTACAATATATATTAATGACTTGGATGAGGGAATTAAATGCAGCATCTCCAAGTTTGCGGATGACATGAAGCTGGGCGGCAGTGTTAGCTGTGAGGAGGATGCTAAGAGGATGCAGGGTGACTTGGATAGGTTGGGTGAGTGGGCAAATTCATGGCAGATGCAATTTAATGTGGATAAATGTGAAGTTATCCACTTTGGTGGCAAAAATAGGAAAACAGATTATTATCTGAATGGTGGCCGATTAGGAAAAGGGGAGGTGCAACGAGACCTGGATGTCATTATACACCAGTCATTGAAAGTGGGCATGCAGATACAGCAGGCGGTGAAAAAGGCGAATGGTATGCTGGCATTTATAGCGAGAGGATTCGAGTACAGGAGCAGGGAGGTACTACTGCAGTTGTACAAGGCCTTGGTGAGACCACACTTGGAGTATTGTGTGCAGTTTTGGTCCCCTAATCTGAGGAAAGGCATCCTTGCCATAGAGGGAGTACAAAGAAGGTTCACCAGATTGATTCCTGGGATGGCAGGACTTTCATATGAAGAAAGACTGGATGAACTGGGCTTGTACTCGTTGGAATTTAGAAGATTGAGGGGAGATCTGATTGAAACGTATAAAATCCTAAAGGGATTGAACAGGCTAGATGCAGGGGGATTGTTCCCGATGTTGGGGAAGTCCAGAACGAGGGGCCACAATTTGAGGATAAGGGGGAAGCCTTTTAGGACTGAGATTAGGAAAAACTTCTTCACACAGAGAGTGGTGAATTCGTGGAATTCTCTGCCACAGAAAACAGTTGAGGCCAGTTCATTGGCTATATTAAAGAGGGAATTAGATATGGCCCTTGTGGCTATGGGGATCAGGGGGTATGGAGGGAAGGCTGGTGCAGGGTTCTGAGTTGGATGATCAGCCATGATCATAATAAATGGCGATGCAGGCTCGAAGGGCTGAATGGCCTACTCCTGCACCTATTTTCTATGTTTCTATTATGAAGCAAATTGAATGAATGTCAGGAAATCTGTCACAATGGAATTAAATGACAGATCAAGTTTAAATATCTGGGTTAGTGCTGTTTCTATCAATATAACTGGCTCAATGCACTGTCCAACTGATTGATTTGTACAAGCAGTATACAAGACAAGCTTTTCACTGCATCTTGGTTAATGTGACAGTAATAACGCAATTCCAATACCAATATCAAAATTATTAGTGGATGGTAAGATATAAGCACATTTGTAAAAATAATCTCATTTTGGAGGCAATAAATATCCTGAAAACTAATTCCATATGTGAGTATACAGTTATTAGATCATTAAGTTTAGGTTTAAAACTGATTTAAGAACTCCGTCTCACTGGTTATAATATTCATTCAGAAAGGCATAAGTGGTGTGACCAATAGTGGGCCCTCCAAAAATGGTTTCTGCATTCAAGCCAGTTGTTTCGCTGTTGAGGACAATGGCTAATCCATTACAAATGTCCTTTTCCTCAGTTAGTGAAGTTGTTCTTTACCTATCAAGCCTCCCATCCACCTCTCTCCTCACACGTTTTTGTAGTTTTCACATGTTAACATCTGTTGATGGGTTATCAAGGTTAGCAGTCTATTTCAGAGTAATACACACAGAGTGCTAGAGGATCTCAGCAGGTCAGACAGCATGTATGGAGTGGAGTAAATGGATGACCTTTCGGGACAAACCCTTCATCAGGACGTTCAATTTTAATTTAGTTTAATTTTGTATGTATGTACTTTTATTGTAATTTATAGTAGTTTTATATATTGCACCATGCTGGTGATGCAAAACAACACATTCAAAGTCATTTGTCAGTGATACTAAAGCTGATCGACTGACACATCGACTGATTATCACTCTCCATAGATGCTGCCTGACCTGCTGAGTTCTTCCAACATATTGTGTGTTACTCTATAATTCCAGCTCCTGTAGAATCTTTTCTGTTTAGAAATAAGTTGTATCACTTGCTATCAAATCCAGCAACAGGGAGCAGACTCAATTGGCCAAATGGCCTGATTCTGCTCCAAAATCTTATGGTCTGAGGGAAGATTGCTGAAAACTGAGGGCCAGAGTTCAGTTAATAACCGGTAGCTGTATCCATCATCAATGTGGTATTCCCAAACTATCAGTTTTCCTGTTCTCTGCTATCTTCTGCACAGTCACTTAGAAGGGGCACCACAGTAACATGGCAAACACGAGGAATTCTGCAGATGCTGGAAATTCAAGCAACACACATCAAAGTTGCTGGTGAACGCAGCATCTCTAGGAAGAGGTACAGTCGATGTTTCGGGCCGAGACCCTTCGTCAGGACTAACTGAAGGAAGAGCTAGTAAGAGATTTGAAAGTGGGTGGCTCCCATCTCTTACTAGCTCTTCCTTCGGTTAGTCCTGACGAAGGGTCTCGAACCGAAACGTTGACTGTACCTCTTCCTAGAGATGCTGCCTGGCCTGCTGCGTTCACCAGCAACTTTGATGTCTGTTGCAGTAACATGGCAGTTGGCACAATGCTATTATTGCTTGGGGTGTCGAGGTTCAATTCTGCCGGCCATCTGTATGGAGTTGGTCTGTCCTCCACGTGAACGTGTGGGTTTCCTCTTGGTGCACCACTTACCTCCCCCATTCCAAAGATGCACCAGTTAGTAGTTTAACTGGTTATTGTAAATTGTCCTGCGGTTAGGCTAAGGTTAAAATAAGTGAGTTGCTGGGCAGTGTGGCTCGGTGGGTCGGAACGGCCTGTTCTATGCTGTATCTCTAAACAAAACTAAAATAAACAGATTGCACATTTACTATTTCCATCAGCTGCCACCACCCCCCCCCCCCGCACCCACTTTGTAATTTAGTGGTTACAGTTCACTTATAATATTGGTCCTCAGCGGTTTGATATCTGGATTGTGTCTCCTTTGGAAACCACTTGCTAGTTGCAGTGAACTTGGCAATGCTCCACATGAACCGTAGTGGTGGTTGCCTGCACTCTCACTGTGATGCTCGACTAGATGGAATTGGCTTATCATTGGCACATGTACTGAGGTGCAGTGGAAAAACTCAGTTTTGCACGCAATCCGGAGAGATTTCAAGACGTTAGTACATCTATATAGTATAAGTGAAAATAAACAACTGAATTCAGAATATGATGTTACAGAGAGTTAGTTACAGATAAAGTATAGTGCTGATGAGCAATAATGTGCAAGGGCTATAATGAGAAAGCTGCTGAGATGAAGAGTTCATCTTAATGTACAACAGGTCCGTTCCTGTGTCTTATTACTGTCCTTGAGCCTGGTGCTGTGTATTTTCAAGCTTTTGTATCTAATGCCTGATGGAACGCGGAGAAGAGGATGTCTGGTGGGAGTGGATCTTTCATTATTTTGGCTGCTTTCTGAGGCAGCAGGAAGGGTAGACAGAAGTATTGATTTCAACTGTGACCATGAAGCAGCAGTTGTCTATGCCACCATTGTAAGACCATAAGACACAGGAGCAGAATTAGGCCATTTCGCCCATTGAGTCTGTTCTAGCATTCAATCATGGCTGATCCTTTTTGCCCCCCTCATCCCCAACTCCCTGGCCCTCTCCCTGTAACCTTTAATGCATTGTCCAATCAAGAACCTATCAAGCTCTGCCTTAAATACACCCAACGAGCTGGCCTCCACAGCTACCTGTGGTAATAAATTCAACAAATTCACCACCCTCTGGCTAATGAAATTTCTCTGTATCTCTGTTTTAAATGGACGATCCTCTCTTCTGAGGCTGTGCCCTCTCGTCCTAGACTCCCCCACCATGGGAAACATCCTTTCCACATCTACTCTGCCTCGGCCTTTCAACATTCGAAAGGTCTCAATGAGATGCCCTCTCATTCTTCTAAATTCCAATGAGCACAGAACCATCAAACGTTCCTTGTACGATAATCCTTTCATTTGCGGAATCATCCTTGTGAACCTCCTCTGAGCCCTCTCCAACTCCAGCATATCTTTTCTTAGGTGAGGACCCCAAAACTGTTCACAGTAATCAAGACAAGGCCTCACCAGTGCCCTAGTAGCTTTACCAGTCCCTCAGGGCTGTGTACTGAGTCCCCTCCTTTACTCCGTGTATACTCATGACTGTATTGCCACCCACAGCTCCAATCTGCTAATTAAATTTGCCAACGACACTACATTGATTGGACTTATCTCAAACAATAACGAGGTGACCTACAGGAAGAAGTCATCTCTCTGACACATTGGTGTCAGAAAAACAACTTCTTCCGCAATGGAGCTTGTTGTGGATTACAGGAGGAATGGAGATGGGCAAACCCCTATTGACATCAATGGATCTGGGGTTGAGAGGGTAAACAGCTTCAAGTTCCTCGGCATAAAACATCACCGAGGACCTCGTGGTCTGTACACAACAGCTGTGTGGTGAAAAAGGCACAACAGCGCCTCTTTCACCTCAGATGGTTGAGGAAGTCTGGTATGGGCCCCCAAATCCTAATAACTTTCTACAGGGGCACAATTGAGATCATCCTGACTGGCTGCATCACTGTCTGGTGTGGGAACTGTACCTTCCTTAATCACAGGACTCTGCAGAGAGTGGCGTGGACAGCCCAGCACATCCGTAGTTGTGAACTTCCTATGATTCAGGACATTTACAAGGACGGGTGTGTAAAAAGGGCCTGAAGGATCATTGGGGACCCAAACCATCCCAACCACAATCTATTCCAGCTGCTACCATCTGGGAAATGGTACCACAGCATAAAAGCCAGGACCAACAGGCTCTGGGACAGCTTCTTCCATCAGACTGATTAACTCACACTGACTTGAGTGTACTCTATATTACATTGAATGTTCAATTTATTATATATTATTGTAAATTACTATGATTGCACATTTAGACAGAAAAATAACGTAAAGATTTTTACTCCTCATGTACGTGAAGGATGTAAGAAATAAAGTCACTTCAATTCAGCATAAAACCTCAGCATCACATCCCTGCTCTTGTATTCTAGAACTCTTGAAATGAATGCTGACATTGCACTTGCTGTCCTCACAACCAACTCAACCTGCAGTTTGACCTTTAGGGTATTCCGCATAAGGACTCCCAAGACCCTTTGCATCTCAGATTTTTGGATTTTCTCCCTATTTAGAAAATAGTCTGCACATTTATTTCTTCTGCCAAAGTGCATGACCATGCATTTTCTAACATTGTATTTCTTTGCCTCTTTCTTGCCCATTCTCCTAATCTGTCTTGTCCTTCTGCAGCCTACCTGTTTCCACAATACTACTTGCCCCTCCACCAATTTTTGTATCATCTGCAAATATGACAACAAAGCCATCTGTTCCATCATTTAAATCACTGATATACTGCATCATAAGAAGCGATCTCAACACCAGCCTCTGCAGAACACCACTAGTCACTGGAAACCAACCAGGAAAGGATTCTTTTATTCCAACTCGCTACCTCTTACCAGTCAGCCAATGCTCTAACCATGCCAGTAACTTTTCTGTAAGACGATGGGTTCATGCATTGGTAAGCAGCCTCACCTGTGGCACCTTGTCAAAGGCCTTCTGAAAGTCTAAATATACAACATACACTGCATCCTCTTTATCTGTCCTCCTTGTAATCTCCTCAAAGAATTCCAACTAGTTCCTCAGGCAAGATTTTGCCTTGAGGAAACCCTGCTGACTTTGTCCTATGCTGTCCTGTGTCACTAAGTATTCCATAACCTCATCCTTAACAATCGGCTCTAACACCTTCCCAGCCACAAGTCAGACTAAATGGTCTATAACTTCCTTTCTGTTGCCTTCCTCCTTTCTTAGTGGAGTGACGTGCAATTTTCCAGTCCTCTAGCACCATGCCAGAGTCCAATGACTTTTGAAGGATCATTAGTAATACCTCCACAATCTCTACCATTACCTCTTTCAGGACTCTAGAGTGCAGTTCATCTGGGCTAGGTGACTTACGTACCCTCAGTTCTATTATCTTTTTGAGCACCTTCTCTCTTGTAATCGTAACTGCACTCACTTCTCTTCCCTTGCACGCTTCAACCCCTGGCACACTGCTAGAGTCTTCCACAGTGAAGACTGAAGCAAAATACTCATTTACTTTATCTGCCATCTCTTTGTCCCTTCTTATTATTTCTCCGGCCTCATTTTCTAGCGGTCCTATATCCACTTTCATCTCTTTTGTTTTTTACTTACTTGAAAAAGCTTTTACTGTCCATTTTGATATTGTTCACTAGTTTGCTTTCATATTTCATCTTCTGCCTCCTAGTAATTCTTTTAGTTGCTTTCTATAGGTTTTTAAAAGCTTCCCAAGCCTCTATCTTCCTGCTCATTTTTGCTTCATTGTATGCCCCCTCATTTGCTTTTGCATCAACTTTGACTGCCTTTGTCATTCACTGTGTTACAGTTTTGTCATTTGAGAATCTCTCTGTGTTTGGAATACATCTGTGTTTCCTCATTTTTCCCAGAAACACACACCATTATTGCTCTGCTGTCATCCCTGCAAGTATCTCCTTCCAGTTTACTTTGGCCAACTCATATCTCGTACCACTGTAATTTCTTTATTCCACTGAAATACTGACACATCAGACTTTTCCTGATCAAATTTTAAGTTGAACTCAATCTTATTTTGATCACTGGCTCCTTAGGGCTCTTTTTATCTTGAGCTCCCTAATTGCCTCTGGTTCATTGCATAGCACCCAATCCAGTATAGCTAATCCCCAAGTAGGATCAACAACAAACTGCTCTAAAAAGTCATCTCATAGGCATTCAACAAACTCGTTCTCTTGAGATCCATTACCAAACCTGATTTTCCCAATCAACCTGCATGTTAAAACCTCCTATGACTATCATAACATTGTCCTTTTGACATGTCCATTCTGTCTCCCGTTGTAATGTGGTCCATGTTCCAGCTGCTGTTGGGAGGCTTGTATATCATTGCCATCAAGGTTCTTTTACCCTTGCAGTTTCTTAATTCAGCCCACAAGGATTCAACATGTTCCAATCCTATGTCACAGCTTTCTACTGATTTGGTGCCATTCTTTACCTGCAGAGCCACACCAGCCCCTTTGCCTACTTTCCTATCGCTCTGATACAATGTGTAACCTTGGACATCCAGGTCCCAACTACATCCATCCTTCAACCACGATTCAGTGATGGCCACAACATCATACCCGACAGACTATAATAGTGCAACAAGATCATCCACCTTATTTCTTATATTTCGTGCAAGTATTGCTGTCAGTATATAGACTCTAAATTTTATGTAACTCTCCTTGCCATCAACATGTAGAGGAAATTGATTCCTTAAACATACTTTGGTTTAGCAGTAAGACATTTCTATAGACATTGCTCTCATATTACTAATCTACTAGTGGAAAATTGTCTGGAAGTTTACTGTGTAGTTTTATATGTCAGTTAACATATAGCTAGCCTGAGTTTCTGCAAGACATTATTCTTTTCAAAGCTTTATTAAAGATTAGGTATTAATAGTTCTGTGAAACTGCAGTCATGTGCCTTTTACAAATGTCTCTCAAAACCATGTATGATCACGTCACACAGCAGAGGTTTTGTTCTTTTTTATGGGTTCGGTTTCAATTTCCTATTTGCTTTGACTGACAGACGCAAGCCATTTTCATTCTGTAGCTTACATCTTTCAGCAGATTCCCTCTGTCTTTCTCAATGTTTCCTTCTTGAGAGGAGGATTAGCTATGTTAATCTTGACAAAGCAACTGCTTCATTTCAATTTATAAACTCTGCTGCATTTTCAACCTTGGAGATTATCTTCCATTCTGCCCATTATCAGTCCTCACACAGATTGTTGCTTGATTTTTTTTTAGTTTTCAATATTGTTTTAAAATTTATCAGGGGATCTGAGGAATTAGAGGGGAATTCATTTATGTCTTTCATTGGGCAACTGTGAGCATACAAGACAGAATGCCTTATCTTCTCACAAGTTTCCTACCACTGAAGTGTGAATTAACAACAGAAGGTCACATTAATTGGCACTTACAAAATCATATGATTAGCCAGAGATCATATGATTTAAGGGACAGTAGTGTTTAATTTTACAATAAGATCCAGTGGGTATGGGAATATCTGAATAAAAAGCTGTAGTGTTAAAGAATGGCTCATGGGTCAGTATTGCACAAGGACAGAGTTTAGATTAGGAGAAGTTGAAAGATTGTTACTCATGATGTGCCACAGTATTCAGCTTCATTTGTGCATCTGAATCTACTTGGCCTCTTTTGCCTGCTCCACTGTATAATGAGATTATGGCTGATCTAATTGGAATTTTAGCTCTGCATTCCGATGCACTCCTTATAATCAATTACTCCCTTTTATTGAGAATTCATCAAGTCCAATCCGCCCAGCCCTGACCAACACAACACACTAACCATCCTCCCCTCAGTTACATTGTTGACACTTCCCACTGCACCGCGAGAGAAGCCAATATGAACAAGGACCCACCCCCAGCCATTCTCTCTTGTGCTCTCTCCCTTCAGAAGATAAGACCAGATTTAAGGACAACTTCTATCCCACTGTCATTGGATTCTTCAGTGGATCTCTCTGACACTAAAAGATGAAGTCTTGATCTTTCAATTTACATTGTCATAGACCTTGCACTTTCTCTTCCCACACTGCACATACTCAAAGGTTTCAAAGGTAAATTCAATGTCAGAGAAATGTATACAATATGTATCCTTAAATGCTTTTTCTTTGCAACCATCCACGAAACCAGAGGAGTGCTCCCAAAGAATGAATGACAATTAAAAGTTAGAACCCCAAAGTCCGCCCTCCCAGCTGCCCTCACTCCCATGCGTAAGCAGCAGCAAGCACCAACCACCGGCAAAAAAATAGCATCAGCACCCATCATCTGGCTCTCAAGCGTGAGCAAGGCAACAGCAAAAACTCAGACTTGTAGTACTCCGAAGACTACATTGTTCACGTGGCATTCGACATACCACAGGCTCTCTCTCTCCCTAATAAGGGACGAAGAGGTGTCTCCATTTCACAGCGAGAGGGGAGACGTAACAAACAACTTGCTGGTTTACGATGTTAAAATTCCATTGCGTCACTTTTTCCGAGTTCTGCCCAAATATCTTGGGTCTCTGGGCACACAGCGTTAGATATTCCATCTCCCATGACACACTGGTCTTCTGCTCAGACACCGACCTCTGATTCCTCCCCCACCCCGAGCCACAGAAACTCAGTCCTCCAAAGGCGAGCGGAGCTCTTAGGCCAAGCCCTTAGTGCACCGAACAACAGCCAGTTGTGAAAACCCGAGAGCGGGTCCCATTCCCACAAAGAACTGTAGTCAGCGTGTAACTCCAGGTCAGGGTCTTCAAAAGAACCCTGAAAGGCAAAAATAGAGATATTAAAGATGGAAATAGAGCTGTTTCCAAAGATGCAAGCAAAGGAGTTGCCGTTAAGCACCATTAACCCTCCTAAGCTCCGCCTTTTTTATATTCTACATTCTATTTTTTCCACTACCTTGAAGTAATTACATATGGCAAGATTCTGGGGAAAACTCTGATCCCGAACCTCCCCTGTCTTGCAACTGTGCCCACTCATGGGGAAGGTGTCAGGAGTAAACCCCGAGGGAAAGAATCCAGAGCTGGAGTTCCTAAGGTCATCCTGTTTGGAGTTCAACACTGACTGGCAGCTCCTGTGACGCTGCTGGTGCCAAACAGTATCCACCTCTGCCATTCTTTCGAGTTCATCAGATGCTTGGAGAGGGCGTACTTGCAACAGAGGCAGCAGCTTGTATAGCTAGACAGAGAGGATGTAGACCCTGGTCTACCCTGACCAATGGTCTACCCTACCCTGATCATGGTCGACCCTGACCAATGGACGCCTTACGATAGGTCTGTCGGGATGGTAGTCAAAGCAGATGCTTGGAACATGATAACTAATAAGAATTTATCATCCTTTGGCCTTTTTATTTCAAGTACTTTGCCTCCAGTACTCATTGTGAAGAAAGTTTCAAAATTCACAACCTTTTGAAAGAGAGAAAAATAAAATTGCCCCATGCATTTTCAGCAGTGGTCTTCAGTTCTGGATTCGAGAAAAGAGGAAACACACACTCCACATTATAAACATGAAATTCTGCAGTTACTTGAAATCCAGAGGAATGCACACAAAACACAGGTCTCAGTTTGAAATATCAACTGTTTATTCCACTCCATAGATGTTGCTTGATCCGCTGAGTTCCTCCAGCATTTTGTGGGTTACTCTCTCCAAATTCATCCTGTTAAGACACCTCAGGAGTCTTAATGTTTCAATTAACGTCTCCTTCATCCAGCTAGCTCCAGGCCAACCCATCCTCATTCGATAACCAATCCAGATACCAGTGCAGTAAACCTTGGTACTGCATCCAATGGAACTGTAAGTAAGAAGACTTACATAGTGCGTTAGTGTCATCTTAGCAAATAATGAAAGCACAACCTCACTTTTTTTTAATTTCCCAAGCAAAAATTGGTGTACTATTGTCACATGTACATTGAAAAGCTTTATTTAGCATCCTGTCCAGACAAGTACAAGAGATTCTGCTGATGCTGGAAATCCTGAGCAACACCCACAAAATGTTGGAGGAGCTCATCAGGTCAGACAATGAATAGAGATGGTGTTTTGGGCTGAGATCCTTCATCAGGACTGGAAAGTAAGGGAAAGAAACCAGAATAAGATGCTGTGGGCGAAGGGGAGGAGTTAAAACTAGAAGGTTATAGGTGAATCCATGTAAGGGGGAAGGTTGATGAGTGGGGGCAGGGGAATGAAATGAGAAGTTGGGAGCTGGTAGGTGCAAAAGGTAAACAATTTAAGAAAGAGGAATCTGATAGAAGTGAGTGGACCTGGAAAGGAGGAATATCAGAAGGAGGTGATGGGCAGGTGGTGAGAAGAGCAAACGTGAGATGGGAGCAAGAATGGGGAATGGAAGGGAGGAGGGGGAGAAATTGATGTTCATGGCATCAGTACATTGAGATAGCACAAGGGAAAAGCAGTAACAATGCAGAAATATAGTGCGCCATTTTCAGAGAAAATGCAGTGTAATAAGGTTCAGGGATATGATGAGGTAGATTTTGTTTTACAAGAGGCTTGTTACTTAGTCTTATAACAGTACTATACAAGTATGCTGAAGCATGGTGACTCTGCAATATATCTTAATATTCAGTTTGCTTCCCTAATCACATACTGTACCTTCGTTCAAGCCTTGGTCAAACTATTCACAAGAACGTTACAGCTCCCTTCACGTTTAAGATCTTCATCTTTAAATGTAGTAACTAGAGTTAATGCTTTCATCCAAATAATATTTTAGAATTTTAAATGTAAAACACCAGCAGCAATGGCAGTGACACACTGTTCATTACATCTTGCCAACCAGCAAGGAACCCATTTATGCCTAATCCCTTACTGTTAACTCACCAATATCCTATTCATATCAAAAGGTTACCTCCTATTTTCCTCCAAAACCTTTAGATGCAATATGTTGGTATGTTGCACTTTATGGTCAAAGTATGGAAAATTATATTCAGCATTATATCATTTTTTTTAAAGTACAGTAGCTTTCAAAATGAGGTCTGCTTTTCAGCTAGAATAGAAACTTTCTTTTCACATATACTTAACAAACAGACAGCAGATTAGTATATTCCACAAATAGGTGAAGTACAGAATTATGCTGGTTAAATGTAGATGCTCCAACTCAAATTTGGCCAGTTGGTCCCTTCAGTCTGCTCCACCATTTAATCAATGCTGATTTTTTTTTTTGCCTTCTCGCTATAACCTTTGACTCCCTGACTAATCAAGAGCATATCAACCTCCGCTTTAAATATACTCAATGATTTGGCCCTCATGTCTGTACACCCAATGACTTGGCCCTCATGTCTGTTTGCGGCAGTGAGATCCGCAGATTTACTACCTCTGGCTAAAGAAATTCCTCATTTTTGTTCTAAGTAGACATTTTTCTCGTCCTAGACTCCTCCTCTATAGGAAGCATCCTCTCCACATCCACTGTATCTAGGCCTTTCAATATTCAATGTTTCAATTAGATCTTCCCCTCATTCTTCTAAACTCCGGCGAGTACAGGCCGAGAGCCATCAAATGTGAACAAACAGGAATGCACCTGAAACCTGTATTTACTCCATTCGTGCTTATGATCTGGACACACATCTCTAATGTTTACACTTCAATATTTTGGCATGTAATTGACTGGATATCCGTCCTCTACTGTATTTCCGTTTAGATCTTTATCCAAGGCAGCTCTGAGACCAGATTTAGCACATCCCATCTCCCCTTCCCCCCCCTCTCCTGCAGCATATGGATTCCCCTCCACTGCAGCTGAAACCCTTCCCATCTGTTCTGTGTGACTTAATGTTCCAAATTGAAGTCTGGCACGGGCAGTGGATTATCTCACGGGTGTTCATGCATTGTAAAACAACATCCTGTGTGCTTGACTAATTTAGGAGTTTGTCCTTTTCCTCCAGGCAGCTTCCTTTTGTGTGGCAAGAACGTAAGGTCTCTTCCTGCCCTGTTTTTCCCCCCAAACCAGACCTTGGAGAGAGAATTCAGTCAGCTATGCATCATAGCCATTGTAATCACATAGTTTGCTAAATATATGTGCATTTGTACTATTAACATGGAAAGTGCTCAGCTAAATCTTTAAGAATAACAGTAATCTCATTTTTCTTCTAGAATTAATATTTTTAACACCAAAAACTGATTTTGATACCACTGGTGTGCTTCCTAAGATTCGTACTTTATTGCCAGAACTAATGTAACTAAGGAGCAGCAACACTTATTGCTTAACAATTGTTTAATTAGCACTGTTCTATTCACTGACCAGGAGCAGCGCTTTTTTCTGCCTCTTTGTAATGAGAAAAAAGTCTTGCCAGTAATGTTTCAGTGCAATTTTCTCAGCTGTTGGCATGAGATAGACTCCTCAGGACTAGAAGTCTATCCTTGACTTCTTAATTTTAGTCAGCTCCTTTATCCGAATTATCTATCCATTAAAGTTGAATAAGGTCATAAAGAACTACATCACAGAACCAGGCCCTTTGGCCCATCTAATCCATGCCAAACAATTTAAACTGCCTACTCTCATTGACCTGCACTGGAACCATAGCCCTTGATACCCTACTATCCATGTGCCTATCCAAACTTCAAGCATTTAAAAATATCTATCCATTAAAGTTAATTATTTTTTAAACTTAAATTGCTTATTTCATTCTATTACATCACTTGCCTTGCCTTAAATTTTTTTTTAAACAGAGATTCCCTGTAAGATGTTTCTTTAAACCACTAAGACCAGCCTCCTGAGAGTAGCACTGATTTTTTTTTTTAACTAACCCAGTTCTATAAATGTTCCAGCTGTAGCCACATTCGTTTGGAATCTATTAATGGAACTTCGGGGTGCCATGGTAGTGTAGCGCAGGGATTCACAAACTTTTTATGTGTCATGAAACCCTACCATTAACCGATGAGGCTGTGCACCCCAGGCTGGGAAACCCTGGCGTAGCGGTTAGCACAATGTTATTGCAGCTCGGGGTGTTTTGGAGTTCGGAGTTCAATTCTGATGCCATTCTGTAAGGACTCTCTGTATATTCTCTCCATGGAATGTGGGAGGTTTTCTACTCATCCTCCGGTTTCCTCCCATAGTCCAAAGATGTACTGGGTAGGTTAATTGTTTTTTGTTAATTGTCCCGCGATTAGGTTAGGATTAGATTACATTATGAGGACACGCAGTCCTCTTTTATTGTCATTTAGTAATGCATGCATTAAGAAATGATATAATATTTCCTCCGGTACGATATCACAAAAACGCAGGCAGACCAAGACTGAAAAAATAACAAAAACCACATAATTATAACATATAGTTACAACAGTACAACAATACAGTAACTTGATGAAGAGCAGTCCATGGCACAGTAGAAAAAAAAGTTCGAAGTCTCTCGAATGTCCCACATCTCACACAGACGGGAGAAGGAAGGAAACTCTCCCTGCCGTGCCCAACCACAGTCTGACTCTGAGTCATCTGAAAACTTCAAGCCTCCGACACCGAGTACTGAGCACTGTCTCTGCCAAACGCTTCGACCTCAGCCTTGGTCGCCAGCAGCAGGCAAAGCTGGGGATTTTGGGGTCTTCCCTCCGGAAGACTCTTGATCGCCCAGTAACAACGGCAGCGAATCGGCGTTTCAGAAATTTCTACAGATGTTCCTCTGTGCTTTCACGTCTATCTCCATCAAATCAGAATTGCCTACGGCCCCTATTTAACAGAAACGATATCATTTCACCAGAGAGCTGCGCATTAATTGGCGTTGTTGGGATGATGTGGCTCAAAGGGCCTACACTGCACTTTATCACTAAATAAATTAATTAATTCAAGAGTTTGAACCATTAATGTCATTTTTTTTTAGAAAGGCCAATTATGCTTTAACAATTGCCAAATGTAACAATGAGCTAAATTTACATTTAGGTCACATATCGTAAGTGCATTTAATCCGAGAGAGAGCCAAGAGCTTGCTTTTACACTACTTGGTTTCCATCTGCTGTGCCTTAATCTTTTCTGACTCCAGCATTGTTTGTATTGTATCAATGAAGTTCAGGGGAGTAGACAGGGACATCTGGCCAATTGTTGCGTGTTATTTTGGTTCTTTTGTGACATTTGGGAAACTTACTGCTGAAAATAAAATCACTATTAAAGTGGGACCAAAATAGAGAAATGCCTTTGTGTTTGGAAGCCATAAATTTTTGTTGAACTACACATATTCCAGACGCAAACCACATTGCGTTAAGAAGTAGCTTTATCACATTCCATCCATATGTTTGACAAGGTCTACTTCATCTGCTGTAAATTACTAAACTAGCTTTGGTCTGCATACCAAAATTCTGCTCTGGGGAAAAATGGGTGCAGTAGTTCAAGGAGGAATCAACTTCATATGGCGAAAAGAATTTGGATGTGGGAACTGTAGCCTAGAAATTCAATTTCAGAATTCTTTCTAGAATTATCTGATTTTTTTTTTTCATCACACTGAAGTGTGTCAATGATCATCTTTAGGTAGTCTTGTGTCACTCCAGAAATTTCAGATTCGTGTTTCGGATATAGATTTATTTATCACATGTACATCAAAATATACAGTGAAATGTATTGTGTGTATTGCTGGTTTGTGGTTGAACGAAGATCATAGTTGAGAGCTTAACATCGAAGGACACACATTGTACCAAAAGGACAAGCAGGTAGGCAGAGGGGATGGGATGGTACTTGGTAAAAATGAAATCAAATACTGAGAAAGAGATAACACGGGACAGAAAGATGTAGACTCCCTGGGAGAATTAAGGTATTGAAAGAGTAAAAGACCCTGATGGGAGTTATATACAGGCCTCCAAACAGTAGTCAGGCTGTGGGATATAGATTACAATGGGAGGTAGAAAAGACATACAATAAGGTCAATGTTACGATAGTCTTGGGGTTTTCAATAAGCAGGTAGATAGGGAAAATCAGGTGGGTGCTAGACCTCAAGACATAGATTTAAGACTAAAGCAGATAATCTTGCAGTTAGAGATTGTGTTAACAACTAGGATGTGCTACGTGTAGCCGGCACGTGTTGCCGTACATTCCAGCGCCAATAGAGCATGCCCACAATGTTCAGTGAAGCAACACGAGCAGCAACAAAAACAAAACAAAACAAGACAACAACAGCAAAGCAAGCCATCCGCTCACACAGGCCCTTAACCCCAGGACCAGGCTGCCTTCAGTCGTTGGCCCTAGACTCTCATACTCACAGACACTGGGCCTCCAACCTCCAGCTCTGTCCCAGACTCTCAGACATTCAGACCTCTGATCTTCAGACAAGCAATTCCGTCTTTGACCTGTGGGCTCAGGAATTCGACCTTTGGCTTTGCTCTCCTTTTTGAAAACTCTAGGGGGGAAATTTGGTCATATTGCCTAGAATTGCCTTCTAGTAATTAAGCCAGCAGTGAGTAAGCTATTGGAAGGTATTCCAAGGGAGTGGATATTGAAGTATTTGGATAGACAGGAACTGATTAGGGATAGTTAACATGGCTTTGGGTGAGGCAGGTCAATCTTAGGGAATTTTTTGAGGAAATTGCCAGGAAAGTTGATGAAGGCAAGGCAGCGGGTGTATTCTACATGGATGTTAGCAAGGCCTTTGACAAGGTCCTGCATGGGAGGTTAGTACAGAAGGTTCAGTCACTTGGCGTTCAAGGCGAATAGTACATTGGATTAGAAATTGGTTTTGTGGAAGAAGCCACAGAGTAGTAGTAGATGGTTGCCTTTCTAACTGCAGGCCTGTGATTAGTGGTGGGCCTTAGGGATTGGCGCTAAATCCATTGTTTGTTATGTATATCAAGAATCTGGATGATAATATGGCAAACTAAATCAGCAAATTTGCGGATAACACCAAGACGGGGTGTGGGGGGGGGGGAAGCGCGGACAGCGACAAATGCTCTCAAAGCTTGCATTGGGATCTATACCAGCTGGAAAAGTAGTCTGAAAAATGGCGGATGGCGTTTAATGCAGACAAGTGAGAAGTGTTGCATTTTGGGAGGACACCCTAGATTAGGACCTACACAGTGAGTGGTACCGCATTGAGGAGTACAGTACAACAGAGGGATCTGGGAATAAATGTCCATAATTCCTTGAAAGTGGCGTCACAGGTAAATAGGGTCATAAACAGAGCTTTTGGCAAGTTTGCCTTCATAAATCAAACTATTGAGTGCAGGAGTTGGGATGTTGAAGTTGTGTGAGGTATTAATGCGACCTAATTTTGATTATTGTGTGCAGTTCTAGTCACCTACCTACAGGAAAGATTGAAAGAATGCAGATACAATTTACAAGGATGTTGCTGGGTCGCGAATATCTGAGTTCTGGAGAAAGTTTAAATAGGTTAGGACTTTATTCCCTAGAGCATAGATGAGTGAGGGGAGATTTGAGAGAGGTACACATAATTATAACGGATATAGATAGGGTAAATGGAAGCAAGTTTGTTGTACTGAGCTTAAAAACGCAAATATGAGGAATTCTGCAGATGCTGGAAAATGTACTGAGGTTGGGTGAGACTAGAACTGGAGGTCATGGGTTAAGTGTGAAAGGTGAAATGTTTAAAAGGAATGTGGAGTATGGAGGGGGAGCCTTTTCACTCAGAAGGTGGTAAGACTGTGAAACAAGCTTCCAGTGGAAGTGATGGATGCAGGCTTGATTTCAATATTTAATAAACAGCTAGATAGATACATGAATGAGAAGAGTATCGCGGACTGTAGTCTAGGTGCAAGTTGATGGGACGAGGCAGATTAATAGTTTGACATGGACTAGATGAGCTGAAGGGCCTTTTTCTGTGCTGCAGTGTTCTATGAATCTAAATAACGATCCTTATCAAATCCTAATACTTTGCATTACTGGACTGGGGATGCCTGACACCATGTTTCCCTTTGATCCTTGGCCCTCTCTTCCCCCACACACACAACTGACAAACCCTGATTTTTCTGCTTGTGCCCCAGAGGGCCACACTCTGTGCCTCTGGCCCTCTATTGTTTCTGGCCCCATTCCTTTGCAATGTTCTAATCCTTCAGGCCACTTTGCCTTCCTTTCCCTCCCTTCCTCAACTCAAGAAGCATCAGGAACAAAGGTGATGAACTGACAGCTTGGATACATAACATGGAATTATGGTGTAATGGCCATTACAGAGACCTGGCTGGCACCAGGGCAGGAATGGATTCTCAATATTCCTGGATTTCAGTGCTTTAAAAGGGATAGAGAGGGGGGAAAAGGGGAGAAGGAGTGGCATTACTGGTCAGGGATACTATTACAGCTACAGAAAGGGTGGGTAATGTAGCAGGATCTTCTTTCGAGTCAGTATGGGTGGAAGTCAGGAACAGGAAGGGAGCAGTTACACTATTGGGAGTATTCTATGGGCCCCCGGTAGCAGCAGAGATACCGAGGAGCAGATTGGGAGGCAGATTTTGGAAAAGTGCAAAAATAACAGGGTTGTTATCATGGGTGACTTCAACTTCCCTAATATTGATTGGCACCTGATTAGTTCCAAGGGTTTAGATGGGGCAGAGTTTGTAAAGTGTGTCCAGGACAGATTCCTGTCACAGTACGTTGACAGGCTAACTCGGGGGAATGCCATACTAGATCTAGTACTAGGTAACAAACCAGGTCAGGTCACAGATCTCTTAGTGGGTGAGCATCTGGGGGACAGTGACCACCACTCCCTGGCCTTTAGCATTATCATGGAAAAGGATGGAATCAGAGAGGACAGAAAAATTTTTAATTGGGGAAGAGCAAACTATGAGGCTATAAGGCTAGAACTTACGGGTGTGAATTGGGATGATGTTTTTGTAGGGAAATGTACTACGATCATGTGGTCGATGTTTAGAGATCTCTTGCAGGATGTTAGGGATAAATTTGTCCCGGTGAGGAAGATAAAGAATGGTAGGGTGAAGGAACTATGGGTGACAAGTGAGGTGGAAAATCTAGTCAGGTGGAAGAAGGCAGCATACATGAGGTTTGGGAAGCAAGGATCAGATGGGTCTATTGAGGAATATAGGGAAGCAAGAAAGGAGCTTAAGAAGGGGCTGAGAAGAGCAAGAAGGGGGCATGAGAAGGCCTTGGCGAGTAGGGTAAAGGAAAACCCCAAGGCATTCTTCAATTATGTGAAGAACAAAAGGATGACAGGAGTGAAGGTAGGACCGATTAGAGATAAAGGTGGGAAGATGTGCCTGAAGGCTGTGGAAGTGAGCGAGGTCCTCAATGAATGCTTCTCTTTGGTATTCACCAATGAGAGGGAACTTGATGATGGTGAGGACAATATGAGTGAGATTGATGTTCTGGAGCATGTTGATATTAAGGGAGAGGAGGTGTTGGAGTTGTTAAAACACATTAGGATGGATAAGTCCCTGGGGCAGGACGGAATATTCCCCAGGCTGCTCCGTGAGGTGAGGGAAGAGATTGCTGAGCCTTTGGCTAGAATCTTTATGTCCTCGTTGTCCACGGGAATGGTACCGGAGGACTGGAGGGAGGCGAATGTTGTCCTTTTGTTCAAAAAAGGTAGTAGGGATAGTCTGGGTAATTATAGACCAGTGAGCCTTACATCTGTGGTGGGAAAGCTGTTGGAAAAGATTCTTAGAGATAGGATCTAAGGGCATTTAGAGAATCATGGTCTGATCAGGGACAGTCAGCATGGCTTTGTGAAGGGCAGATCGTGCCTAATAAGCCTCTTTGAGGAGGTGACCAGGCATATAGATGAGAGTAGTTCAGTGGATGTGATCTGCATGGATTTTAGCAAGGCATTTGACAAGGTTCCACATGGTAGGCTTTTTCAGAAAGTCAGAAGGCATGGGATCCAGGGAAGTTTGGCCAGGTGGATTCAGAATTGGTTTGCCTGCAGAAGGCAGAGGGTGGTGGTGGAGGGAGTACATTCAGATTGGAGGACTGTGACCAGTGGTGTCCCACAAGGATCTGTTCTGGGACCTCTACTTTTCGTGATTTTTATTAACGACCTGGATGTGGGGGTAGAAGGGTGGGTGGTGTTGTAGATAGTGTAGAGGATTGTCGAAGGTTGCAGAGAGACATTGATAGGATGCAGAAGTGGGCTGAGAAGTGGCAGATAGAGTTCAACCCAGAGAGTGTGAGGTGGTACACTTTGGAAGGACAAACTCCAAGGCAGAGTACAAAGTAAATGGCAGGATACTTGGTAGTGTGGGGGAGCAGAGGGATCTGGGGGTACATGTCCACAGATCCCTGAAAGTTGCCTCACAGGTGGATAGGGTAGTTAAGAAAACTTATGGGGTGTTAACTTTCATAAGTCGAGGGATAGAGTTTAAGAGTCGCGATGTAATGATGTAGCTCTATAAAACCCTGGTTAGGCCACACTTGGAGTACTGTGTCCAGTTCTGGTCGCCTCACTATAGGAAGGATGTGGAAGCATTGGAAAGGGTACAGAGGAGATTTACCAGGATGCTGCCTGGTTTAGAGAGTATGCATTATGATCAGAGATTAAGGGAGCTAGGGCTTTACTCTTTGGAGAGAAGGAGGATGAGAGGAGACATGATAGAGGTATACAAGATAATAGGAGGAATAGATAGAGTGGATAGCCAGCACTTCTTCCCCAGGGCACCACTGCTCAATACAAGAGGACATGGCTTTAAGGTAAGGGGTGGGAAGTTCAAGGAGGATATTAGAGGAAGGTTTTTTACTCAGAGTGGTTGGTGTGTGGAATGCACTGCCTGAGTCAGTGGTGGAGGCAGATACACTCATGAAGTTTAAGAGACTACTAGATAGGTATATGGAGGAATTTAAGGTGGGGGGTTATATGGGAGGCAGAGTTTGAGGGTCGGCACAACAATGTGGGCCGAAGGGCCTGTAATGTGCTGTTCTATTCTATGTTCTGTGTTCCCTTTTCAGCTCTACCAGATTTAAATAGCCTGGGGAGCAAGATGGGAAAGTCAACATGTAATGAATGACACACTTCAGTGTATAGTGAGGAAGAATGACTAGAGATCCAGTATTTCCAATTTTGGAAATTAACAGATGTCAAAAGAAACCTTATTTTTTCTCACAACAAGAATGCAGAGAGGTGAAAGTGTCTTTTTTTATTATTATACTGACACAGTCAGTAACTAGATTCAATTTAAGCCCTTTCTTGTTGGGTTAAGGAGAGATATTGTTATTAAAGTACCGAGAACAGATGGTGTTAGAAGCATATCAGCACAAGTACTGCAGGGAAGGTTTTTTACGCCAGGACTTTCTGGGAAATACTGGTATTTCTGAGGACTTCCCAGCATTTACATGCTGAAGTGCTGCTGAGTTAGGATTTTGAATGAGTGTGAAATTTCTGATTGTGTTGAGTGAGCCTTGCTGGAAATTACTTTTCTGGTAGTGCTGAATTCTCCAACATTTAAACATGGGAGTTTGCCCACCAAATCTGTAATTATTATTTAAAAAAAAGATATTTACTTATTTAAAATTTATTAAGTAATATTTTATTCTAGTTAACATAGAATAATATAGACAGTAGAGTCCTTTCATCCCATGATGTTGTGCTGGCCTTGTACCCTACTCCCCCTCCCCCCGGGTCGGCTGGTCCGCAAGAATATTGTCAATATGAAACCGGTCCACGTTGCAAAACAGGTTGGGGACCCCTGATTTGAACTAGCTGGCTGGCTGCCAAGGAGCTACGCTATTGATATCCTACGTGAAGAGGCCAAACTCCCTGTAGACTTGCTTAAGGTTGTAATAGAATAAACATGACACTATAATATAAGTACATATTTTAATGTCACATTTGCTGCATATACCCAACTTGGTTTATATATTAGACAACATCACTAAACAAAGTATTACATACACCCTTGGAGGTCGATGGCAGGGAGGGGGGTGCTACCTCCCTGAAATGAGTTTTTGCAGGGTGGGATGTCTGCAGTGTGCTTTTAAAAAGCACTCCAATTAAGTTTTTGAAGTTTTTCCTGTTTATTTAATTGTTTTTGAATTTTACAATCAAGCATTTTAAACCTTGACAACTTTGAACAGACGATAAAACTTGGTGGGGCTTATACTTGGCCAAGTGTCATTTCATAGAGCTATTTTTTGGTGGAATTTGTTCAGATTTAACCATGTAAACACAAGGTACACAACTAAGGTCCAGCTACTGCACAGGACCATACAATTTTAGATCTGAATTTAATATACAGCCAGTTTCCAGCTGCTTAAGTTAATTGTATGGAAGTAATCATTCCATGAAAAGTATACAATTATCATTTTTTCCCCCCTTCCTAATTCGTATGTTGGCCTCTGGCCCCAACCTCCAGACATTTTCGGTCTGACTCAGCATTTAAATTGAGCAAGCAACAGGTTGTACCTCGGTCTCAGACCCGAGCCATGCCACTTTGATACCCACTCAGGTCTGGGCCATTCCACTTCAATGCACTCTCAGGCCTGGGACCTGCCGACTTGATTTGGCTTGTACCCAACCTTTCTAATTTGGCCTGCCGCTGAAATCGGTCAAACATCAGCTTGTTCCTCGCTCTTGAGCCTGGGCCTCAGCTTGAATCTGCAGCTTTGAATTGGCTCCAAGCACACTCCGGCAATGGCCAAACATTGGTTCATTCCTTGCTCTCACAACAGAGACACACTGCCTCAGTTCAGCTCATGCACACCACGCCACAGCTGTCCTGCACCTTTGAGACTTCGGTTCATGCTACAAGTATGCCAACTCCAAATGGGAAGTTGTGGGTTATTGATCGCAGTGATTGCTTTCAAGCAGAAGTGGGATAATTAAATAAATTAGTGGTTTTATTTGCTGCCAGCAAGTCATCGTTGTGCTTCACCAGTGCCATCTTTAACCAAAACTTTAGTTACGTGTGTACTGATCATATAATTGTAATAGTTCCCCCCCTCAAGATTATTCTATACATAAAAAGCCTATGATGTGACCTAGTTGTGTTCTGCCAAAAATGTAATTAATCTAACAAGGCAAATCACAAAAGCTTACAGATTTTATTCTGGGGAAGAGCATGAAGAATGCTGTCTTGACTGTAATTGCAATAATAGGTAAGCCGATATCTATCCAGGTTTCTGCCTTTAACCCTCATGATCAATATTTTTCACCCCTGTGCACTATTAAATATTGTTTTATTATTTTATGTGACTGACCCTACCCAATAAGATTTGCAGAGTGACATTGTGGTTTTAGACCATAAGAACAAAAGATATAGGAGTAGAATTAGGTCATTTGGCCCACTGAGTCTGCTCCGTCTTTTCATCATGGCTGATGCAATTTTCCTCTCAGCCCCAATCTCATACCTTCTCCCTGTGTCGCTTAATGCCCTGACCAGTTAAGAATCTATCGGCCTCTGCCTTAAATATACATAAAGACTTGGCCTCCAGAGGTGCCTATTGGAAAGAATTCCACAGATTCACCACTCTGGCTAAAGAAATTCCTCCTTATCACCATTCTGAAAGGACACCCCTCTATTCTGAGGTTGTGTCCTCTGATCTTGGGTGCTCCCACCATAGGAAACATCCTCTCCATATCCACTCAATCAAGGTTTTTCACCATTCGATAGATTCAATGAGGTCACCCCTCAATCTTATAAATTCCAGTGAATATAGGCCCAGAGCCATCAAATGCTCTTCATATGACAAGCCATTCAATCCTAGAATTATTTTCGTGAATCTCCTTTGAACTCTGTTCAGTTTCAGCACATCCTTTCTAAGTGAAGGGCCCAAAACTTCTCACTATACTCTAAGCGAGGCATCACCAATGCTTTATGAAGTCTCAACATTGCATCCTTGCTTTTATATTCTAGTCCTCTTGAAATGGATGCTAATGTTACATTTGCCTTCCTCATCACAGACACAACCTGCAAACTAACCTTTAGGGAATCCTACACAGGCACTTCCATCATTTTTTTGTATTTTCTCTGCATTTAGAAAATAGTCAACACTTTCTTCTACCACAGTGATTGGCCATACACTTCCCGACAATGTATTCCATCTGCCATTTCTTTGTCCATTCTCCTAACCTGTCCTTCTGTAGCCTCTCTACTTCAAAAAACTACCTGCCCTCCCTCCAGCTATCTTCATATTGTTTACAAACTTTGCAACAGAGCCATCAATTCCATCTTCCAAATCATTGACATTTAATGTAAAAAAAAAACATCGGTCCTAATACAGACCGCTGTGGAACACTACTAGTCACCGGCAGCAAGCCAGAAAAGGCTCCCTTTATTCCCACTC
This sequence comes from Mobula hypostoma, assembly GCF_963921235.1. Lineage (NCBI taxonomy): Eukaryota > Metazoa > Chordata > Chondrichthyes > Myliobatiformes > Myliobatidae > Mobula > Mobula hypostoma. Next base: position 8,671,808 of record NC_086103.1, read on the forward strand.
TTCGTCCCCTACCAATCAGCCACTGCTTTATCCATGCTAGAATCTTTCCTGTAATGCCATGGGCTCTTAGCTATTAATCAGCCTCGTGTATTGCACCTTGTCAAAAGCCTTCTGAAAATTTTCAACTGATTCTCCTTTGTTTATCCTGCTTGTTATTTTTTCAAAGAATTCCAACAGATTTGTCAGACAAGATTTTCCTTTGTAGAAACCATGCTGACTGCGGCCTATTTTTTCACATGCCTCCAAGTGCCCTGAGACCTCATCCTTGATCATTGACTGATGTCAGACTAATTGGCCTATCGTTTCCTTTATTCTGCCTCTTTCCCTTCATGAAGAGTGGAGTGATATTTGCAATTTTCCAGTCTTCCAGAACCATTCCAGAATCTTGGAATTGATTCTTCAGGAAGTGATTCTTGGAAGATCATTACTTATGTCTCCACGATCTTATCAGCCACCACTTTCAGAACTCTGGTGTACGCCATCTGGTGCAGGTGCTTTATCTACCTTCAGACCTTTCAGGTTCCCAAGAACCTTCTCTCTAGTTATGGTAACTTCATACACTTCATGGCCCCTGACACCTGGAACCATACTGCTAGTGTCTTCCACTGCGAAGTCTGATGCAAAATACTTGTTTAGTTCATCTGCCATTACTACCTCTCCAACATAATTTTCATAACCCACTCTCGCCTCTCTTTTACACTTTATGTATCTGAAGTTATAGATTTACCTCAAGTATCCGGTCCAAAGGTGGGCTTTGAACAAATTGCAGAAGACCTTTTAAACCCGTGACTCTAGCCTCCCTGTGTTGTATCATGGCTGATTTATTTTCATCTTGTTTGGTTCAATATATACACATACTGAAGAGAAGGCTGGCAATATCATGAAGGATCCCACCCAATCTGCTCCTGGACTGTTTGTCCCACACCCACCAGGGAGGAGGCAATGTAACATCTGTGGCAAGACACCAGACTAAAACAGCAGATACTTTCCCCAAGCAATAAGCCTGATCAACACTTCCACCCAGCAACTTGCCCCATCACACCCCAACTGCCACTGCTTTATCAGTTCCTGTCAGAGTCACCTTATGTACAGACACTCCTGTACCTAGCTTCAGATTATGTACATACAATCAATCTATGTAAATAAGCTATCTTATGTGTTAATATTTATTGTAGTTTTTAAAAAATCCAATTGTGTCTTTTTTATGTGCGGTATCGGATCCAGAATTACATTTATTTCATTCTCCTTTACATTTGTGTACTGGAAATGACATTTAACAATCTTGAATGTTCCACTGTGTTTAATGCCATCTACTGAAAATCTACAATCTGTGTTTACATTTCTATTTTGCATGAGAAGTTTTGAATCCTACTACAAGGTCAAGATGCCGAGTACATTTCCCTTCAAATTAATGGAGTAAGCACATCCTTGGCCTACGTGTGGAAATCATGGAAAATGAAATACCAGTGGGACGTGGCTGGTCAGACAGATAGTCTCAACTACTTGGCAGAGCTGTTTTGTGTGAGACAGTTGGTCTGATGCGTCTGCATCAACTGATGAAGAGCTGTTCAGCCTGATCTCAGTCAAATCTAAAGAGAGATTAAATATTAGCTTTATTTGTCTCCTGTAGATCAAAACATACAGTGAAATATGTCCTTTGCATCAAATCAAATCAGTGAGCATTGTGCTGGGCAGCCTGCAAATATCACCACGTTTCTGGCACCAATGTAGCAAGTCCACAGCACACCCTAACCATACGTCTTTGGATTGTGAGAATGTGAAAGGAAGCCCAGGCGATCACATGGAGAAGGTACAAACTCCTCACAGACAGCAGCGGGATTCAGATCCCACTCTTACAGCTGATGCACTGTAATGCATTGTGCCTAACCGCTATGCTACCATAGTGCATCTTTTAGTCTGTTCCCTAGTAGGTTATAGCATTTCAAATGCAGAGTGGTTATTTCAGATACGTCAAAGATTTCTTTGGCCACTCTTTCAGACAGTGATTGAGAATTGGGGTAGCATGATAGCATAGTTGTTAGCACAACACTTACAGCACCAGCAACCCAGGTTCAATTCCCACCACTGCCTGTAAGGAGTTTGTATGTTCTCCCTGTGACCACGTGAGTTTCCTCTGGGTCGTTAGGCTTCTGCTCACAGTCCAAAGACATTAATTGGTCATTGTAAATTGTCCCACGATTAGGCGAGGATTAAATCAGGGGATTGCTGCACAGCATGACTTGAAGGGCCAGAAGAGCCTATTCTGCGCTGTACCCCTCTATATAAATAAATAAATAGAATCGCCTCCCCTGTAAAATTTTAACGAATACTTTTAAGTTTGTGACTCTTGATTGTTGATTCCCCTTCCCACCATAAGAGAAAGTTAGATTTCATTTTACTAATATCTTGGCCCTCTATAACTTTACACACCACTATTAACTAGCCTTTCTGTTCCAAAGGAAACAAACCCGGCTTGGACAGACTATGTTCACATCAAACATTTTGCAGCTCTGGAGTTAACTCCACAAATTTCTTTTCCAAGCTGCACATTTTCTTTCCTATGATTAAATGAAATTCTTCCATCTTTTTCTCTTGTCATGTTCCAAAGACTGCAATTTTCAATCTGTGTGGAATGTTTAGAAACGGAAGTCAGTTTACAATCTTATATTAAGATTGGAAACTGATGATGGGGTATGCAAATCAGTCATCACATTGTCAAGTAAATGTTTGCTTATTCCTTATGCAAAACTACACTGGGTCTGTCGGTCTTGCATGTAGTAGAAACCATCTGTTTAACCAGCCATCTCCCACTGGTGTGCAGGTTTAATTTCCTTGTTATCTATTGATGTCATCATGCAGAGCTATTGTGAACTATAAGTTTTGAAGGGATTTCATTACAGTAATCATTTCAGTGGCTATTCTGAGGGAAAAGGCAGAAATGTTCATTTTCTGCTTGGTAACACATGAAAAATGCTGGAGGAACTCAGCAGGTCAGGCAACATCTATAAAAAGGAATAAAGAGTGAATGTTTTGGACAAGGACCCTTCATCAGGACTGGAAAGGAAGGGGGCAGAAGCCAGAATGAGAAGCTAGATGCCTGACCTGCTGTGCTGCTCCAGTATATTTTGTGTGTTACTCTGGATTTCCAGCAATGGCAAAACCTCCTGTGTTCAGTTTCTCTCTTGCACAGTACAGTATTTCAACACATTAATTACCAGGAGCATTGAAACAAAATTTACCACAGTGTCCTTTGAGAGAGTGCCTCATTTGCTCAGGATTTAGTGCTGCAGTTTTTATTTCCTCCACTATAGTGGCCTGATGTTTCATGGTTCAGTAAAGAAAAATTCATTAACACAACTTGGTTTATGGACGTAAACAAAAGTTTCTGCCCTTGTTCAGATAAACATAAGACATAGAGCAGAATTATACTATTTGGCCCTTTGAGTCTGCTCTGCCATTCCGTCATGGCTAACTCATTTTCTCTCTCAACCCTATTCTCAGGCCTTCTGAACAATGCTATGATACTACAACTATTGGCTCCTTTGTCACCTCTCTCCCTCTTCTCTTTATACTGGCTCTCTTCTCTCTCCTTCCTCAGTCCTGATGAAGAATGTTGGCCCAAAATGTTATCAAGTCCTTTCCCTGACAGATGCTGCTTGACCTGCTGAATTCCAGCAGCATATTGTTTGTTGCTCCAGATTCCAGCTTCTTGTGTCTCTCTTTCTACCTGTTGATTTCAAAAACTATTATGCTTCATGGCCATTGAGTTTATTTAAATTAATTGCGTAAAGAAACTATTTTCTAATCAATTTATAAGCCAAGACCGTAGACCAGTTCAGCAGAGAATAGGCCATTCGTTCCACTATATGGGAACCTTAGTAGGCCCTTTAACCTACTCGAAGGTCAATCTAACCCTTCATTCCCACATGTCCCGCCCCCCCCATTTTTCTTTCACCCATGTGCCTATGTAAGAGTCCCTTCAATTCCTGTAATAAGACCATAAGACTTCAGAGCAGAATTAGGCTATTTGACCCATTGAGACTGCTCCGCATTCAGTCATGGCTGATCCTTTTTTCTTCTCCTCCTCAACCCCATTCATCTCCACAGCTGCATGTGAGAACAAATTCCACAAATTCACCATTCTTTGGCTAAAGAAATTTCTCCACATCTCTGTTTTGAAAGGGCGCCCCTCTATCCTGAAGCCGTGCCCTCTTGTCCTCGACTCCCCCACCATGGAAAACATCCTTTCCAGTTCTACTCTGTCTAGGCCTAACAACTTTTGAAAAGTTTCAATGAGATCCCCTCTCATCCTTCTGAATTCCAGCGAGTACAGACCCAGAGCCATCAAGCGTTCCTTGTTTGATAAGCCTTTCTTTCCTGGAATCATCCTTGTGAATCTCCTCTGGACCCTCTCCAATGCCAGCACATCTTTTCTAAGATGAGGGGCACAAAATTGTTCACAATACTCAAGGTGAGGCCTCACTAGTGTCTTATAAAGCCTCAGCATCACATTCTTGCTCTTGTATTCTAGATCTCCTGAAATTAATACTAACATGGCTTTTGCCTTCCTCACCACCAACTCAACCTGCAAATTAACCTTTAGGGAGTTCTACACAAGGACTCCCAAGTCCCTTTGCATCTCAGATTTTTGGATTTTCTACTAGTTTAGAAAGTAGTTTGCACATTTATTTCTACTACTAAGTTGCAAGACCATGCATTTTCCAACATTGTGTTTCATTTGCCACTTTCTTGCCCATTCTCCTAATCTGTCTAAGTCATTCTGCATCCTACCCGTTTCCTCAACACCACCTGCCCCTCCACCAATCTTCGTATCATCTGTAAACTCATTTATATACAGCATTAAAAGAAGTGGTCCCAACACCAACCCCTGCGGTACACCACTAGTCACTGGCAGCCAACCAGAAAAGGATCCTTTTATTCCCATTCACTGCCTCCTACCAATCAACCAATGCTCTAACCATGTTAGTAACTTTGTACCAAGTACTCCATTATCTCATCCTTAGCAATTGACTCTTAACATCTTCTGAACCACTGAGGTCAGGTTAACTGGTCTATAATTTCCTTTCTGCTACTTTCCTCCTTTTTTAAAGAGTGGAGTGACATTTGCAATTTTCCAGTCCTCTGGCACCATGCCAGAGTCCAATGATTTTTGAAAAATAATTTCTAATGCCACCACAATCTCTAACACTACTTCTATCAGAATCGTAGGGTGCAGTTCATCTGGTCTGGGTGACTTATGTACCTTTAGGCCTTTCAGCTTTTTGAGCCCCATCTCTCTTGTGATGGTAACTGCACCCACTTCTCTTCCTTCACACACTACAACATCAGGCATACTGCTAGTGTCTTCCACAGTGAAGACTGATGCAAAATACTCATTTAGTTCATCAGCCATCTCCTTGTCCCCCGTTATTATTTCTCCAGCCTCATTTTCTAGTGGTCCTATATCCACTCTCATTTCTCTTTTATTTTTAACATACTTAAAAAAGCTTTTACTATCCACTTTGATATTATTTGCTAGCTTGCTTTCATATTTCATCTTTTCCCTTCTAATGTTTTTTAAGTGTATAAGAGATGTCTTTTCACTCCTTGTGCAAAAAGGCACAAAAGGACGTCACAACCTTTCACTCATAATTTGTGTTCATTGGAATGGAGGATTTTTTTGCTGCAGGCTGAGCTTGGATTCGGGGACATTTATTATTGGCATCCGTTAGTCTCATGAGACCATGCATTTGCGCCTTGGAAGGTTTCCAGGGTGCAGGCCTGGGCAAGGTTGTATGAAAGACTGGCAGTTGCCCATGCTGCAAGTCTCCCCTCTCCATGCCACCAGTGTTGTCCAAGGGAAGGGCGTTAGGACCCATACAGCTTGGCACTGGTGTCGTCGCAGAGCATGTGTAGTTAAGTGCCTTGCTCAAGGACACAACACGCTGTCTCAGCCAAGGCTCGAACTAGCGACCTTCAGATCACTAGATGAACGCCTTAACCACTTGGCCACGTGCCAATGGGAGCATAGACTTGGGTAAAAATTGGATCAGATAGAATTGGATGAGAAATGTCTTCACTCAGAGTTGCAGGTCTGAATAATCACATCAAAAACATCTTGAAAGTTTCTTACTCTGGCAGTAAATCTGATCAACCTCAATCTGATCACTGTTAAAACCTTAAGCAACTTTTTATAATGCTGTTTACATTGTAAGTACATGCTGGTGTTTGTGTATTTATTCACATTTTATTCCATATCTGTATTTTAACTTTTATTTTTTATGTAAATCTTTATTATTAGTAATAGTTGGGTGTTTGTTACATGTAATGCCAATACACCACAGTAAATTCCTAATACATGTAAATACATAACAAATAAAGTTGATCCTTGATCCTTAAATCCCATGTGCAATAAGTAACGAAACCAAATTTCCCTTGGGATTAATAAAGTATATCTATCTATCTATCTAACTGGACTGGTTGCACTCAACTCATTAAGATATCACTTTCACATGGTGGTCCTCATTTTTTCTATCAGATGGTTGAAGCGAGTGTTTCCTCTGTACCCCTTTCTGATATCTGCTGGACAGGACCAGAACCACTTATTGTGAACTATGGCAGGAGTGTTATTCCCAGTGTGCTGCCTGGTATTTTATTTCCCTCTTGACACCACCACGTCGGATTCTCTGGTCATTTTTACTTTGCTGTTTGGGGGAGCTTAATGTTTGCACCACAGTAAATTTCCACACGCCATTTCCGACATCACAACAGTGAAAAGTATGTCTGTTGCTGTATACTGTTTTATTTTATATTATTTAGAAATATAGCATGAAACAGGCCCTTCTGGAGCAATCTGCACCACCTAGGCCCCCCCCCCACCGATTTAACCCTAACCTAATCACAGGACAATTTACGATGACCAATTAACCTACTAATCGGTATGTCTTTGGACTGTGGGTGAAAACCAGAACACCTGGAGGAAACCCACGTGCAGATGGGAAGGTACATGCAAACTTTCTTATAGCAGGTGCTGAAATTGAATTCCATGCTCAGATGGCCTGAGCTGTACCAGCATTGCATTAACTGCTATGCGACCGTGGCGCCTGTAAGAGATATGAAAGCAGCTTTTAAAATACATGTTTTGACAGACAAACTAGGTATTGCAGTGGTATTTATTTTGGGGATTTCTAGACAGAAAGTTCCTGCAAAAGTCTTACTGTGCTCAGAATCATTGCATGTTTCATTTCAATGCTCATGATCTTTTTTTTTACACAGATCACGCAATTATCCAAGGAACTGGAAGATGCCAAGACAGAGCTGGCCAATATTCCAAAACAACTGCCTGTTCCAGTTATTGTTCCACCACCTGAACCTCCTTTGCCGGGACAAGATTCGTCATCTTTGTCAGAAGGCCAAAAGGAGATGCCACCACCAGCTCCTCCATTGCCTGGCCAAGTTGTACCTCCCCCAGCGCCTCCGCTACCGGGCCAAGTTGTAACTCCCCCAGCGCCTCCACTACCGGGCCAAGTTGTACCTCCCCCAGCGCCTCCGCTACCGGGCCAAGTTGTACCTCCCCCAGCGCCTCCACTACCGGGCCAAGTTGGACCTCCCACAGCGCCTCCGCTACCGGGCCAAGTTGTACCTCCCCCAGCGCCTCCGCTACCAGGCCAAGTTGTACCTCCCCCACCGCCTCCGCCACCAGGCCTAGGAGGACCTCCGCCACCGCCACCACCTCCAGGATTCCCTGGAATGCCTCCGCCACCACCTGGATTATTTGGCCTTTATGGTGCTCCAGCTGCCCCAGTTTTACCCTTCGGCTTGGAACCTAAGAAGGAGTACAAGCCAGAGGTTCAACTCAAAAGGACAAACTGGCCAAAAGTAAGTGGATGTTTTAAAACATGTTTTATTTGGAATTGAAGCAGCAGTTAGTAATTAATGGTGCTTCATTGGCAGGTAGTACAGATGCTGTGTTTTTATGTGTTTATATGACACATTGGTATGAATTTTCTCTGTCCGTGCCAAGAGACTAATCATAGCAGTTTTGATTCCCTGTAATTCTAACCTCCTCAAATACTGATATCCAATCTTTCATCCTATATGCCATTTTGCGCTCTCCTTTCTCGCTGTTATTTCTGCCTCTTGAAGATTTGACCCTGTTATTAACTGATCAGCTGACCACCAAACTTAATTTCTTTGGCCTTATGTCAGTTGGAACATAGAACAGTCCAGCACAGGAGCAGACCTTTTGGTTCACAATGTTGTGTTTAACCAATTAAATTTGTAATCAAATGACAAACGAAACTAATCCCTCTGCCTACACAATGTCCATATCCTTTCATTTCCCTTACATTCATGTACCTGTCTAAATGTCTCTTAAAAGTCCCTAATGTATCTGCCTCTACACCACCTTAGCAGCACATTCCAAGCACCCACCACTCTCTGTATTTAAAATAAACTTGCATCTCCTATGAAGTGACCCCCACCCCCACCTTAAATGCATACATGCCCTCAGGTACTAGACATTTCAACCCTGGGAAAAAGATAACTGTGCATATCATTAATTATGCCCTCCACTGGAACTTTATACACCCAGCTTTCAAATCCATACAATGTGAAAATCCAGTCTTAAACTAACCATCTGAAGATGTTAAACTTACAGTCTCCACCATCTTTTCCTATCCTTGAACAATTTGCCATATCGTAAATCTGCCGAATGGTTTCAGCCCAAAACGTCAACTGTACTCTTTTCCTAGGTGCTGCCTGGCCTGCTGAGTTCCTCCAGCATTTTGTGCGTTGCTCATAAATCTGGACCCATTTTCACCTTGTTATCCCATTTATAGTACCTCTCTTGGATCTGGTTTCCTGCTTTGGCCTTTATCGAAGCCACAGATAACTGCTTTTCACCTTCTCTCTCACCTCCATTCAGGGATCCAAACAGTCCTTCCAGGTGAGGCAATGCTTCACCTGCAAATCTGCTGGGGTCATCTATTGTGTTGGTTAATCTCGATGTGTCTCTACACTTGGTAAGAGCATCATAAATTGGTGGTCAACTTTGTCGAACACCTACACATCATCCACCACAAGCGCAACTTCCCAGTGCCAAACACTTCAATTCTAATTCTCATTCCCATTCTGACATGTCAATCCATTGCCTCCGCTTGTGCCAAGACGAGGCCACCTTCAGGGTGGAGGAGAAACACCTTGTATATGATCTGAGTATCCTCCAGTCTGATAGTATGAGTATTAATTTCTCCTTCCGGTGAGCAAAATTACCCCCCTCCTCTGTTATTGAATTATGAGCTCAAGTCCCTTTTGAAGGCTGGAGCTGCGGCTTTTAGGTCCGGGGATACCAGTCACTACACGGAATCCAGGCATGAACTCCGGAAAGCCATTACGGGCGCCAAAAGGCAATATCGAGCCAAGTTGGAAGCCCAGGCTAACCAGAGGGATGCCGGTAGACTATGGCAGGGTCTAAATGAGATCACTGGGCGCAAAGAAAAGGCTGGGAATATCAATAACTGTGGCGCTTCTCTTCCTGACGAACTTAACGTATTCTACACAAGATTCGAACAGAAGAGGAGCATCCCGCGCCCTCCGGATGAACCGGACCTGGTGGCATCGAGATTCATCGTCACTGAGGAGGATGTTAGAAGGGCCTTCCTGAAGATGAATCCAAGGAAGGCGATGAGCCCAGATGGCGTCCCGGGACGGGTTCTCCGGGCCTGTGCAAGCGAGCTAGCTGGAGTGTTTGCTGACATCTTCAACTGCTCCTTACTTCAATCTAAGATCCCCTCGTGTTTTAAGAAGGCAACAATAATCCCGGTGCCAAAGAAGAGCAAGGTGGCATGCCTGAATGACTATCGACCTGTGGCTCTGACAGCAATTGCTATGAAGTGCTTCGAGAGATTGGTTATGACACACATCAACCACAGCCTACCGGTCAACCTCGACGCTTTGCAGTTCGCCTACCGGAGCAACAGGTCAACAGAGATGCCATCTCTCTGGCCTTACGTTCCTCCTTAGAAAACCTGGGGAATAAAGAAGCATATGTAAGACTCCTTTTCATTGACTACAGCTTTGCCTTTAATACCATCATTCCAAATAAACTGATTCCTAAGCTCCGGAACCTGGGCCTTAGCACTCAGATCTGCAGCTGGATCTTCAACTTCTCACAAACAGGACCCAGGCTGTAAAAATAGGGGACAAGCTCTCCTCTACAATCACTCTAGCACCGGTGCCTCACAAGGCTGTGTACTCAGCCCCCTGCTGTACTCACTGTACACCCTTGATTGTGTAGCCAAGTTTCCATCGAACTCAATATATAAGTTTGCTGATGACACCACAATTGTAGGCCGTATCTCAGGTAATGATGAGTTTGAGTACAGAGAGGAAATTAAGAACCTGGTGGCATGGTGCGAAGACAATAACCTATCCCTCAACGTCAGCAAGACGAAGGAATTGGTTGTTGACTTCAGAAGGAGTAGCGGTCCGCACAACCCCATTTACATCGGTGGTGCGCAAGTGGAACAGGTCAAAAGCTTTAAGTTCCTCGGGGTCAATATCACAAATGACCAGACTTGGTCCAACCAGGCAGAGTCCACTGCCAAGAAGGCCCACCAGCGCCTTTACTTCCTGAGAAAGCTAAAGAAATTTGGCCTGTCCCCTAAAACCCTCACTAATTTTTTATAGATACACCGTAGAAAGCATTCTTCTAGGGTGCATCACAACCTGGTATGGAAGTTGTCCTATCCAAGACCGGAAGAAGCTGCAGAAGATCGTGAACACGGCGCAGCACATCACACAAACCAATCTTTCATCCTTGGACTCACTTTACACCACACGCTGTCGGAGCAGTGCTGCCAGGATAATTAAGGACACGACCCACCCAGCCAACACACTTTTCGTCCCTCTTCCCTCCGAGAGAATGCTCCAGAGCTTGAAGACTCGTACAGCCAGATTTGGGAACAGCTTCTTTCCAGCTGTGATAAGACTGCTGAACGGATCCTGACCCGGATCTGGGCCATACCCTCCAAATACCTGGACCTGCCTCTCGGTTTTTTTTTGCACTACCTTACTTTCCATTTTTTATTTTCTATTTATGATTTATAATTTAAATTTTTAATATTTACTAATGATTTTTACTCCAGGGAGCGCGAAGTGTGGAATCAAATATTGCTGTGATGATTGTACGTTCTAGTATCAATTGTTTGGCGACTATAAAGTACATTCTCCACTCTGACCTTTTACTACTTCTTCCCTGCCTATTACTCCCCCTTGGGTCTCCTCCTCCTCCTCTTTCTCCTATTGTCCACTCTCCTATCAGATTCTTTTTTCTCCAGCCCTTGACCTTTCCCAACACACTGAGCTTCACCTATCACATTTCAGCTAGCCTCTTACCCCTCGCCCCACCTTTTAATTCAGGCATTTCCCCTTTCCCTCTCAGTCCTGAAGAAGGCTCTCAGCCTGAAACATGGATTGTTCACTCTTTTCCATAGATGCTGCCTGACCTGCTGAGTTCCTCCAGCATTTTGAGTGTATCTTTTTTATATATTAAAAACCCAAGGAATGGCTAATTCTCTCCCTATTTCTTCTTTTGTTAGCAGTGGTCTTCAACACAGCTGACAATCTACCCAGTTGATAGAAATGTCAACTTCAGATGAGAAGCCATTCGATCTTTGGTGTGAGGTCTGCTCCTCAGTATTGTCACAGCTGACCATCCCTATGGGTGGCAGGGTGGAGATGTGTCTCTGCCAAAAGAGGCGCAAGGTGCTGCTTGCTACTGCTAGCCTGCAGGTCACCCTTGGGCAAGGCATAGCGCCTACTTCGCCCCCTCAATCAGGATCACTAGAAACCACATGAGCAGGTGGTATGGTCGTATGAGCAGCTGGTGCACGTCACAAGTCCTGGTTATGTGACCAATGAGGCCAGGCAGACAATCTCTAAAGAGTCACCCGTCATGTGAAGACGCTGCCCAGAGGAAGGTAATGGTAAGCTACTTCCATAGAAAAATTTGCCAAGAACAGTCATGGTCATGGAAATACCACAATGTCATGCGACACAGCACATAATTGACGAGTAACCATCCCAATTCAGTACCTTGATGCAGCTTTATCCCATATTTATCGATCCCTCTAAGCCTATGGAAAAGTATTGGCAACTCTTCCTTAAGGGTAATGAATCTGTGGAATTCTTTGTCATAGTTGGCTGTAATGGCCAAGTTATTGGGTATATTTAAAGCCGATGGTGGTTGCTTGATTGGTAAGGGCATCAAAGGTTAAGGAGAGAAAACAGGAGAATGCAGTCGAGAGGGAATATAAATCCATCATGTTTGAATGGTGGAGCAGATTTGAGGGCCAAATGACCTAATTCTGTTGCTATTTCTTGTGTCTTGTCCATTAATTTGGCTTTGACTGTTTTTAACAGTGGGGAATGCCACAGGTTCACCATTCTCTGGGAGAAGAAATTTCTTCTCATCTCAGTTTTAAAAGCAAGGCTCTTATCCTTGAACTATGGTGCCCTGGTCCTGCTTTCCCCAGCCATTTGGAAACTCCATCCTGCATCTAATCTGTCCAGTCCTTGTAAATATTTTGTAGGTTTCTACGAGATCCCCTCTTACTCTTCTAAACTCTTAAACCTAATTGATCCAATCTGTATAAGCATCAAACCTGCATCTTAGGAATCACTCTGGTAAATCTTTGTTGAACATCCTCCACAGCAGTAATATCTTTCCTCAATTCTAATAGCATTTCGGTTTACAGTCTGCATAATATTGCTTTTAAGAGATGCTGCAAATGCAAGAAATCCGAAGTATCACTTTTGGAATACTGGAGGAACTCAAGTCAAGCAGCAGCTATGGAAGGAAATGAAGACTCTGTGTTGAGACCCTTCATCAGACTGAATACTACACTTGCTCATTGACAGGATCATAATCAGCAACTATATGTAATGTTTTTCTGTCTCTGAGCCATCTTATTATTTCTGGATGTCTCTAAGGATTTTTGTTTCACTGTTTGTCTTCTAAATCTGTTGCTTCCTTTTGGCCATTATCATTTGAACGCACTACAGTCGGATTCATGTGTGTCTGTAGATCACAACTGCCATAGTGCTTTGGCACCAAGCTGAATATGTTCGCAGATCGCAAACAAGAGAAAATCTGCAGATGCTGGAAATCCAAGCATCTGTGGGTCTTGGCCCAAAACATCAACTGTTTTTTTTCCATAGGTACTGCCTGGCCTGCTGAGTTCCTCCAGCATTTTGTGGATGTTCACAGATCTGTCCTATCACCAGAGTTGCCAGCTCAGGTCATCTGCAGTTGAAACTCTCCTCCAGGACTGTTGCTTCTACACCTGACTTCTTTAATAAATATCTGGTTGTCTGTTCATCTTTCAGCCAATGTTCTTTTGTGCTTACTCAAAACTGCATCCTAACTAACTTAAAGCCTCATTCACCTAGTGCCTGTGTTGCTGTGACATACTGGCGCTTGCCCGTAAGCTACTTGGTTTTAAAGTGCTTGCTCTTGTTTTCAAGTCCTTCTATAAATCTATAGTTTTCTTTTATCCCATCTCTGCAATCTCATTCCACACCATAACTCCTTTAGTTCTTTTTTGTGTCTTGTGAATACATTCTACTTTATCCTTCCCGAAAGGGTTGAACATGGCTATGCACAGAGTGAACTGAAATCGACTTTTACATTCTGCTTTCAACAAGTTTGGGAAGTGTTAGGTTTGGAAGTAGCATGTCATGACTCCAGATAAAAATAAAACCATTCACAGACAATGAATAACTATTTTAAAGTAAGCACTTAGTGCTAATGAAGGACAATCACAAAATAAATAATGCAGCCTTCTTCATTTGTCAAATCAAGCTAATGTCTCAATAGGTGATTGGAAAAAAAACATGCACTTCTTACCATCATTACCATCATCCTGACGAAGGGTCTCGGCCTGAAACGTCGACTGCGCCTCTTCCTATAGATGCTGCTTGGCCTGCTGCGTTCACCAGCAACTTTGATGTGTGTTGCTTGAATTTCCAGCATCTGCAGAATTCCTGTTGTTTACATAGAATGTTAGAGCAGGGAAGTTATGATGCAACTTTTTAAGTTATTGGTTGGGACAAATCTGGAGTATTAAGCAGAACATTAAACAGTACAGCTCCGTAGAGGTCGTTCGACCCATGATGTTGTGCTGACCTTTTAACTTACTCCAAGATCAATCAAGCCCTTCCCTTCCACATAGCCCTTTGTTTTTCATCTTCCATGTGCCTCTCTAAAAGTCTCTTAAATGTCTCTAATATATCTGCCTGTACCACCACCACTGGCAGTGAGTTCCCTGCACCCATCACTCACTGTAATAAAAAAGAAACTTGCCTCTGACATCTCACCTATACTTTCCTCCAATTACTTTACAATTATGCCCTCTCGTATTAGCAATTTCCATCCTGGGACAAAGGTGCTAGCTGTTCACTTTATCAATCTCTCTTATCATTTTCTGCACCTGTAAGTACAAGATAATTAGATGTTCTTTTTGGTCTAATGCTGAAATCAACTGGGGACAGCACTGCAAACTAATTTTTTTCAAATTAAAACTCACTATATGAGCAACTGTGTAAAATAACAGTCAGGTCCCAGGTCCATGGCAAACTCAGGTGGAGGTGGGGGGTTGTCCCGATGCTGATACATCTATGTTTTAACAAGCAAGTGTCTCTCTCCATTATCTAACAATTCTCTCCAATATCAAGCATTTTCAAGTAGATAGCCTCTCACTTTTCTGCATTTTATTCCTCCATTTTGACTATTCACTCAGCTCATCTGTCATGATCATCGTCATCACCATCACTGCTCACATTCCCACTTGGTTTTGGATCATCAGTGAACATGAAAATATTACCTTTGGTCTTCTCGGCCAAGTCATCGATATGGGTCCCAAGTACTATTCCTGTTGGACGCTACATATCACAGCCTACTAACCACAGAGGACACTGTTTATTCCTACTTGGTTTTCTGTTTGTTTGCCAACTCTCAATTCACGCATAGTTGTGTAGCAGTTGGTGTAAGGCTTTAACAACGCCAGCGATCGGAAGATCGGGATTCAATTCCAGTCGCTGTCTGTAAGGAGTTTGTACATTCTCCCCATGACTGTGTGGGCATTCTCCGGGTGCTCCATTTTCCTCCCACGTTCCAATGAAGTATGGGTTAGGGTTATTAGTGTTGAGGCCACATGATGTTGGTGCAGGAAGCACCTTCCATACTCACCTCTTCTATTAGAGGCATCCTCAAAGAATTCCAATGAATCTGTGTTGAACTGACTCCATCATATTCTCATTTTCAAAATAATAGCTGCAGCTGGTGGAATTCTGAGATAAAAATCAAAAGTTCCTGGAACGTTAAGCATGTCAAGTAGTAGCTCTGGAATGAAAAGCAAATTCTGAAATATGTTAACACTTTTTTTAATCATGAATGTTGCTTAACCTGTAAAATGTTAGTATTATTTTCCAGGCTTGGCTTTGAACATAATTAATCAGATATTTAAATTTTTGATATTATAAAATATAATACATTACTAGATTTGTAACTTATGGAGGAATTAATGAGGAAAATGATAATAAACGTTAATAGCTTGCAGGAACTCTGGCCATTAGATAATCACTGATATTTAAGACATTATGGAATATTTATATTGAGTCTGTATGATGGTTCATATTTCTAATAGATACTGAAATATTTTTTGTAGAATTCAGAATTTTCTGGAAGGTGTGGAAGATTTTGTTCACTTAGTTGATAAAGCGAGGAAATAGAAAAAACAACTGGGGCTTCAGCAAAATGCTTGTGCTAATGATAAAGTAGGATTGCTCCTTAATGTCTGTACTTTATAATTGAATAAGTTTAGTTCTTGCTTTTACCTCCTATCATTTGTTACTCTCCAAGAATCAGAATCAGGTTTATTATCACTGAGTACAGAGTAAATTTACAAAGTTCTCCCCGGGACTGGAGGACCTGAGTTATGAGGAATGATTGAATAACTTAGAACTTAATTCCTTGCAATGTAGATGATTGAGGGGAGATTTGATAGAGGTGTACAAAATTATGAAGGGCGTAGATTGGGTAAATTTTAACATCGTAAACCAGCGGGTTGTTGTTATGTCTCCTGCTCTCTGTGAAAATGGGAGACACCTCCCTCTCCCTTATTAGGGAGAGAGAGAACCTGTGGGTTGCTGAATGCTGGATGAAATGTGATTGTCTTTGAGGTAACTGCAAGATCTGTGTCTTTGCTATTGTCTAGCTCACACTTGTACTCGGTGGTGGGTGCGCTTTTTTTTGATGGTGGGAGGAGGGGGATTATTGCTCGCTGCTGCTTACACGTGGGAGGGGAGGAACTGGCAGGGGACTTTGGGGTTCTCACGTTTAACTGTCGTTCATTCTTTGGGACACTTCTCTGTTTTTGTGGATGTTTTGTGAAGGAAAAGCATTTCAGGATGTACAAAGTATATTGTATACATTTCTCTGACATTAAATTGAACCTTTGAACATTTGAAATGCAAGCAGGCTTTTTCCACTGAAATTGGGTGGGGCTACAATTAGAGGGCATGGGTTAAGGGTGAAAGGTGGAAAGTTTAAGTGGAACCCGAGGGGAAACTTCTTCACTCAGAGAGTGGTGAGAGTGTGCAATGAGTTGCTCACACAAGTGGTGCGTGCAAGCTTGATTTCAACGTTTACAAGTAGTTTTGATAGAAACATGGATGGGAGGGGTATGGAGAACTATGGTCCTGGTGCAGGTCAGTGGGAGAAGGCAGTTTGGCACAGACTAGGTGGACCAGAGACCTTGTACTTTGTTGTTTTGTGCCAGCAGTATAGTGCAAGAACATAAAATTACTACAAATTACAAAATAAATAGTGCAAAAAAACTAATAATCAGGAAGTATTCATGGACCACTCAGAAAACAGATGGCAGAGGGAAAGGAACTGTTCCTAAATCGTTGAGTGTGTGTCTTCAGTCACCTGTACCTTCTCCCTGATGGTAGTAATGAGAAGAAGGCATGTCCTGGATGGTGAAGGTCTTTGGTAATGGATGTCTCCACCTCGAGGCACTGCCTCTTGAAGGCCTCCTTGATGGTGAGGAAGGTTGTTCCCATGATGAAGCTGGCTGAGGATGCAAAACCTCTGTAGCCTTTTGCAATTCTGTACATTGGAGGCTGCATCCCTCAATATGAGGCATCACCCCGGTGAAGCCACAGTACAGGACGACTTGCATGCTAAATACTATAAGCAGCAAGTAATAGACAGCTAAGTGGTCCCACAACCAACGGATCAGATCTAAGCTATGTAGTCCTGTCACTTCCAGCCATGAATGGTGGTGGACAATCAAACAACTCACTGGAGGAGGAGGTTCGACAGATATCCCCATCCCCAATGATAGAGGAGCCCAGCACACCTGTGCAAAAGATAAGGCTGAGGCATTTGCAACAGTCTTCAGTCAGAAGTGCTGAGTAGATGATCCAGCTTGGCCTCCTCCAGAAGTCTCGAAGTATGCAACCAGTCCAGTTCTCTCCACGTGATATCAAGAAATAGCTGAAAGCACTAGATACTGCGAAGGCTATGGACCCAGACGAAATCCCGGCAATAGTCCTGAAGACGTGCTCCAGTACGTGCTGCACCACTAGCCAAGCTGTTCCAATACAGCTACAACACCGGCATCTACCCAACAATGTGAAAAATTGCCCAGGTATATCCTATATACAAGAAACAGGACAAGTCCCACCCAGCCATTTACTGCCCCATCAGCCTTCTCGCGATCATCAGCAAAGTAATGGAAAGAGTTATTAACAGTGCTATCATGCAGCACCTACTCAGTAATAACCTGCTTATGCATGCCCAGTTCGGGTTCTGTCCAGGCCACATAGACCAAAGAGCTAAATACCAGAGGTGAGATGAGAGTGATAGCCCTCGACATCAAGGCAGCATTTGACCGAGTATGGCATCAAAGTGCCCTAGCTAAAATGGAGTCAGTGGAAATTAGGGGGGAAACCCTCCACCGGTTGGAATCATATCTGACACAAAGGAAGATGGTTGTGGTGGTTGGAAGTCAATCGTCTCATCCTCAGGACATCACTGCAGGAGTTCTTCAGGAAAGTGTCCTAGGACCAACCATCTTCAGCTGCATCATCAATGACCTTCCTTCCGACATAAGCACAGAAGTGGGGATGTTCGCAGATGACTGCACAGTGAAAGCAGTTTATACCCAAACACAGCAGGATCTGAACGATATCCAGGCTTGGGCTGAGAGGTGGTAAGTAACATCGAGCCACACAAGTGCTAATCAAAGGCCATCTCCAACAAGAGAGGATCTGACCACTGTCCCTTGACATTCAGTGGCATCACCATCACTGAATCCCCTACAATCAATATCCCGGGGGTTTCCATTGACAGGAAACTGAACTGGTCTAGCCGTATAAACACTGTGGCTACCAGAGCAGCGTGTAACTCACCTCCTGACTCCCCAAAGCCTGTCCACAATCTACAAGGCTCAGGTCAGGATTGTAATGGAAGACTCGCCACTTACCTAGATGAGTGCAGCTCCATCAACACTCGAGAAGCAACTTTCACAAGCATCCAATCCCTCCAGCATGGACGAATATTTGCAGCAGTGTATACTACCTACAAAACGCACTGCAACAACACACCAAAGTTCCTAAGGCAGCACCTTCCAGACCCACGACCACCACCATCTAGAAGGATGAGAACAGCAGATACCTGGGAACACTACCACTTGGAAATCCCCCTTCAAGTCACTCACCATCCTGACTTGGAAATATATTGTCTTTTCTTTATTGTCGCTGGGTCAAAATCATGAAATTCCCTCCCTAACATCACTGTGGGTGTACCTACACCTCAGGGACTGCAGCGGTTCAAGAAGGCAGCTCATCACCACCTTCTCAACGGTAACTAGGGTTGGGCAATAAATGATGGCTTAGCTGGCAATGCCCACATCCCATAAATGAATAAATCTTAAAAATCCCCAGCTGTGATGCCATCAGTCAGCATGCTCTCTACTGTACATCTAGAAATTTGCGAGATTAGTTTAATTCAGTTCTCTGATTTATATTTCTACTTAGCAATTGTTGATCACTGACTTTTTTCCCTTTCATATTTTCAACTATGTTATTCCTCATTTGTTTATCTTCCAGCTTGGGCCTAATGATTTAACGGAAAAGTGTTTCTGGGTCAAAGTGAAGGAGGACAAGTATGAGAATAAAGAACTGTTTGCAAAACTCACTGTTGCATTCTCCGCCCAGACTAAGTGTAAGTTACTGATAATGTTTTGGTTAATTTGATTTTCCCTAACTGTGATTTGAATTTATCCGAGTTAAATTTATGATAAGCAAACTTTAAGTTTGGCCAAACTAATTTCAAGAACAATTTCTAGACCCATATAAAATATCAAGTTCTTAGAAGTATTGTGTTTCAGGCCAGGAGTTTTTGAGAATGAAAAGCTGGTCACCTTGAGAAGAAGTTTCTCCAAACCTAATGTTTTCAAATTCTTCTTTCATTAACACCAGATATTGGAATTTTTGATGCATGAGTACAAGATACAAATCTCTAAATTCAGAAAGCTAAGGTACCCCTTATTTCCTGACGAAGGGTCTCGGCTCAAAACATCGACTGTACCGCTTCCTCGAGATGCTGCCTGGCCTGCTGCGTTCACTAGCAACTTTGATGTGTGTTGCTTGAATTTCCAGCATCTGTAGAATTCCTCGTGTTTATGTACTCCTTATTCATGCCCTTTCTTAGAGCATGTTGTCATTTCACTTCCCACTTCATGAAAGCACTCCTGGAGCTGTACTTAATTACAGCTGGATCAGAAATCTTTATTAATGCACTTTAACCTTGCCTTTGAACAAATACTAATCCAATTGCCTTTTAAGCATAAATTAGTTGATTCACAATGATCTTTTTATTTATTTTTTGGGGTATAGTACAGAACAGGCCCTCTAGGCCAATGAGCCACAGCCCCCCAGCAATCAATCTATTTAGTCCCAACCTAACTAATCACAAGACAATTTCCAATGACCAATTAACCAACTAACTGGTATGTCTTTGGACTGTGGGAGGAAACAGGAGCACCTGGAGGAAACCAGTGCGGTCACAGAGAAAACCTTACAGAGGTCGCCGGAATTAAACTCTGAACTCAGTAACACCCCGAGCTATAATAGCATCACTGCAAGCACTACACTAGCATGGCGCCCCAAAGTTTTATCTTCACTATGTTTCAAACTCTACTGGGAAGGTTTGACTTTGTTAGCGTTGTTCTTTAATTACTATCTGATGTTAATGTTATTATTATGTGCTTGCTGCCAAAGGTTCTTAAACTTCTCTACCATACCTGAATTATTAAGCAAGATAACTAGTGTGATTAAATCTTTCTAAATTAAAAGATGAATCATGCACAATCACCAGTAGAATTGACATTCAGAAAATGATCCATTTGAGGGCCCAGTTCATACTTGCTCCGTGTATCTTGAACTGATTTTGGGAGTCGCATCACTCGTGGTAATAAAAGAGGGTATTCCTTTATTTCACTGGGACAATACAGATGATTCCAACTTCGGTCTGTAGTTTGTTCAGCCATTAATATTACTTAATTTTCGTTCATCTTATCTTGTTGATAAGTCACTGTATACTTGATGTGTATTGTCGGCTGAGATATGACCTTAAGACATAGGAACAGAATTAGGCCATTTAGCCCATTGAGTCTGTTCTGCCATTCACCATGGCAGATTTATTATCCCACTCAACTCTAGTCTCCATCTACATCCCTTCGTTCCTTATGTGTGGTGTCATATGGCAGTGGCAATCATGGTTTTTCCATGATCATGATTGTTCTTGGTAAATTTTTCTACAGAACTGGCTTTCCATTGCCGCCTCCTGGGCAGTGTCTTTACAAGACGGTGACCCCAGCTATTATCAATACTCTTCAGAGATTGTCTGCTGTCATTAGTGGTCACATAACCAGCGCTTGTGATATGCACCAGCTGCTCATATGACCATCTGCCACCTGCTGTCACGGCTTCACATGAACCTGATCAGGGAGCTAAGCTGGTGCTGCACTTGCCCAAGGGTGACCTACTGGCTAGCGGAGGGAAGGGGCGCCGTATAGCTCCTTTGGTAGAGACATATCTGCACCTCACCACCCTCCATCTACATTAGAATTTCCAAATTTCCATCAGACCAGCTGATGCAGTCTTATTTATTGAAATGAATGGGAATGAGGTCAGGATGTACAAACTGACAGTACAAATTCATGGAGCGGAACTTAATAATATTGCATACCAAGTCCAAGTCTAAGGACTTCAAAGGATGGTTCCACTTTGTGCTCTGAATTTGCTTTCTTACGCTTGAATCTGCCATAATAAGACCATAAGATAATGGAGCACAATTCGGCCATCTGGCCCATTGAGTCCGCACCACCATTTCATCAAGGCTGATCCAATTTTCCCCTCAGCCGCACATATTCTGCCTGTTTCATTCTTGCTCATCTTCCAAGTCAGTAAAGCCATCACATCTTAGATCCATCTTAGAATTAAAAATTTTCTTCAGCAAATTGCTTTAGTGAGAAAACTACATGGTAAATAAATCATGAGCTCAGTAATGGAACTATCTTGATGGTGCAATTTTAAACTGCTATCCAGTTTGAAGAAGTTCCATTTTCAGTTAAAGCAGGGAGACCTTAATGCATTCTTGCATCATAGTTAATTTATTTAATCATTACTTGCACCATAAAAATCTTTGCAACTAAAATACTATCTCACTGTAGCATTCAAGTGCTGTCTTCTCCACATTATGTTTAATTACTTAGGTACTAAGGAGTGAAATGTGTTGCAATTCTGCTAGTGTCCCTCACCTCCTCTCTCCTCCTGGCTTCATCTGCCCATCATCCATCTCCCCTCAGTTCACCATTCACCTACCAGCCCGTATCCCACCACACTTCCTCTCCTCTTCATAGTGGCTGAATTCCCTCTTTACTCTCAATCCCAAAGCATGCTTTTGACCCAAAAGAGTAATGTAAGATTATTAAGGGATTGGACACGCTGGAGGCAGGAAGCATGTTCCCGCTGATGGGTGAGTCCTGAACCAGAGGCCACAGTTTAAGAATAAGGGGTAGGCCATTTAGAACGGAGTTGAGGAAAAACTTTTTCACCCAGAGAGTGGTGGATGTATAGAATGCTCTGCCCCAGAAGACTGTGGAGGCCAAGTCTCTGGATGCTTTCAAGAAAGAGATGGATAGAGCTCTTAAAGATAGCGGAATCAAAGGTTATGGGGATAAGGCAGGAACTGGATACTGATTGTGGATGATCAGCCATAATCACAGTGAATGGCGGTGTTGCTCAAAGGACCGAATGGCCTACTCCTGCACCTATTGTCTATTGTCTACTGCAAAACATTGACAAATCCTTTACTCCCTGCAGCTGTTGCTTAACTGAATTGCTCTCATTATTAAACAAAATCTAAACCACTGCTGTCCTTTAAGCCACATAACAAATTCAAAAGCACACATCACAAGTGGAATACCTATCCAGTATCTCTAACAGACACTCCTTCCTTCCCGCTGGTATCTGGTGGTAAAGTGTCACTCACAACACGCTGGAGGAACTCAGCAGGTCAGGCAGCATCCATGGAAACGATGAGTCGATGTTTCAGGCCGGAACCCTTCGTCAGGACTGTAGAGGGAAGGGGCAGAGGCCCTGTAAAGAAGGTGGGGGGAAGGTGGGAAGGAGAAGGCTGGTAGGTTCCAGGTGAAAAACCAGTAAGGGGAAAGACAAAGGGGTGGGGGAGGGGAAGCAGGGAGGGGAGGCAGGAAAGGTGAAGAAGGAATAGGGGAAAACACAATGGGTAGTAGAAGGAGGCGGAGCCATGAGGGAGGTGATAGGCAGCTGGGGGAGGGGGCAGAGTGACATAGGGATAGAGGAAGGGAGGGGGAGCGAATTACCGGAAGATGGAGAATTCTATGTTCATACCAAGGGGCTGGAGTCTACCTAGACGGTATATGAGGTGTTGCTCCTCCAACCTGAGTTTAGCCTCATCATGGCAGTAGGGGAGGCCATGTATGGACGAATCTGAATGGGAGTGGGAAACAGAATTGAAGTGGGTGGCTACTGGAAGATCCTGTCTGTTGTGGCGGACGGAGCGGAGGTGCTCGACGAAGCAGTCCCCCAATCTGCGTCAGGTTTCATTGATGTAGAGGAGGCTGCACCGGGAGCACCAGATGCAATAGATGACCCCAACAGACTCACAAGTGAAGTGTTGCCTCACTTGGAAGGACTGTTTGGGACCCTGAATGGTGGCAAGAGAGGAGGTGTAGGGACAGGTGTAGCACTTACACTTACAAGGATAAGTGCCGGGTGGGAGATCCGTGGGGAGGGACGTGTGGATAAGGGAGTCGCGGAGGGATCGATCCCTGCGGAAAGGGGAGAGGGGTGGAGAGGGAAAGATGTGCTTAGTGGTGGGGTCCTGTTGAAGGTGGCAGAAGTTGCGGAGGATGATGTGCTGGATCCGGAGGCTGGTGGGGTGGTAGGTGAGGACAAGGGGATCTCTGTCCCTGTTGTGGTGGCGGGAGGATGGGGTGAGGGCCGAAGTGCAGGAAATGGAGGAGATGCGGGTGAGGGCATCATTGATGATGGCAGAAGGGAAACCACCATCCTTAAAAAAAAAAAAAGAGGACATTTGAGATGTCCTGGAACGGAAAGCCTCATCCTGGGAGCAGATACAGCGGAGACAGAGGAACTGGGAATAGGGAATGGCATTTTTGCATGTGGCGGGGTGGGAAGAGGTATAATTGAGGTAGTTATGAGAGTCAGTGGGCTTGTAGAAGATGTCAGTGGACAGTCTGTCTCCAGAGATGGAGACCGAGAGATCGTGAAAGGGAAGAGAAGTGTCTGAGATAGACCAAGTGAATTTGAGGGCTGGGTGGAAGTTTGAAATAAAAGTTGATGAAATTGATGAGCTTAGCATGGGTGCAGGAAGCAGCACCAATGTAGTCGTCAATGTACCGAAGGAAAAGTTGGGGAGCAGTACCAGAATAGGTTTGAGCACTGGTGGTAAAGTGTACCTGTTCATTGTGCAATAGCAAGTCTCCAAGGTTTTTTTTGTCAGCACCTCCCAAGCCTACATGGTCTGGATATAAACAAAGACAATAGGCATACAGGACCAAGTTCATATTCTCTTCCACAGCATGCCAACTTGGAAATGTATTGACCATCCTTTTATCAACTGATTAAAATCCTACAATACCCTTCCTATGTCGCATATGCAAAATTCTTTCCATATTTCCTTATGACATAGAAGCAGATTATTCAGTTCATCAAACCAATGCAGCTCACAGAACAATCCATTGCCAAAGATGAGCGTATTTTCATACGCACAAGTGCAATGAAAACTTACATGCAGCACCGTTTTAGATAGTATCAGAAAAGCAGCATTCGCAAGAAGAATGTACTGTAAACAAATGAGTACACAATTTTTACAAGAAGGAACACAGAACAAAATAATCCATTGTACGGTAAAGTGATCAAAGTGGTCATAGTTCTGTTATACTGAGGTCGTGATTCATGTTATGCTGGTTGGTATAAGAACCACTGATTTCCCCTGTAACTTATTCTCCAAGTTCTCTGGTTTCCTCCCACAGTCCAAAGATGTACTGGTTAATAGGTTAATTGGGCATTGTAAACTGTCCTGTGATTAGGGTAGGTTTAAATTGGTGGGTTGCTGGATGGTGCAGCTCGTTGGGCCAGAAGGCCTGTTCCACACTAAACACAAGAGGAACTCAGCAAGCCAGCACCATCTGTGGAGAGAAATGAACAGTCAGTGTTTCAAGCTGGAGGTTTTTCTTTGTTGGAAAGTACTACAGATGCAATACTCATATCCTGATACACAGCCAACATTTCACTTATAGCATTTAACCCAAGGATAGTGATCCCTTTATTCTGTATCCGACCTTGGGGTTCAGCTACTGATCGTAGCTTCCTTCTTGCAGTTGGACATGTTACCAAACCCTGAAATAACTTTCTGTTACTTCTTCATAGGCCAGGATGGTCTATAGCATTCCTAATTTCCCTGCCGAGGTGATGGAGGTATCCCTCAAGTGACAAATTGTCTGTCTAGTAGAAAAGATTGCTTGGTCACTCCAGCATGCATTATAAATCATGTACTATGAGTTAGATGACGTGAAAGAGAGATGGGGTAGGCATTTAATAACTTGAGTAAATAAATTTTCATTTTGTGATAATTCATCAGTTTTGGCTGTTTGCGCTAATGTTAGCGTGCAAGTTGCCATATTATTAAATTAAATTTATAACTTGTTCTGCTGACTTTTTGAACTCTGTTTCTGGATTCATAATCATGACAATATTACACTGATGACGGGCAAAATCTTCCACAGAGACTATACATTGGAATAATCCAGTTCCTAGTAATGATACTATGCAGATTGAATGTACTATAGCTAACGGCATTCTATCTTGACACTGACTTTATGTTTTTTCTTTTCTCCTTTTGCAATTCTCTACTGATGAATCATGCAGCTAGTAAAGGTAAGCCAAATGTTTTCTTGTTCAAAACCTGTTGTTCTGAGATTCTTTCTGATCCTTCAGTGATGTGGGATTGGATGTTGAAATTCCTTGAAGAGTAAAATCTGTCTAAATGGAACACTGTTTAGAAGACATACCCACTAATCTATATATCATTTTGCTTGACTTAATTTGCCTTTACTGAATGTGTGAGGGTTTAAAAGAATAATGAACCTGCAAACAGTTCAGACTAGAGCCAATCTGATTGAACAGTAGGGGACAAATGTTGCTAAGAAGCTTTGCATTGTGCTTTTCCTAATTTAGTCTGGTACTGAGTTAGCAAAAAGAAAACAAGTTTTGATAGTTTCCTTTGTTTACCAGAGATTATAGAGTCATGTAAAAGTACAGCTTTTCAGCTCATCTAGACTGTGTTGAACCATTTCAAACTGCCTAGTCCCATTGACCTGCACCCAGACCATAGCCATCCATACCCCTACTATCCATGTACCTATCCGAACTTCTCTTAAATGTTGAAATCGAGGTTGCACGCGCCACTTGAACTGGCAGCTTCTTCCACACTCTCACAACCCAATGAGTGAAGAAATTTCCCTGTATGCTGCCCTTTAACTTTTCACCTTTCACTCTTAACCCATGACCTCTAATTGTATTCCCACCAACTTCAGTGGAGAAAGCCTGCTTTCACCTACCCCTCATAATTTTGTATATCTCTATCAAATCTCCCTTCAGTTTTCTACATTCCAGAGTAAAGTCCTAACCTGTTTAATCTTTCCTTATATCTCAAGTCCTCCAGTGCCAGCAACATCCATGTAAATTTTCTCTGTACTCTTTCAACCTTATTGTACACAATACTCCAAATTAGGTCTCACCAACATCTTATACAAGTTCAACATACCATCCCATCTCCTTTACTCACTCTTTGATTTACGAAAGCCAATGTGTTTTCTTTACAACCTTATCTACCTTTGATACCACTTTCAATGACATGAATTTCCAGATCTCGTTGTTCTACCCTACTCCTCAGTGCTCTACCTTTCACTGTGTAAGACCTACCCTGGTTGATCCTACTAAAGTTCAAACTCTCACGCTTGTCTGCATTAAATTCCATTCGCCATTTTTCAGCCCATTTTTCCAGCTGGTCCAGATCCCGTTGCAAACTCTAGTTTTCTTTGCTGGCCACTACACCCCCAATCTTGGTGTCAACTGCAAATTGGCTGATCCAGTTAATCACATTATCATCCAGATCGTTGATATGGATGGTAAACAACAACGGACCCAGGATTGATCCCTGCGGCATGCTTCTAGTCAGAGAGGCAACCCATTTACTACCTCTCTCTGGCTTCTCCCACGAAGCCAATGTCTAATCCATTTTACTACTATTTTGAATGCCAAGCGACTAAACCTTCTTGACCAACCTCCCATTTGGCACTTCGTCAGATGCCTTGCTAAAGTCCATTTAGACACTGCCTTGCCTTCATCAACATTCCTGGTAACGTCCTCGAAAAACTGTAAGATTGGTTAGACACAACCAACCACACACAAGGCCATGCTAACTATCCCTAATAAATCACTGCCTATACAAATACTCGTTTTTGTTCCCTTAGTATACCTTCCAATGACTTTCCTACTACTTTTAGGCTCACCAGCCTATAATTTCCTGGTTTACATTTAGAGCTTTTCTTAAACAGCAGAGCTGTTAAACATTGGCTATCCTCCAATCCTCTGGTACTTCACCTGTTGCTAAGGATGATTTAAATATCTCTGCTAGGGCCCTTGCAATTTCTGTGCTTGCCTCTCACAGAGTCTGAGGGAACACCTTGCCAAGCCAAGGCAGCAAACACCTCCTAATCTAATCTGTGTAGAGTCCATGAAGTTGATGCCGATGTATCTCACTTCTATAGACTGTGTGTTCGTCTCCTGAGTAAATACAGATGCAAACAATTCATTTTAGATCTCCACCATCTCCTTTGACTCCACGTTTAGAATCTCTTAGGATTCTTCTTTACCTTGTCTGTTAGGGCAACCTCATGCCTTCACTTAGCCCTCCTTATTTCTTTCTTAATGTATGAACCTGGAACTAAATATGCTGTCCAAGTTACTTCCAGACTTTTAAGTATTTAATGGATTGTTTATACATTTAATTATCTATATTGTTCCAATGACCTATCAATTAAGATGAGAGCATCCAAGTCTGATGTGGAGCATTTTGTGTGAATATTTAATCTACTGTTATTGGTGTTGGTGCATGGCCAAGTGGTTAAGGCATCGGTCTAGTGATCTGAAGGTCGCTAGTCTGGGCCTCAGCTGAGGCAGCATGTTGTGTCCTTGAGCAAGGCACTTAACCACACATTGCTCTGCAACGACACTGGTGCCAAGCTGTATGGGTCCTAATACCCTTCCCTTATACAACATCAGTGGCGTGGAGAGGGGAGACTTGCAGCATGGGCAACTGCCAGTCTTCCATACAACCTTGCCCAGGCCTGCGCCCTGGAATGGCAAAATAACACTTCATCCAGACTTCTGTGAAGTTGTCTGGTTTTCTCTTTCACCATGTAAAAAGAAACAGTTCACTGTAATCACTGTAATTAACTATTCTCAATTTTATTAAGACTTGTCTTAGACAATGGTGCCAATGTAGATTTGTGGAGATTTTAATTGTTATGTTGTTTGGTTATTGTATGAATATTCCTGGATTTGCTGCCTAAAATTCAATGTAATATTTGAAGCAAGATTGTTGAAGTGGAGAATCTTCGCTTTCCCCCTTTCAATGAATTCTTTTTTTTCAGCATTTTATATTTAGTTTAATTTTCATCCTAACACTGGTTGTCAAACTGGTGGTCTGTGAATTTCCAACTGACAGCTGTTTATTGTAGTTAGCTATGATGTATTATGTTTTGATTTTTGGGCTGAGGACTTCTTCTGTTTTGAACAGAAGAAAATTATTTTGGGCAATTTAGTTTTTTAACTCATTAATAAATTAACTCCACTATGTTAAATTCAGCTTGTTTAGTTTAAGGCAACAGTCTGAAAGTTTCATTGCTACAATTCATAGTATGAATATGTAGTATTCTGGTCAAATTCATGTTTTCAGCAATATGAAGAGGCAATGTCTTTAAGATTAGTTGATTACTACCTCTGCTAAATTTTGGATGGAGCATTTTCATATGGGTCAAAGTTTCTATGATACATGGCTGAGTCGTCTCTAGGCATGGGTTATAAACAGAATGAGTACATTTCGAAGGACTGAGCAACATTCACATCCATGACATAAGCTTTTAAATAGGTTTAACACTGAACTAGATGTAGGATGGATGAATATAGGAATTTTAATAAATTTGTGTTATACATGTCCTAACACAGTGAGGTGCTAAGTTAGGAAAAGGAAAGTTAAGTTTTGACAGTTTCCTTAGTCCGCTAAATACTACTTAATGTGTGAGTCTGGAAGGAAATATGCTCTCCAAATTTCTCAAACCTACCAGGGTGGGTGATAGGAAGATATATATCGGATGGGTTCAGTACCAAGGCTGCTTGCAGAGTTCCAAAAGCGTCTAGCCTTTATTTACAACAAAGGTAAACATCACAAGTAACAAGAGTCGCCTGGATGTCTCCTTTGCTTGGGAATTTAAACTAATGTGTTTGAACAGTTTTTGACAGAATTTCACAATCTTTAATGATTCATAAATTACACAGAAATTTTTATATTGTGCTTTTAAATCTATCTCCGTGTTGCCAACTTGTGACTGATAATAGCATATTCAGATAGTTTAGACAGTACCGGTACCTGGGGTACTCTCCCTCCTCTCCCCTCACTTTTTCAATCTACTCCTCAGATTTTGTTTCCAGTCCTGCCCAAGGGTTTCGGCCCGAAACATCGACTGTGCTTTTTTCCCATAGATGCTGCCTGGCCTGCTTTGTTCCTCCAGTGTTTTGTGTGTATTGTTAGACAGTATCAGAGCACTTTGATCAACAGTTGCCAGAGTATACATACAATTACTTGTGACATTTGGAGTTTATTTTCATGAAAACAAGTCTGTAATTCCAAGGAAAAATGGCTTTGTTTTTCAGTTTTTTGCATTCTGTGAAGAACCTGTGCATATTTTCTATTTAAACTCTGATTATATTGGTCTGCAGTGGTCCTTGTCTCAACAACTTTGAATTGTAAACTAACTAACATTTGTTAGATGTGTTTTCAGAAACCTGGGAACTGAGGTTGGGTGGGACTGCAACTAGATGTCTTTGGTTAAGGGTGAAAGGTGAAAAGTTTAAGGGGGAACATGAGGGGAAACTTCTTCACTCAGAAGGTTGTGAGAGTGCAGAATGAGCTACCCGCGCATGTTGTGCATGTGAGCTCAATTTCAACGTTTAAGAGAAGTTTGGATAGGTACATTGGCAGGAGTATGAAGGGCTATGGGCCTGGGGTAAATCAATGAGATTACGCAGATTAAATGGTTTGGCGTGAACTTGGTGGGCCAAATGGCCTGCTTCTGTGCTGTATTTATCTATGACTAACTGAAATCTGATTTTATTAACCCTTTCATTTAATATAGCTATGTTTCCAGTGACTGGCTAGAAAATTATTTGACTAAATTTTTCACTTTTTGGACTAACTTGGCTATGTCAGAGAGATTAGCATAGGTCGGTATCTTAATCAGTATGGGTGAGTGGGGCTAAAAGGCTTGTTTCTGTGCTGTATGACTCTATTTAACTTGCACACAAATTATGAATTCCTTCCCTTCTTTCCCCCTCCACAGGGCACAGGGCAGAGAATCCCTTTTGTTGCTTAAGAGCTGTCACTGTTGGCTTTTTACTTGACACTTTGGTGAATATAATGAGCAATTTGTGCATCATGTTACAATTTTGATACCTACTCTGTTTTGGCTGTTCAAGCATTTATTTATCTTAAGTGTTGTCCATGGAGTTCTGTTTAACAAGGGAATGGAACCACTCATGCCTTTAACATAACTAAATTAATTTAGGTGTACTTCTGACCACCACCAAGCCATGTATAATCGGCACGGATGGTCCCAGCATTTCCTTTATGAGGATGCTTCAGGCAATGAAAGGATTGACATATGAGATGCATTTGATGACTCAGGGACTGTACTCACAGGAGTTCTGAAGAATGAGGGGGAATCTCATTGAAATCTACTGACTATAAAACAGCCCAGATAGAGTAAATGTGGAGAGGATGAGTTCCAGTCATAGAAGAGTCTAGGACCAGCGGGCACAGTCTCAGGATAGAGGGACATCCATTTACAACAGAGATGAGAAGGAATTTCTTTAGCCAGAGGTTGGTGAATTTGTGGAATTCATTGCCACAGATGGCTGTGGAGGATAAGTCTTTGAGTATATTTAAAGTGGAGGTTCTTGATCAGTCAGGGTATCAAAGGTTAGGTGGAGAAGGCAAGAGAATGAGTTTGAGAAGATTAATAAATCAGTTATGATTGTATGGCAGAGCAGATTTGATAGGCTGAATAGCCCAAATCTGCTGTTATGTCTTATGGTATTAATTTGATAATGGAGAGATAAAATTTATGGTAGTAGCATTTTCTCACCCATTTCTATTGGCATTTTCATCGTCATCCTGCACAACTTAGTGGTACAATATGAAGAACTCAACATATTCAATATATGTTACACTTCCATATTTAAAATATATTAATCACCTCCAACGGGATCCCACCACTAAGCACATCTTTCCCTCCCCCTCCCTTTTTGCTTTCTGCAGGGATTGCTCCCTACGCGACTCCCTTGTCCATTCATCCCCCCCATCCCTCCCCACTGATCTCCCTCCTGGCACTTATCCTTATAAGCAGAACAAGTGCTACACATGCCCTTACACCTCCTCCCTTACCACCATTCAGGGCCCCAGTCAGTCCTTCCAGGTGAGGCAACACTTCACCTGTGAGTCGGCTGGGCTGATATACTGCGTCCAGTGCTCCCGATGTGGCCTTGTATATATTGGCGAGACCCGACGCAGGCTGGGAGATCGTTTCGCTGAACACCTATGCTCTGTCCACCAGAGAAAGCAGGATCTCCCAGTGGCCACACGTTTTAATTCCACGGCCCAGTCCCATTCTGATATGTCCGTCTTTGGCCTCCTCTACTGTCAAGATGAAGCCACACTCAGGTTGGAGGAACAACACCTTATATTTGGTCTGGGTAGCCTCCAACTTGATGGCATGAACATTGACTTCTCTAACTTCCGTTAATGCCCCTCCTCCCCTTCTTACCCCATCCCTTTTTTTTAATTTTTCCCCTTTCTTTCTCTCTTTTTCTCCCCCTCACTATATCTTCCTCTGATGCTCCCCTCCCCCTTTCTTTCTCCCAAGGCCTCCCGTCCCATGATCCCCTCCCTTCTCCAGTCCGGTATCCCTTTTGCTAATCACCTTTCCAGCTCTTGGCTCCATCCCTCCCCCTCCTGTCTTCTGTCATTTCGGAACTCCCCCTCCCCCTTCCACTTTCAAATCTCTTACTATCTCTTCTTTCAGTTAATCCTCACGAAGGCTCTCAGTCCGAAACGTCGACTGTACCTCTTCCTATAGATACTGCCTGGCCTGCTGCATTCCACCAGCATTTTGTGTGTGTTGCAGAAACTTAATGGTGCGTGTTCTTGTTCTATAAACTTTGAAATTGACTGGAACATGCAAGTTAATGGGTTCAAATTTCAGAAGTGGTGTAAACATTCAACTGCTTCTCTCTGCCTTTTTTAAGGCAACTCATCAGATGAAATTTATTTCTGAAGGGCTTTTTAAGTTTAATTTGAATCCTGGATTTTTTTCAGGATTCTTAACTATCTTCACATCATTTTCTGTAAATAATTTGCATTGTTACTTAAAAATCTTCTCAGCCTTGTCTGCA
Organism: Mobula hypostoma; assembly: GCF_963921235.1. Taxonomy (NCBI): domain Eukaryota; kingdom Metazoa; phylum Chordata; class Chondrichthyes; order Myliobatiformes; family Myliobatidae; genus Mobula; species Mobula hypostoma. The sequence goes on from NC_086103.1 coordinate 8,704,241, forward strand.
TCTTTACAATATATGGATGAGTTTTAATGATTTTTTTTAATGAAATCAAACGAAGGGCATGCAGGCAACACTGTTCGAAAGAAGACTGGTACCTTCAATGATAACATACTAATTGGACAATTGTCAGTCTGTGATGATATAGTTGATTTCATGGGAAGCCTCTCCCTGTTATTTTTACTGGCTAGGGCACAGGTTTCTTTGGAATTGATTCTGGCCTAAGTACAGTGCTGCTAATGGGTTTTATTGAACATAAGCCAGTTCTGAACATTATTTTCATGGTAATTGTATTAATTTAACCTACCATTAAAAATTTTTGTCCATCAGCACAGTAATATCAATTTTGTGTGACATCATAACTTGTGAGGAGGTTCTTCAAATAATTTTGACTACTTAACATTTTGTACACCTCTTGATAGAGATGTACAAGATGAAAGGAGGCATAGATTGAGTGACTATCCAGCGACTTTTTTCTAGGGTGAAGATAGCTAATATGAAGGGGCAAAGTTTTAAGGTGATTGGAAGAAAGTATAGGGGGATGTCAGGTAAGTTTTATTTTACACAGAGAGTGGTGGATATGTGGAACACCCTTCCAGGGGTACTGATAGCTGCAGCCACATTAGCGACATTAAAGAAACTTAGCTGCATGGATGATAGAAAATGGAGGGCTATGTAGGAGGGAAGGGTTTGATTGACCTTTGAGTAGGTTATAAGATCGGCGTAGCATCATGGCTGAAGGGCCTGTACTGAGCTGTGGTGTCCACTTTAATTTCTAAAATTGTAGAATACAGTTTGTAGAGTATTTAAATACTAAATGTGCATTCATAAGAAAACATCAAATTATTTGCATTGATTCATGTGTATTTTCTGATATCTAGCTAAATAATGGACCAAAGCCTTCATCGTCAATGGCATGAAAAGATCATGGTTTTCATAGTTGATCTTCAACAATTTGTGTGCCAGCACACCTGTGTTCCTTTAAATATTAGCACTGCATGATCTCTCACTAGTTAATAAATATGGGCGCCATCAAGGCATTGCAGTTAGCGTGATACTGTTAAAGCTCAACGTCGTCTGTAAGGAGTCTGTGTCTTTCCCATGGAATGTGTGGGCTTTCACAGTCCAAAGATGTACCAATTACTCCGTTAATTGATCACTGTAAATTGATCAGGCTAGAGATAAATCGGGGGTTTCTGGGCAGTGCGGTTTGAAGTGCAGGAAGGGCCTGTTCTGTGCTGTATCTCTAAATAAAATTTTCCACTTTTCTCTTGTGTGCATAGTAACATAGTAACAGTGTCCAGTATGAATGTAGTAATAACATACCTGTAATCCCTTTTTCGCAAAGCCAGGGGATGAATAGCTAGAATATTGGGAAGTTCTGTTTCTCCAAATATTTTCAATCCGATCTTTTTTATCCGTCTCAGAGGATGTAGCTTGGTGTATGACTATATATCACTCTTTTGAAAACATGACATGGGTAGAATTAGACCATTGCTACCACAAGAATGGTCAGACCTAGGTGTTTCTAGGGGTATATATAAATTATCACACAACATGTGGTTAAGCTGGCATATGGCGTGCTTTCCTTTATTAGTCGAGGCATTGAATTCAAAAATCAGCAAGTTATGTTTCAGCTTTATAAAACTCTAGTAAGGCCTCATCTGGAGTATTATACATATACTGTTCTGATCACCCCTTTATAGGAAGGATGTCAAAGCTTTTGGAGAGGGTGCAGAGGAGTTTACCGTGATGTCGTCTGTATTTGAGGGCATGTGCTATAATGAGAGGCTGCACAGACTTGGGTTGTTTTCTCCGGAGTGTCGGAGACTGATGGCAGATCTGATAGAGGTTTATATGATTGAGGCACAGGCAGTATTTTTTCCAAGGGTTGAAATGTCTCACACCAGAGGACATACATTTAAGGTGAGGGACAATTTTTTTTTACACAGAGTGGAGGATGCCTGGAATGCGCTGCCTGGGCTGGTGGTAGATGCAGAAGCAGTAGACTTTTAGGAGATGTTTAGATAGTCACATGAATGTGAGGAAAATGGATATTATGTAGGCAAAAGAGATTAGTTTAGTTAGCCATTTCATTACTAATTTAATTGGTTTGGTACAACATTGTGGGCCCAAGGGCCTATTCCTGTGCTGTACTGTTCTACGCTCAATGTGATTCACTGGTTGAGCCATTGAGGGGCAGGGAATTTAAAAAATTAATATACTTTGCAGGTATACCATTCATGGGTGCAATATTGAAAAGATTTGAAGTTAAAAGGCATGAAATTTTTCAGTTATGGTAAAGTTTTTACTTTCAGAAGTTTTCACTATGCCAGGCTTGTGACTTTGAAGCATAATGTGTTGGTAATGGTACTAAATTAAATGCTGTCATCATACTGAGTTCTTAACTAACATTGATTAATTGTTAAATCATGATAATTTTGTTGCTTATTAAGTTGTCTTTTTTTTCTGAGTCAGATGAAGCACACAGAAGGCTTTCCATCTGCATTCATCCCTCTTGTTACAGTATTTCCTGATGTTGAAGTAGTTATTAATGATTACATTTGCCATAATACAATTAGATTGCAATGTTAATTGATCACACCCCATGGTCTGAAAGCAACCAGTTGCTCATCATTAGAACCCAGAATGGTGAGGCCACTGGCAAGGAATTTCACAAGGCTTGATCAATGAGGCTATATCCAAGAGTGAAACATAAATGATTTTTTTGTCTGTATTTTTAGTTCGTTATCCCACAAAAAAGACTTGATGACAGAAACATCCATTCACAGCCTTCCAGTTCCACACCCTGGAGAACACTCTTTAAATGTTGAAGTGCAAGACCTATTGACAAGAAAGGCATCAAAGTAGTGTGCAGCCATGTAATTTGAAGGCTAGAATCCAGAGAAGCAATGGTACCATTTAACAGAGATCTGTGGTTCACATACCTACACTTAGCGATGGATGGGTAAAATTTTGGTGGCTCTGCATATATAGAGACTCGAGTGGTTTCTAAAAGTATAAAAGCAATGAAATCATACTGATAATTTGGAAATCATTGTTTAGACCTGATTTCAGATACTTTAAAACATGCCAGGTACTTGCATAATATGCAAAGTTGGGGCACAGTGTCTGCAAATCTCCAATTCCACTGGAGGCTGAAGAAGAGGCCTGTTTTAGGGTTAGGGAGCTGTTTATCTGTGTGTGTGGGTGGATGGAAGGAGGAGGAACAGGGCTTATTTCACTGTTCTTGCTTTGCTGCTTGCAGTGTTCTGTGTTGTACTGCCAAGTATCATGGGCATTCTGTGTTGGCACAGGAATTTGTGGCGATACTTGTGAGCTACCTCCAGCATATTCTTGTGTGTGTAGGTTATTAGTGCAAGTGACACATTTCACTATATGTTTTGATGTACACATGATAAATAAATCTAAAACAGAAATGATGCCAAAGACTGAGACATGGGTGTGGGGGAAATACTAGAAAAGAAGGAATTATCTTCCTTGGAGTAGGTTAAGTGGAATTTTAATACTGGTGCTTCAAATTTTTATTCTGACATTCATTCTTACAATTCTTATTCTTATTAAGAATGTTATTCTAATTGCTAATTCTTATTCTAATAAGGAAACTATTTCGGTTGGCAGGAAGCTCAGTTGATGTTTCGAGGTGAGATCGTTCATCAAGTGGCAATATTGATAGACAATAGACAATAGGTGCAGGAGTAGGCCATTCAGCCCTTCAAGCCAGCACCACCATTCACTGTGATCATGGCCGATCATCCACAATCAGTACCCTTTTCCTGCCTTCTCCCCATATCCCTTCACTCCTCTATCTTTAAGAGCTCTATCTAACTCTTTTTTGAAAGAATTCAGAGAATTGGCCTCCACTGCCTTCTGAGGCAGAGCGTTCCACAGAACCACAACCCTCTGTGTGAAAAAGTTTTTCCTCAGCTCCGTTCTAAATTGTCTACCCCTTATTCTTAAACTGTGGCCTCTGGTTCTGGACTCCCCCAACATCGGGAATATGTTTCCTGCCTCTAGCGTGTCCAATCTCTTAATAATCTTATATGTTTCAATCAGATCCCCTCTCATCCTTCTAAATTCCAGTGTATACAACCACATTGATGACATTTCTCGGCTTGAAACATTGGCTCTTTATTGCTTTCCATAGATGCTACCTGACCTGCTGTGTTCCTCCAGCATTGTGTGTATGTTAATCAATTGATAAAGCCCTGATCTGGAGCTTGCATTGATTTATTCATATTTATAATTATTGGGATATAAACGTATTTGTTCTTAAACTCTGCCATTGTAAGGTTAAGTTTACAAAGCCGTCATATGAAATGATGTAATGCAATTCTATGACTGAGATGATTTGTCAATTTGGCCACACTTCTAACTTGTTGATATTATTTTGAAAATGAGGGCTTGATATGCCAAGTTTGATTGCCAAATAAAACAGTGAATGAGTAGGGGGAAATAATTTAGCATTGAATCACAATTGGGACAGCTCCTAAAATAGAGCATGTCCCATGGGTGATTTATTGGCTCCATGTACATTTAAAGTTATGTCACATGGAAGGAGCAATTTCATAATCATATGAATTGCCTGCAGTGCTCTACGGAGTAACAAATTGTACTGAAGTATAAAGGCGAAGTTGTTTTTCATTGTAGATATTTTCGAGACAAACTACAATTGTTTACACTCTGACTAATGTTCCCTGCACTTTTCGATTTGAACATACAGAATTACAGTGTCAACTTAGAATAGAAATAATTTCTGCAGTTTATCACAAATTCAGGTGCATTTCAAAAGTAAGTATAGTCACTCTCAGGTTGGAGGACCAACACCTCATATTCCATCTGTAGCTCCAACGTGATGGCATGAACATCGATTTGTTTAACTTGCAGTAAATTTGCTCCCTCTCCCCTTTCCTCTTCTATTTCCCACTCTAGCTCCCCTCTTACCTCTTCTCTTTACTTCACCTACCTATCACCTCTGCCTGGTGCCTCTTCTCATTCTCTTTCTCCCATGGTCCACTCTTTTTGCTCCTTCTTTCAGCCCTTTATCCTTTTTACTTATCACCTCGCAGCTTCTCACTTTTTCCATCCTCCCCCATCCACCTGACTTCATCTATCACCTTCTAGCTTGTGGACTTCCCCTCCATAAGACCATAAAAGATAGGAGCAGAATTAGGCCATTTCATTATGGCTGATCCATTTCCCTCTTAACCCCATTCTCTTGCCTTCTTCCCACAACTTTTCACACACTGACCAATCAAGAACCTATCAATCTCTGCTTAAATGCACCATGTCCTGACCTCATAGTGCCTGTGGTAACGAATTTCACAGATTCAGCACCCTTTGGCCAAAGAAATTCCTCCTTTTCTTCTAACTTGAGGCTTTGCCCTCTCGTCCTAGACTCCCCAGCCAAAGGCACCATCCTCTTCACATCCACTTGCCCCCTCCCCCATCTTTTTGTTATGGCTTCTTCTCCCTTGCTTTTTATTCCTTTCCATAGATGCTGTTTGACTTGCTGAGTTTCTCTAGCAGTTTGTAAATGTTACTCTGGATTTCCAGCAACTATATAATATCTTGTGTTTTCAATATAAGCCTACCTTGAACAAAGAAATCCAGAGCATTTACCCAAGGAACTCAGAATCTATCTATACTACTTAACCTACTGCTGCTTGTGGGAGAGTTTTCCCTACTTCCATCATTCCCTCAACTTGTTCTGAACAGGCTGGCTTTGATTTTTAAGGTTAGTCCTCATGTCCAAAACACAAGAGATTCTGCAGGTGCTGGAAACATCTGACAAATCTTCTTGCCCAAGGTCCTCAACATAAGCCGAAGTTTTTTTTTGTCTACTTAAGTACTTTCTTTTAAGATCTTATGAATCTTAACCTTCTGTGCTCCAGGGAATGAAAGCATAGTTTATATAGTGCATATACATAATTTATTGCAGTATTACTAGCATGGTGAAATCATTGTTGATATATTGAAGCATTCAGCTTTCAGTCTAAGGAAATCTAATGATAAAAGACGCACATTTGCTTCAGGGGCCATGAATCTGAGGTTCCTACAGGGAAAGACATGTTATTCACACACATTTCCAGTACAACCCTTGAAGCAGTTAAGTAGATTGTAAGCCCACACTGTTCAAGATTCAAGTTTATTTGTCATGTGTACATCGAAACATACAGTGAAATGTGTTTGCAATAACAACCAACACACACAGGGTGTCCTGGGGGCAACCAGCAAATGTCGCAACACATTTCGGTGCCAACATAGACAGCATGCCTACAATACTTGACAGAACACAGCAAGCAACAAACAAAAGCAAAAACAAGTCTCATTCCTCCCACCCATCCCACACGCTCGCACACGCGCGCGCGCGCACACACACACACACACACACACACACACACACACACACACACACACACACACACACACACAGAGTCCTTTAAACCCAGGACAGACCTCCATTGGACACGGATTCGGGCCTGTAGACATTTGCTTCAACCTCCCAGTGGATTCGCTTAGGGAGATTTATGAGGCAAATACAATTGGCATCTTGACAATGGATTGAAATGTGTTTGGAAAAAGATCTAGTATCTAACCACAAGCTATGTTTTTGGACATAGTTTTTCGTTGAAGGACTTCAGCAGGATAACAAAATAGGACAGAGCCAGTGAGACACAGCTTTTCTGATGAATGAGGTAATCCTTGTGTGATGAGCTTTGTTTCAACCATTTGTAAGATTTGGATGATGGTATATATAAAGCAAAATTAGTTCTTTCTCCCCCAGAGTGCAAGTTGTTGTTACCATTTTATCAATAGTGTATGGTTATACTGAGCCCAAGTTGGCTCAGTAAAGTGGACATGAAAGACTCTTAAGACACAATGTTGATGGGAAGCTGGAGCGTTATCCCAGTGCCCTGGTCAATATACGACATTGCACTAAAGTCACAAAAACTAGGCTAATTACTGTTGCATCTCCCAAGCTACGTAAAATAACAATCAGGTAGTGTGTGTCAGTGATGCTGGTTGAGCAATTAAAATTGACTTCAGGCAATACTGCCCTTTAGAAATGAGAAAACATGACTATTGTATATCAAAAGAGAAGCAAATAATTAAAGTTCAAAGTAAAATTACTATCGCAGTACATATCCCACCATATACAACCATGAGATTTATTTTCTTGCAGGCATACACAATAAATCCATGATAGAATAATAACCATAATAGTCAATGAAAGACCATACCGACCGAGCATTCAACCAGTGTGCAAAAGACAAGAAACTGCAAAATCAAAAAGAATGAAACAATAAATAAGTAAATAAACAAGTAAGCAAGCAATAAATATCGAAAACATGAGATGAAGTGTCCTTGAAAGTGAGTCCATAGATTGTGGGAACAGTTCAGTGGTGAGGTGAGTGAATCTGAGTGAAGTTATCCCCTCTGGTTTAAGAGCCTGGTGGTTGAGGGATAATAATTGTTCTTGAACCTGATGGTGTGGGTCCTGTACTTTCTTCCTGGTGGCAGCAGCGAGATAAGGGTATGGCCTTGGATGGTTGGGGTCCCTGATGATGAATGCTGCTTTCCTGTGACAGCTCTCCGTTTGAATGTGCTCAATGGTAGGGAGGGATTTACCAATGATGGAATGGACTGTATCCACTTCTTTTTCTAGGATTTTCCGTTCAAAATTGGTGTTTCCATAGCAAGCTGTGATGCACTAGTCAATATTATCTCCACCACACACCTATAGAAGTTTGTCAAAGTTTTAGATGACATGCCGAATCTTCGCAAACTTCTAAGAAAGGTGCTAATGTGCTTTCTTCATAATGCCACTTATGTGTTGGACCCAGCACAGATCCTCTGAGGAATTTAAAGTTACTGAGCCTCTCCAACTTCAATTCCCTGAAGAGGACTGGCTGTCTCATGACCTCCAGTTTCCTCCCCCCGAAGTTACCTCTTTGGTCTTGTATATGCTGATTTGTCAAGTCATTCAGCCAATGACAGTAATGTTGTCAGCAAACTTAGAAAAGGCATTGGAGCTGTGCTTGAGCTTACAGCCATAAGTATAAAGCAAGTAGAGTGGGGGCTTTGTGGTTCACCTGTGCTGACGGAGATTGTGGAGGAGATGTTGTTGCCTAGGACTTGGTGTCTGTTCATTAGTTTTGAGGGGATGATGTTATTGAATGCCAAACTGTTGTCAATGAAGAGCATCCTGATATATGCACCCTGGCTGTCCAGATGTTCCAGGATTGAGTGAAGAGCCCATGAATGGTAACTGCTGCTGACCTATTGTGACGGTAGGAAAATGGGAGTGGATCTAAGTCGCTTTTCAGGAGTTGATATTTTTCATCACCTCCCTCTCAATGCACTTCATCACAGTGGATGTACGTATGTACTACTGGACAATCATCACTGAGGCAGGTTACCACGTCCTTAGGCCTACTAAATTGAATAAACTGTATGTAAAGGGTCTCGGCCTGAAACGTTGACTATACTTTTTTCCATAGATGCTGCCTGGCCTGTTGAGTTCCTTCAGTTTTGTATGTGTTAATTGGATTTACAGCATCTGCAGATTTTTTCTTGTTTGAATAAACTGTATAATTGAAGCCTGCTTGAAGCAGCTGGGCACCTCAGACTGCCAAAGCAAAAGGTTAAAGGTATTGCTGAACACTCCAGCCAATTGATCAGCACAGGTCTTTAGTGCTCAGCCTTTTGGGTGCAGGTTTCTCTCATGTTGGCCTCAGAGACTAAAATCACAGGACTGTTAGGACTGTGGGTGTTGTTGAAGGTGCCTCCATGTTTTGATTGTCAAACCTTGAAGTGGACGGGCTATAGCAACACTGGATCACCCACCATATTCCACTCCTGTATGTTATAAAGTGGCCACTGAGTGTAACTCTTGGTATAATACTCATCTTTTCATTTTCTGGTCTTTATCATAGATGGCAAGTAATAGTGATCTGCGTGATCATATCATAGTTGGGAAATTTCCATAGTTGCAGAATATTGCTCGCCTGCTATTTATTTGTTAGGCATTTGGACAAGGTCTTCAGAATGATGTCTCTTGTAACTTTTTCTTCAAAATGCCAATTCTTTTTCACATCTGTTTTCTTTTTAATTTCCTGTATATAATTTTTGTTAACTTTCAACTCATAACGTGCAATGTTGTTCAGCAAATATGAATTATGTAAGTACCATGGGATGCATAGTGCAATTTGTTTGAACCATGTTTTTTCAAAGCCAATTCAATGTGTTTCTACCCAGGCTGGAAGTTTTTGATTTATGGAAAACGTGATATTTCAAAAACCTGTTTTGTGGTGGTTTTTCTCCAGCTTCAGTCTGTGGTTTATAATTCCTAGAAAAGAAAAGTGAATGTTTGATGGTCTATGTTTGAAAATATTGAATCAAATGAGTTTCTCCTGAGCTTTGATGTTGGACAAGTGTTACAGTAGATGGTGTATTGCAAAATTCAGTTTAAAGCAATACTTAGTGATAGAGATTGAGTTCATATCCTTGAGTGTTCATGTGTGAAATCCTGTTCTATATAATTAAAACAAAATTCCTTAAAACTCATTTTGAGTGATGATGCATCTGCTTTTTAATTGCTTTTCTGAGATAAATGTTGAAACACTGCATCTCAATTATCATTTACTGTAATTGAAATTGAGAGAAGTATTTGAGAAGCAGAGCCTAGCAGAGAAAATGAGTTAGAATAAAGGATGATTGCTATTGTCCAGAACCAGCACAGGGACAGTGGGCTGAGTGGTCTCCTGCTCCAAAGGTTTCTGCTTTCATGAGGCACCTTTGCTTTCAAGAAGGCAAGAAACTGCAATTGCTGGCAATATGAAATAAAACTAAGATGTTGGAGATAACTCAGCAGCAAGCCAAATCTTTAGAGAGAGAGAGAGAGACACAGAGATAATTTTCCAGTTGATTAAAGCTTTTCTTAATTAAATAAAATGTTTTTCATACAAAAATGTGCAAACAAACATTCAATAATTAAGTACCTTATACTGTATTAAACACTGCATCATTAAGTATAGTCACTTTCAATGCAGCTCGTTTCATTTCTCAGACCCAAAATGTTAACTTGCTCTTTCCACACGTACAGCCTGACCTAAGTGTCCTCAACATTTTCTGTTTTTAGCACAGATTTCCAGGATCTGCAGTTGTTTTTTTCCTTCAGTCATTGATTAACTGAAGTTGTATATTCTTCTTCAGTCTTTCAAGGTGATAGATAACCTTCAGTGGTGTCCAGGGGAAGCTGTGACTTTAAGATTAGATTAAAGTTGGCTTTATTTGTTACACAGAGTCATAGAATCATAGAACACTACAGCACAGAAACAGGCCCTTTGGCCTATCTGCCTAGTCCTATCAACCTCGACCCAGACTATTACCGTCCACCCCCCACCATTCCATGTGCCTATCCAAATTTCTCATGTACATCAAAACTATGAAGCATACTGTGAAATGCATCACTTGTGGCAGGGATACACTGGGGGCAGCCTGCAAGTGTCGCCTCTTATCTGGCACCAACATAGCATACCCACAATATACAAACTCTAACCTGTACATCTTTGGAATGTGGGAGCACCTGGAGGAAACAGATGTCTTCATGGTGTGACAAAAGAACCAGTTATCAGAAGATTGATGCCGATAAGAGGACAATGTGGGGACATGCAAGGTGCTAATAAGAGAGAGACGAGAGAGATTACCGAGAGGGGACACGGTTCCGAGTATTGTCAGAGAATGGTGGCTTTGAACCCTGAACTGTTTGAAGTCTGATGGACAGGCGATAGCCCAGCAGGGGGATAAAAAGGGACAGGTTCGCTGAGGCAACAGACACACGACTCCACGAGGTAACGAGACCCTGGAAGCGCTGTACCCCCACAAGTTGGTGGAAGTTTTCTGAGGTCTGGTCGCGGGACCAGCCGTAGATGCACAGGGTAGAAAGATATGGTCGGTGGGAACCTGGTGTGTGTGTCCACCCTTGCCTGGGTGCCGGGTTCACCGCAGAAGAACGATCATATCTGGAACGGAGGGGTCACAGTCGGTGACCTCAGAAGTCATTACAAAGGGCTTGCCCGAAAGCTAACTGTGAGGAATATCGAAGGTCTGTTTGGAATCCGATTTGCATATTCATTCGCTCTCTCTCTCTCTTCTCCCCGCACAACGGCACAATAGCGATTACTGCGAACTGAACTGAACTAAATTGAACTGAACTTTGCGTCACTTGAAACTGATCATTTACTCCTAGACTGCGATAGAGCTTGATTGATCCTATTATCCTAGTTCTGTGTACATGTGTGTTTTATCATTGCTAAACTGTTACATTTATATCCTTTTGATTAGAGTACTGTGTTGCTTATTTCTTTAATAAAACTTACTTAGTTCCAGTAATCCAGACTCCAACTAAGTGGTCCATTTCTGCTGGTTTGGCAACCCGGTTACAGGGTACGTAACAATGGGGAGAACATGCCAATTCCTTACAGGCAATAGCTAGAATTGAACCCCGTTCATATAGCTGGTGCTGTAAAGCGTTGCGCCACCATGCCACCCCACATACAGAACTGTGCAAAAGTCTTAGGCACACATATATAGCTCAGGTGCCGAAGATATTTGCACAGTGGTATATATTAAGTCTTTCCAATTACCAAATAGCACTTAATACTACTGAGCTAATTCCAAGCTAAGTACTCTTATTTCTGTTTCCCAATCACCTTCCTAATTTAACCAACATACAGTACAGTTCATGGACCATTCAGAAATTTGATGGTGGAGAGAAGGGTGTTGTTTCTAAAGCTTTGTGTACCTTCACGTTTTTTTTTGAACAAACAGCAGAGATTCAAAATGATGTGTCACCAGTTTAGGATGTGCTATGGAAATTGCTCCTAAACCTTACTACAGAGGGGCAAGGAGACCAAATTATTTAATAGTTTCAAGAGCAAGGTCGATTTGGGGGCAGTGAGAGTCACGGTATATGGGGAACAGTGAGGGAAGTGGAGCCAAAAATCAGATCAGCCATGAACACGTTGAATGCCAGAACATCTTCAAAGCTGTGTAGTCTACCCCTGTTCCTATTCCTTTTATTCTTGTGTGTTTATGAAATAAAGCTTTTGATTGAACTGCCAATCCAGGCCTGAACCTGAATGTTTATTCATTAACAATTGTAAAGGAAGCCAAGTAGTGGATATGTTAGTCATAGTCATAGTCATACTTTATTGATCCCGGGGGAAATTGGTTTTTGTTACAGTTGCACCATAAATAATTAAATAGTAATAAAACCATAAATAGTTAAATAGTAATATGTAAATTATGCCAGGAAATAAGTCTAGGACCAGCCTATTGGCCCAGGGTGTCTGACCCTCCAAGGGAGGAGTTGCAAAGTTTGATGGCCACAGGCAGGAATGACTTCCTATGATGCTCTGTGTTGCATCTCGGTGGAACGAGTCTCTGGCTGAATGTACTCCTGTGCCCAACCAGTACATTATGTAGTGGATGGGAGATATTGTCCAAGATGGCATGCAACTTGGACAACATCCTCTTTTCAGACACCACTGTCAGAGAGTCAAGTTCCATCCCCACAACATCACTGGCCTTACGAATGAGTTTGTTGATTCTGTTGGTGTCTGTTACCCTCAGCCTGCTGCCCCAGCACACAACAGCAAACATGATCGCACTGGCCACCACAGACTCACAGAACATCCTCAGCATCGTCCGGCAGATGTTAAAGGACCTCAGTCTCCTCAGGAAATAGAGACGGCTCTGACCCTTCTTGTAGACAGCCTCAGTGTTCTTTGACCAGTCCAGTTTATTGTCAATTTGTATCCCCAGGTACTTGTAATCCTCCACCATGTCCACACTGACCCCCTGGATGGAAACAGGGGTCACCGGTACCTTAGCTCTCCTCAGGTCTACCACTAGCTCCTTAGTCTTTTTCACATTAAGCTGCAGATAATTCTGCTCACACCATGTGACAAAGTTTCCTACCGTAGCCCTGTACTCAGCCTCATCTCCCTTGCTGATGCATCCAACTATGGCAGAGTCATCAGAAAACTTCTGAAGATGACAAGACTCTGTGCAGTAGTTGAAGTCCGAGGTGTAAATGGTGAAGAGAAAGGGAGTCAAGACAGTCCCCTGTGGAGCCCCAGTGCTGCTGATCACTGTTGAGGGGATGGGTAGTTATGAAATGGTTCGCATAGCCTTAAGCAAAACAAAAGGCAAATATTTATAATACAGCTTCAAATCTTAGAATTAAATAATCTGATACAGTTTGAATCCAGGATCTTGCGAGAGACAATAGATAGTTTAAATTGAGGCCCTCCGTTGGTCGAGTCAGTCATGGATGTTGTGTCCCAGCTGTCCACATGGTGTGCAAGTCAGTGCAGTACAATATGGAGCTGTTTCCATGTTGCGCGCACCCCTCTCCACGCAGCTGATGAACCCAAAGGAACAGCAGAGATAAATACAGTTTGGCATCAGCAGCGTCGTATGAGTTGCCAGTCAGTTTTGAACTCAATGTAAGACTACCTTAGGGACTCCAGCTCTGGACTTTTACTCATCCAGGCTTTGCTTTGAGTGGGCATAATGGCATAGCAGCAGAGGTTTAAGATCAGAGTTTTCCTTCTCCTAGATGAGCTGCCAACCATGGCTGATGAGGCCTATTTGCCCAATGCAACTGGTTTTTAGGCACCAGTAACTCACTTTTGACCCTTCTCCTGTCCATAGAAATGGTTTCAATGGGCTTAGTAGCTAAGCCACATGTGAAGGCCAGGATATGGACCTGGTTATCGGAGGTTTTTTGAGATGCATGTCATTGGGAGCATTTAATAGGTAGTGGAAGCCTATCCCCACTACCACCCCCGGCTGTAACAACCTATAATAACATATGGTTTAAATTATCCTTCCTGATAATATCTTGGGAAACTACTCTTTAGTTATGTATCAAATCTTGCATCAGATTAACACTGCCTTGGAGCATTTGAATGTAAAATATCCCAGTTCTTTATAGAAAAACCTTAAAATTCTAACTATGCATCAGAATAATCTTTATATTCGAATCTTCAAGCAAACCTGGTTTGTACAAAGAACTTTCAGTCCATTTAAAATAAAACAGCTTGCAAGGGAAGTATTTTTTGGGTGATGAGGGCATTATTCATGGAAATAATACTTTGTGCAAATGGGAGAAATGAAGATGACTTAAGTGTATTCAGTAGCTTATTGGAACAATGCAGTCTGGTTTAAATAAACATATCTTCTGGACTGTTGCTTTTGTTAACGTCTCCATTCAGTGTGTTAGTCCCCTGCCAATTTTAGCAGCATCTGGGGAGCAGTGCAATGTCTGTTCAGGTTAAATGACTCTGTTGGGAATGTAAAAGTGATGTAGTAACAGGGACAGCTGATCTTTGTAGAGCTGCAAAGAAATGTTTTGATGCAACTTGTAATTGATTATAAAAGAAAAACGTTGAAGCGAGAGGGGCTACAAAAAGTATTTGTCTCCTTTTGTCACACTTTTGAAAGGGAGAGAAAGATCCTTTATAGTCTGCACAGTACTTCACTGCTAATTCTGCAATTCTGGAACATGATGAGAACAGATGTGCTCAATTGATGTCACCATTTGCTCGATGAAGGAGCATCTCTTTAGGGAATTGTGCATCTTTCCTGTCTTTGCTTTTTGTAATTTTCTCACGCTGAATATGCACCACTAATTCAAGTGTTACTGCTTTTGCAACTTTTATACAACACAACACCAGTTTTTTTATGTTACGTTTCAATGACTTGGATGATGGAATAGATGGCTTTGTTGCAAAGTTTGCACACAATAAGAGAATAGGTGGAGGGGCAGGTAGTTTTGAGGAAGTAGCGAGGCTACAGAAGGATTTGGATTAGGAGAATGGGCAAAGAAGTGGCAGATGGAATGCAGTGTCGGGAAGTGTATGATCATGTACTTTGGTAGAGTAAATGAAAGGGTTGGTTATTTTCTAAATGGAGAGAAAATACAAAAATTTGGGGCACAAAGGGTCTTAGGGTCCTTGTGCAGGATTTCCTAAATGTTAATTTGTAGGTTGAGTCTGTGGCGAGGAAGGCAAATGTGATGTTAACATTCATTTCAAGAAAGCCAGAACATAAAAGCAAGGATGTAATGTTGAGACTTTATAAAGTATTGGCCAGACCTCATTTTGAGTATTGTGAGCATTTTTGGGCCCCTTATCTTAGAAAGGATTACTCAAATTGGAGAGGATTCAAAGGAGGTTCATGAAAATGTTTCCAGGATTAATTGGTTTGTCATATGAAGAGCATTTGATGGTTCTGGGCCTGATTTCACTAGAATTCAGAAGAATGAGGGGTGACCCATAATTGAAACCTTTCGAATGGTGAAATGCTTTGATAGAATGGATGTGGAAAGGATGTTTCCTATGGTGGCAATGTCTAAGACCAGAAGAGACAACCTCAGAATAGGGAGTTGTCCTTCTAGAACAGAGATGAGGACGAATTTCCAGAGAATGGTGAATCTGTGGAATTTGTTGCCACAGGTGGCTATGGAGGCCAAGTCATTGGGTATATTTAAGGGAGAGTTTGATAGATTCTTGATTAGTCAGGGCATGAAGGGTTACGGGAGAAAGCAAGAGAATTGGAGCTGAGAGGGAAAAGGGATCAGCTGTGATGAAATGATGGAGCACACTCGACAGGCCAAATGGCCTAATTCTGCTCCTATACCTTATGGTCTATTTTTTATGGGTACTAATCACAATGTTTGGTTTTGTGTATCATCACTAAGGATATTTAGGTTAGATATAACGTAAGTATGGTGAGGTGCAGGTGCAATGCAGCAGCATCCCCAGCACATAGGTGCAGACAACACACAAAAATATAAATTATACTATGTGAAATTATACCATACAATTTTAAAAAGAAAGATCATGCAAAACAAAATAAAGTCACATTCAAAGATGTGTCCATGTCATACATGAGGTCATTCTTAGCATTACATTGCTGTGGTAGGATTCGGATTGTTCAGATATGTTCAAGATCACGACTGTTGGAGTAAAGTAGCTGTTCCTGAACCTGATAGTATGAGACTTCAGGTTTCCGTATCTTCTGGTTGGTACATTGATAATTGCAGTGACATGATCATTTCAGAGGACCTGTCCTAGTCCGTGCCATTATGAGTATGACAGTGCCTCTACTTAGAAGTTTGTGAAGAACTGGCATGTCATCCAAAACTTTGATGAACTTCTATAGATGTGTATATTGACTGGGTGCATCACGGCCTGATTTGGAAAGACCAATGCCCTTAAATAGAAAAGCCCATAAAAAGTAGTGGATACAGCCCAGTCCATCATGGATAAACCCTCCTTACCACTGAGCACACCTACATGGAGCACTGTCACAGCATCCATTATCAAGTATCCTCCCCATCCAGGCCGTACTCTTTTCTCAGTGCTACCATCATGAAGAAGGTCCAGGAGCCTCAGAAACCACACCATCAGGTTCAGGAACAGTTATTAGCCCTCAACAGTTAGGCTCTTGAACCAGAGGGGATGACTTCTCTTGTCACGTCACTGAACAGTTCCCACAACCTATAGATTCGCTTTCAAGAACTCTTCATCTTATATTCTTGATAATTATTGCCTATTAATTATTCTTGTTTTCTTTATGTATTTGCACAGTGTTGTCTTTTGCATATTGCTTGTCCGTCCTGTTGGGGGTGGTCTTTCATTGATGCTTTTCTGTTTTTTTGTGTTGACTGTGAATGCCTGTAAGAAAATTAATCTCAATGTTATGACTTATATGTACTTTGAAGATTAATTTACTTTGAACTTTGATCCTGTCTGTTTGGGACTTAAAACTCATTTCCATAGCAAGTCATCAGTTATGCAGCCAAGTCTTGCAATCAAAATCATGGACTTTGTTTAAGCAATTTGAATTACTGCTGTTTAGGTTTTTACACAAAGAATTGTGGGTGTCTGGAACACCCTGCCAAGAATGGTGGTAGAGGCAGATGTGCTTTTTCTCACACAGAGAGTGGTGGGTGCGTGGAATGCACTGCCAGTGACAGTGGTGGAGGTGGATACAATAGGGTCTTTTAAGATTCTTAGACAGGTACGCAGAGCTTAGAAAAATGGAGGGCAATGCATAGGGAAATTCTAGGCAGCTTCTAGAGCAGTTTACATGGCACAATATTGTGGGCCAAAGGGCCTGTGATGTGCTGTAGATTTCTCTGGTTCTATGTTAGGGACATTTAAGAGATTCATGGATAACTGAAGGCACGTTGATGAAAGAAAAATAGAGTCTATGTGGGAGGAGAACATTAGATTGATATTGGAGTAGCTTAAAATGTTGGCACAACATCGTCGACTGAAGGCATGTACTGTTCTATGTTCTATGTTCTATGCAGTGATATAAATAGTATATAATAATGTAAATCCACCTTTTTTTCTAAACTTTATCTTTACAGGACCAATTACATATTTTCTATAAAGAGCAATTCGTTGGCCAAAAATTCTGACAATAACAATATATCAACTGAAGATTCCACATGCTTCCTTACACAGTTTTAAGTCTGATCTATCCTCCTTTCCAGATAATTTGTGTACTAGCATTGCAAAAATATTTATTTCTAGAATATCAATCTTCACATTTCTTTGGCTATCTGGTAATGCCATGTCTCAGTCCCATGATATGTAATTGTGGCAAAGAATATGTTTCTGGAACTAACAAACAAAGACAAGATCGCGTTTAATTCCCAGTATTTGTTGAGATGGACATCCTGAACTGGTGTGTGTCTCCCGCTGTTCTCAAGCCTTAGATGCTTGCTGTCTACCCATTGTGGTGATATTTCAGTCCATGTGCATCTACAGAGAACAAGAATGCCTAAAGGCTTTAATGCATCCAGAGCTAATTCAAAATGAAGAACACATGTAAGAGAGTGCTGAAGGGTTCGATAGTATAACTTTACCAAAGTAGGATTTAATACAGAAAGGTAATGGTAAAAATATATAAATCTAATGTAAATAAATCTGAAATAAAAGGATGGTATTAGTCAAAAAATTACCAGAACACCATAATAACCTATCTAGTTTGTTAATGTTCTTCAAAGAAAGAGATTGGGTCACCTGATCCTCTCTGGCATGAGTATAACCCTTGATTCACAATAATATGTTGACCCTTCCCTGCCTTCTGAAATGAAATGCTAACTAACATGGCACTCAAGGCAATACGAATCGCAGCAATTGCCATCCATACCACCACTGATATTTTCAAAAACCAGAAGACCTCTGTTTTAAAGTAACAATTACATGGATTAAAGAGAGTTGAGGAATTAGTTTTACACCCAAGATTTGCTAAGGGGTGACTGGAAGATTGGGGGAGGTGGAATTGGACCATTTGAAGTACTGTACATGTGACATATAATGCTTATCTTTATATACTTTTAATTTTGAGAAGCCCTACTGCAATAAACATCATTTGTATTTTTTGTTAAGCTGAATGTTGTTGATACTGTGGCAGAGAGCAGTGGTTCTTGAGGATCTAAATAACACTTGGGGAGGGATAATGCTTTTGCCTCTGTTTATCCATCTCTAATGTTTGGCAAAACTCTGCTTTGATTTACTTCATCTGTCATGAATAATGGGAGTTGCAGGAGGGAAAATGAAAAATTAAGTTATATTCTTATTGTTGCTCTTGACTGAAAAGCCACAAAACAACTTATAATTTTAATTGATGTATTCATTAGACGGGCATAAAATTTTCATAATTTCTTTCCTCATGGTGTTCTAAAGCTCTGTGCTGGCTTTGAGACATTAGCATGGCATTACCGCTGCATGCTCATCTGTCCTTGTTTTTACTGAAGCTTTTTACTGCTGCTTAATGACAGCAAGTGAACCACCAAAGGCTTCGTTTATTAAAGTTAATGGGGTTCAATTATGATATCTCACTGATATATGTGGTGGTTTCTGATGTTTTAATCCAAAGTTCTTTCCAAAGTCAGGAAAGAGGCACAAAACTTGTTGCATCACGATAATTTTATTAAGAGTTGATAAAACAAAGGAAAATTGAAACGGACAGCAACTAGAGGAGAAGGTCATAACAGAAGGCAGAACAAAGACTTAAAGACAAGAGACTAAGATGGTGCTGCCTTGTAGTCAGCTATTTTTATACTCCATAGGTAAAAAATTTCTACTCAAATTTGCAGTTAAGAGTCAGCCAGTGAAAAAGTCCTTATTCAATTAATGCAGCATCAAGAGAAACTTCCAGAACATTCCTGAATCATACCAATGTAAAGACTAGGGACACACTAAACAATTGCATATCCATACTGTGGCCATGAGGAAACATGCTATACTGTTACATACATATAAGACCTATCAATTGTTAAACTGCGAAGAAAATAACAATCAAACAGTTGGATCCAATATCAGTATCAGACACATGAGACTGCACACAAAGTACTGGAGGAACTTGACAGGATGTTCCCCAGTCCTGTGCTCTTGGTTTCTACCTCCTATTTAGAATATCAATCCCACAAAGACAGTACCATTGTAATCTGGTGGGTTGACGTCTGTCTTGCAGAGGACAAACAGCTTCTCTTGAATACTTCCACTTACCTATCCCTGGGCCAAAACTCCACCGAGGCCGCTGTCACCCATGCCACGCCAACCTCAACACCTCAGTGTCCAACCTCATTGTCTGCCAACCCAACATGGCCCATTTCTACCTCTTTCCTAAGGTTTCGATCTGAAAAGTTGACTGTTCATTTTTCTCTACTAATAGAACATAGAATAGTACAGATTTAGATTTATTCATCACATGTGCATTGAAACATGTAATGTAAGCAACAAACACACTTCTGCATCCAGCTTCGAGTCGTGCTGTTTTGCCAACCTTTTAACCCTGATGCAAGGTTAATCTGAGGCTTTCCTCCCACATAGCCTCCATTTTTCTTTCATCCATGTTCATATCTAAGAGTCTCCTGAATGACTCTGACGTATCTGCCTCACCCCTGGTAGTGCATTGCATGGACCCACCACTTTCTGTGAGAAAAAAAACAACTACCTCTGACATCCCCGTAATTTCCTCCAACACTTTAAAATTATATCTTCTCATATTAGGCATTTCCACCCTGGGGAAAAGTCTCGGTTGTCCACTCTAACTATTTTGTGCACCTCTCTCAAGTCACTACTCCTGCTCTAGCTCGCTCAATCGTCCCTCATTAAGACATGCTCGCTAATCCAGGCAGCATCGTGGTAAATCTCCTCGGCACCCTAAAGGAAGTGGCTTGATGGAAGGCACCCAGAACATATTCCCTTCTCCATGCCAAATTTCCTAGCACGCAGATATAAACTGGGATATTTTATCAACTTAAATCAGTAGTGCTACTTACAAGGATGCTACGTACAAGCTACTTACAAAGTTACAATCAGTCTATGTATATAATAGTCACTTAGACATTGTTTCACAGGATTGCTTTTATATTCGTTTTTATTGTGTTCTTTATGCTTACTGTTTTTTTTTAATGCTGCGTTGGATCCGGAGTAGCAATCATGAACTTTGCGCTTGCCCTTATTTGCTCTTCAAAAGATGGAGAAAAGCTGCGTTGTGGAACCACTGTTTTCCACGTGATGAAGGTTATTTTCTCTGTTCTGTTGGTTTGGGGATAATGGTGGTGATACAGGGACAATGAAATTCTGAGGAATTCTGAAGAATGAAATAATCTTGAAACTGCCAATTTGAAGCATTTGGTTATTAGGCCGACTCTAAAACTCCGTATTTGCAATGTGAAGTACAGACTTCCCTCTTTCAAGCTGCAGCTGTTATCACTTAGCTTCTTGTACTCCACAGAATAAGC
Source organism: Mobula hypostoma (assembly GCF_963921235.1). NCBI lineage: Eukaryota > Metazoa > Chordata > Chondrichthyes > Myliobatiformes > Myliobatidae > Mobula > Mobula hypostoma. The sequence goes on from NC_086103.1 coordinate 8,725,101, forward strand.
ATGGGAATCAAAACCATCTTATTTTAAAAACCTAGTTAAATTTTATGATGGAAGAAATAATTAAAATGTTAAAATGTTTCAAAATGTCCAGTTTGTCTTTTATTTCAATAGCAGAAACCAACAATTGTTGACCGCCCTTATTTGCTCTTCAAAAGATGGAGAAAAGCTGCATTGTGGAACCACTGTTTTCCATGTGATGAAGGTTATTTTCTCTGTTCTGTTGGTTTGGGGATAATGGTGTTTGACCCAATGGTGGTGATACAGAGACAATGAAATTCTGAGTTTTTGTGACTTGAAAGGGAAGTTATGTTCCCTTTGGCCTAGATTAATATTTTTAATTTCATTTAGACTTTTGTTTCACCAGTTACTCTTTTGTTATCCTGTACTTCAGTTTTTTTTTTACTGACTCCTCACGCCTTCTGTGTACAAGACTCTCTCAGTCATAGTCATACTTTATTAATCCCGGGGGAAATTGGTTTTCGTCACAGTTGCTCCATAAATAATAAATAGTAATAGAACCATAAATAGTTAAATAGTAATATGTAAATTATGCCAGTAAATTATGAAATAAGTCCAGGACCAGCCTATTGGCTCAAGATATCTGACCCTCCAAGGGAGGAGTTGTAAAGTTTGATGGCCACAGACAGGAATGACTTCCTATGACGCTCAGTGCTGCATCTCGGTGGGATGAGTCTCTGGCTGAATGTACTCCTGTGCCCACCCAGTACATTATGTAGTGGATGGGAGACATTGACCAAGATGGCATGCAACTTAGACAGCATCCTCTTTTCAGACACCACCGTGAGAGAGTCCAGTTCCATCCCTACAACATCACTGGCCTTACGAATGAGTTTGTTGATTCTGTTGGTGTCTGCCACCCTCAGCCTGCTGCCCCAGCACACAACAGCAAACATGATAGCACTGGCCACCACAGACTCGTAGAACATCCTCAGCATCATCTGGCAGATGTTAAAGGACCTCAGTCTCCTCAGGAAATAGAGACGGCTCTAGCCCTTCTTGTAGACAGCCTCAGTGTTCTTTGACCAGTCCAGTTTATTGTCAATTTGTATCCCCAGGTACTTGTAATCCTCCACCATGTCCACACTGACCCCCTGGATGGAAACAGGGGTCACCGGTACCTTAGCTCTCCTCAGGTCTACCACCAGCTCCTTAGTCTTTTTCACATTAAGCTGCAGATAATTCTGCTCTCACCATGTGACAAAGTTTCCTACCGTAGCCCTGTACTCAGCCTCATCTCCCTTGCTGATGCATCCAACTATGGCAGAGTCATCCGAAAACTTCTGAAGATGACAAGACTCTGTGCAGTAGTTGAAGTCTGAGGTGTAAATGGTGAAGAGAAAGGGAGACAAGACAGTCCCCTGTGGAGCCCCAGTGCTGCTGATCACTCTGTCAGACACACAGTGTTGCAAGCACACGTACTGTGGTCTGCCAGTCAGGTAATCAAGAATCCATGATAGCAGGGAAGCATCCACCTGCATCGCTGTCAGCTTCTCCCCCAGCAGAGCAGGGCGGATGGTGTTGAACGCACTGGAGAAGTCAAAAAACATGACCCTCACAGTGCTTGCTGGCTTGTCCAGGTGGGCGTAGACACGGTTCAGCAGGAAGACGATGGCATCCTCAACTCCTAGTCGGAGCTGGTAGTTTGAGGTATGAGTTAAAGAGGAGCATATTGAGCAGCGCACAAAATAGTTTCAGGCACTCAGCAGGTCACAATGAGCAGCTTACATCATACACTGATAATTTGAATTTTGCATGTACTCACAGAAAGAAATAGACATCTGTAATCCTGACATGAGGAAATATATTGTCTTTTATAACTCAACAAGTTAGCATTCTGTGATAATGTAGTTGGTCTTGGTTGTGGAGGTGTTTAGAGCATCATTGTTCCTGTGCATTAATTCCATCTACAGTGGTCTGAAGCGCAGGCATCTGGTGAAATCGTCCTCTTGAACTCAAGTCTCAAATGAATTATAGGCCAGTTGGCTGAGTTCCCAGGGAATGTCTGTGTGTATGTTCCTTGGTCAGGGTCAGCATCTTCAAGCAGACGGGGAAAGGAAAAAAAAACAGTACAATTAACCTCAGGGAAACTTGCTTATTGAGGAAGTGCTGACATGCTCATGGGTTTTGTGCCCTCCTGTATTGCATTCTCAACGTAAACTTTGTGGTTCTTTGCAAAACTATAAAACATGTTTAGTAATAAGAGACAGTAGGTCAAAAAAGAGAAATATCGAGCCAAGTTATTTTGAAGACCTTGAGTTTTTAATTGGAATTTAAAATTGGCTGTCAGCAGCTACGTGGCTGTAGGCTGTCAAAATATGAGACTGCACATGATATGTTTCATACAAAAGGGATGTTTAATACTGCCAATTACCCAGTTTAAGAGCCCCTGTATCCAAGGAAATGTCCACAGTGCTCAGGAGCATGATTCACCAGTCTTAGGTAATCGTGCTTCATTCCTAATTTAATTTGAGGAAAAATAAAGATCTTTCTGCTTTTCACCACAAAATCAGGAAAGATGCTTTCAACTATTGTAAAACCTATATTTTATTGACCCAAAGCCCCGGAGTCATTTAGAGTAGAGTAGGCCAGTTAGCATATGAAAAAGAAAGGCAAGTTAATTCTAAAATGATACCCTCAGGGGTTCTGATGAAGGGTTGCATTGGAAACATAAAACTCTCTGGTTCTCTTTTGTATTCTGCCTGTCATTCTGTGTAAATCTAAGCTTTTATAATCGCATTTTTATTTCAATCCCATTAAATGTTCTCCCTTGTCAGAAGCTTTTTTTTTCATGTAACCTCGCTACATGCTTCAAATGGTGGATGTTTTAATTTTATTTTTAAGCTTAGAGGTACAGCACAGTAACAGGCCCTTCCGGCCCAGCGAACTCAACCTGCCCAATTACAGCTATGTGACCAATTAATTTATTAACCCCATATCTTTGGAAAGTGGGAGGACAGTGGAGCACCCAGAGGATACCCATGTGGTCATGGAGAGAAGTACAAATCCCTTACAGATGGTGACAGAATTGAACCAAAGTTGCAGGCACTGCAATAGCATTATGCTACCCATTAGTTATACTGAAAATAAATAGTGCCCTTCCTTTGTTAAATTTACAACCCTGAGATTAATTTTCTTGTGGCCATTCTCAGTAAATACAATAAACACAATGAATGACTGCACCCAACAGGATGAACAGGTAAGCAATAAGCAAAAGATAAGAAACTGCACATACCAAAAGGTGAAAGGGGAAAGGTTTAGGGGGAACTTCTTCACTCAGAGAGTGGTAGGAGTGTGGAACGAGCTGCCATCTGACGTAAATGCAGGCTCGCTCTTAAGTTTTAAGAATAAATTGGATAGGTACATGGATGGGAGAGGTCTGGAGGGTTATGGACTGGATGCAGGTCAATGGGACTAGCGGAATAATGTTTCGGCACAGACTAGAAGTGCCGAATGTCCTGTTTTCTGTGCTGTAGTGTTCTATGGTTTTAAAAAGAAAGAAGAAATAATAAATATATAAACAATCAATATGGAGAACATAAGATGAAGAGTCCTTGAAAGTGAGTCCGTACTAGAACAGTTCTGTGATATGGTGTGTCATATTATCCCCTTGTACAACTCCATGTACAACACTTAAATAAATGCTTAAACGGCCAGAACAGAGAAGGTTTCAGATTTTTGCACAATGGGTCTTCTCATTATCTTCAGCAAAGTGTTTCTTTCCTTGTAAGGTTTAATTTTCATCCCCACCCTAAACATTTATCTACTCCCACCTCAGCACCTCCTGCCATCGCTATGTCCATCCACCGGGCGGTGTTCATCTCATCTGATGTGCCTATTTTAAAGTATCCCCTAATAACATCTACAGGTGGACTCAAGCTAATCTTAACTCTTCGGCTTTTAATTTTTAAATAAATTAAAATATTCAGCAGTGCCGTCAGTGGAAGCAAATTCTCCAAAACCCAGTCTTGTCATTCAGCAGACTAACCTCACTTTGATATTTATGACTAATATATTATTAAGGGTTACACTCAGTTTTATATTGCCAACTGTAAACTAGGACACTTAAAGAAAAGAAACCTAATGGCTATTCTAAGAAAGGTTGCTTCTGAGTTTTCTGAATATCATGAAGTTGACAAACTTCAGGGTGGCAGTGGCATGTATACATAGTTCCAGCTATCTGTCACTCATCAGTTACTTGAAAAAACCTGAAGCCTTCAATTACAACTTACTCAAAAGTAAGTTGATCACTTTGATGACATACACACACACACACACACACACACACACAAAATAATGGAGGAACTCAGCAGGCTAGGTAGCATCTATGGAAAAGAGTAACAGTCAGCATTTCAGGCCAAGACCCTTCATCAGAATGGGAAAGAAAGAGGAGGAGTCTGAGTAAGAAGGTGGGAAGGGGAGGAAAAAGTACAAGGTAGTAGGTGATAGGTGAAACTGGGATAAGATACTGGGATGGGAAAGTGAAAAACTGGGAAGTTTATTGGCGAAAGAAATAAAGGGTTGGAGAAGGGGGGAATCTGATATTGGAGGACGGAAATCCCGTGTAAGAAAGGGAAGGGGGAGGAGCACTAGAGGGAGGTGATGAACAGGTAAGGAGATAAGGTGACAGAGGGAAACAGGAATGGGGAATGGTGAAGGGGGAGTGCCATTACCGGAAGTTTGAGAAATCAATGTCCATGGCATCAAGTTGGAGGCTACTCAGATGGAATATAACTTGTTGCTCCTCCAACCTGAGTGTGATCCCACTTGCAGTCACAAAACTGTTTCAAGGTCCCTGTCTGGGCTGGGAAATAATCACTGTATGCCTAAAAATTCAATTCTGAATATCTGTCTGAAGTTTCAGCTTTTGCAGTGCGTTAGCATTTTAGTGATGAACCATTTTCCTTAAGTCCCTCAATGGGCTATTATGTCAGTGTTTCAATGTTCTGTTGAACTCTATTATTGGCAACTGGTTTTTAATTAGAATTGCTGCATCCATAGCTAGTCACAGGGTTTAACAATGTGACTGAAGGTCTGCACTTCAAAAAAAAATTACAAGAATTGGTATCAAAGTAAATGTATGCCACCACGTGCAACCCCAAGATTCATTTTCTTACAGGCATTCACGATAAATACAAAGAAACACAACAGAATCAATGAAAGACTGCACACAAGATGGACAAGCAGATGCTCCCTCATACGCTGTTTTTTCAGCATTTGTTTTGATTTCAGATATCCATTTCCTCTTTCCCCTTTCTTCTTTCTTTCTCACTGCAACTCACCTACAATATGGGTAGCAGAATTAGGATGTCTTCAAGTTCATGGACATTAAGTGCCACAGAGTCTCAGAGTTGTACAGCATGGATGGTATTAGCTTCTCACTACTACCACTGGGCAAGAGCTTTCTTGCAACTACCATTGGGTAGGAGGTACGAGAGTGTTAGCCCGTCAGGCTTCCGAAACAGCATGGATAACTGTACGCACCTCAACACTGAACTGACTCCACAACTTTCAAGGGGTCTTGCTCTTTTGCTCATGCTCTCAGTGTTACTTGTTAACTTTTTAAAAAATGTTTGCATGTTTTGTCTTATTTTGCACATAGACCATAAGTCTATAATTTAATAATTTAGCATTCTTTGGTTTATTGCGGTCTTGAACAAAGATACCCTGGTGTTTCCCAAAAAATATTATTCAGCTTTCAACACTTTTTGCTAAGTGATCTCCAATTTTTCAGGTTTATGTGCACATTCAGTGGCCACTTTATTAGGTACACTTTATTAGAAGGATCTATCTATCTCCCTTCTCCTATCATTTTGGATCTCCCCCTCCCCCTCCCACTTTCAAATCTCTTACCAACTCTTCCTTCAGTTAGTCCTGACGAAGGGTCTTGGCCTGAAACGTCAACTGTACCTCTTCCTAGAGATGCTGCCTGGCCTGCTGCGTTCACCAGCAACTTTGATGTGTGTTGCTTGAATTTTCAGCATCTGCAGAATTCCTGTTGTTCATGTTACAACAATGGTGTTCAGAAGAGCCATTGTGAACGTGTAGCATGTTGAAGTGTGGAGCAGAAGACCACGAACATAGACTCACTGGCCACTGAGTATCACACACAAAATCAATGTTCATGCCATCAGGTTGGAGGCTACCTAGACAGAATATAGCATGTTGCTCCTCCAACCTGAGTGTGGTGTCATCACAACAATAGAGGAGGCCATGGACTGACATGTTGGAATGAGAATGAGAATGGGAAGTGGAAATGAAATGGGTGGCCAACGGTATATTCTGCTTTATGTGGCAGAGAGAGTGAAGGTGCTCAGGGAAGTGGTCACGCCGATATACGGGAGGCCAAACCAGGAGCATCAGTTACAGTAGATGACCCCAACGGATTACAGGTGACGTGTCGCCTCGCCTGGAAGGACTGTTTGGGGCCCTGAATGGTAGTGAAGGAGGGGGTGTAGGGGCACATGTGGCACTTGTTCCACTTGCAAGAATAAGTGCCAGGAAGATCAGCTGAGAGGGATGAGTGGACAAGGGAGATGCATAGGGAGCGATCCCTGTGGAAAGCAGAAAGTGGGGAGGGGTGGAGGGAAAGATGTGCTTGGTGTTGTGATCCCACTGGAGAAGACGAATGCTTATGGGCTGGTAGATGAGGACAAGGAATCTTATCCCTGGTGTGGCAGTGGGAGGATGGGGTGAGGGCAGATGTGCACAAAATGGAAGAGATATGGGTGAAGACAGCATTGATGGTAGAGGAAGGGAAGGCCCTTTCTGTGAAGAAGGGTGATCCCTTTAGAGGTGGCGTAACTTATGGAGAATTATGTGCTGAAGGCGGAGGCTAGTGGGGTGGTAGACAAAGACGAGTATCCACAGAGTATGCATTTTTTAAAAAATATTTGGGAAATATTTGCTATTTTATTGTTCAGTCCAGTGCACAAATAAGTTCAGTCAAATAGCTATCAAATTGGAATCAAAGAACTGAAGTGCCTGACAATAACTAATTGTTTTGTGACTGACAACCATAATGTTTGAGCATGTAATTCTCACAAATGGTGACAGTACCTATGCTGTCTTTGTCACAATTCATTTTGTATTGCTCTCTTCCCTAAAAAGAGGTCAAATTAGTTTCTGTCAGACAAATTGAAACTTCAGGTTGGTGAAATACAAAGAATTCACTTTTTTTCCCTAAAAGCCATAAATAATTGATTGCTCTGTGAGAGAACCATTTTCCTTCTTGTCTTAGATACCAGCCTTGAGAAAGGCGTAAGCAAAAATTTTAGAGATGAATTTAATAATCACTTCGGTGATTTTCTGAATTCAACTGTTAAATGGTAGATTCTGTATATTGAATCTTTTTTTTAATCTGATTCTGTATGTTTTAATCTCTGAAATAGGATCAAGAATGCTGGAAATAACAGGTCTGTGCAGAGGGAAATGATTTTGTTATCAGGATAGTTGAGAAAGCAAACATGTTTTATGTTGGAGAGAAAAGAATGGGGTTGAGAGAACAAACGTAATTGGGTGATTACTTGGAGAAAATGATCTTACATCATGACTTCCCTACCCTCATACTTTGCACTCTGACCAATGAAGGCAAGTATACTGTATCCCTTCTTTACTACCTTATCTACTTGTTTGGCCATTTTTGGGACCAAAGATTTGCTTGTACCCCTAGGATCACTATGTAAATCATTTTGTTTTGGGTGGCATGGTCGTTAGTGGTTAGTGTAATGCCATTACAGTGACAGTGACCTGGGTTCAATTCCTGTAAGGAGTATGTATGTTTTCCTCATGATCATGCGGGTTTCCTCCCACAGTCCAAAGACGTACCAGTTGGTGGGTTAATTGGTCATTGTAAATTGGCCTGAGTTAAATCGGGGTGGCTGGGCTTCATGGCTCGAAGGGTCAGAAGGGCCTTTTCCAGCTGCTAACAAATGAATAAATAAATAAACAGTTGCTCTTAATGGTCCTGCCATCACAGGTGTGAATTAAAAGCTGGCTTTGAGTAGGTAAACATAGAGCAGAGGTTCCCAGTCTGGGCTTCATAGACTCCTTGGTTAATGCTAAGGGTCTGTGGCATAAAAAAAGGTTGGGAATTCCTGACTTAGGGCATGCCTGTTGAGGCAAAGAAGTTGCCTCTAGTTAAATATTTTGTTATCTTTATAAACAGCATTGTCATTGCCTGGACTCTTCCTTGATGTAGGGAATAGAGATTAAAAATAACAAGAAAACTTTCATAATTGTCTTTAACAACTACAAAACTAACTCATTTGGAAATTCATCAACTGGATGAATAGATGGAATGCCAATGATGTAGAATCAAATGAAGTACAACTTTGATCCTTAAGGATTTGTGTGAAGTCTGCAATTGGTTTTTGGGGTCTTTCCCTTTGGAAGAGAAAAGATAAAAATGACATTCTTCCAGACTATCTTGTGAGCTGGTAGGAAATATCCTGTATTTGTGGAAGCCAATTATGAACAGAATTAAACTTCAGTACCCTGCTAACAATTTATGTCTAAGTTCATACACAAGGAATTGGCACCAAGTCAGTTACTGGAAGCTGGCCAGCACGAATAAGTACACAATTCACTGACTGGGACTGTGATCTTCATTATGGATTTTAAGTATATTTATGCTGTACAACAATTGCAGTAGTATTTGGATTGCGATGGAGCTTAGGATGTATCCATTTCTCATACTGTAGAATACTGGATTTTTATTCTTTATTTTATACTCAGACTTTTATCAAGGATCATAACCCATTAGCAGAATACATACAGTTGATTAGTTATTGATGAATACCTAATTACCAATACAAATTTTAATCTATTTTCCTTTAAAAATTTGCTTATTTAATTTAATCAGGTTCTAATTAAAATAGCTGATTAAAAGATGTAATATTTATATATAATATGGATCTGCTAATATGACAATTTCAGGCTTTGGCTTACGGGTATGCTGCAGCATGGCAAAAATTAGCTTTTTACTTTAGGAACTGTCTTGCTATTTGCATCTGCTTGACTTTGTCTAGTTTTGAATGCTCTTCATTTGCTTACATGTCCGCAACTTTTTAAAGTGAAGGCTCTGATTGTTATGCACCAATCCAGTTTTCTCTGTAAAAAGTTGTTTTTCTCAGTCTTGTTTTCTTGTCATTATGCAAGTCATGTGTTACCCTCTGTGGGTCCAAGGATTCTTTATGAAGTAACGTTGTGATGGTGTAGAATACAAATGAAAATTATCAGTGTCCCTCAGTTTGATTTAACCTTTTTGTAACCATTTACAACTGGGAATGCCAATAATTCTTTTCAAGGCAATGCATACACAATTGTGGAGGAACTCAGCAGGCCAGGCAGCATCTATGGAAACGAATACAGTCGACGTTTTGGGCCGAGACCCTTCGGCAGGTCCTGTGTGTGTTGCTTAGATTTCAGCATGTGCAGATTATCTCTTGTTTGTGACTGGATTCTTTACGAGGCGGTTTTTCTGTGTTTGTTGAAAAATGACCTTGATTAGTTAGCTCCTTACGGTGGAATTAATTGGTATTCACTGCTGGTAACTTTAAAACATTCTAGCTTATTCCATTCTTATTCCATATCATTATTCTTTTTTGTTTGTAACCCTGTAGATTTCTTATCATTGACCACCTATCCAACACACTTAAAACTGTTCACAAAATCTGCTTCTGTTACCTTAATGGGCACTTCTTGTAAATGCTTCAATCTTATGGCCTGGATTGCTTACTTGGTTGCTTACTGATCGCAGACACTAGGATGCAGCATCCAGGATGGACCTAACCAATGGAAGCCTCAGGACGTCTTTAGCACTCCCATCCTTTTGACTGTTCTTCACAATCCTGAGTATCCCATGTACTTATTTATTTATTGGGATACAGCGTGGAAAAGGCACTTATGGCTCTTCAAGCCATGCCACTCAACAATCCCAAAGTTTAATCCTAGCCTAATCATGGGACAATTTTCAGTGACCAATTAACCCACCAACTAGTATGTCTTTGGACTGTGGGAGGAAACAGGAGTGCCCAGAGGAAATCCACGTGGTCCTAGGGAGAACGTACAAACCTGAATGTGGTCCAGGCAGTGGCGGGAATTGAACCCTGGTTGCCTGTTCTGCCAAGCATGTGCTAACTACTACACTACCATACCAGGCCAAAATAATGACGTTCAGTGCAATATCTAGTAAACTTTAAAATTTATGATACAGCAAATGGTGCAAATGCTATCAGTTAGCTGCAATGAAATGTAGACCAGAGGAATGGTTAAGCAAGTGGCTGATGGAATTTAAATCAGAGAAATGTAAGCTGATGTATTTTTTGAAAAGGAATGGGCAATTTCAAGAGTTTGCAGGCAAAGTGCTTCCTTAGGGAATAATGTACATAGTTCTTTGAAAGTTAGCAGACATATTGACAATATGTTCAGAAATTGCCTCTTAATCTTATTTTGTTCCTGAACATAATTCTATTGCTGACATTGTATTGTATGAAATAACCACTCAAATTTTATTTTAACTACATCCAGTCTGCTGAGAACAGCTAAGCATTTGATCTGCTAGGCACAGCAGTTGTCTGATCGGAATAATCAGAGGTGTGGAATGTTGCTTGTTGTGTTCTGTGTTGTGCTTGCTGTGGCTCTGCTGAATATCGTGGGCATGCTATGTTGGTGCCACAATGTGTGGTAGTACCTGCATGCTTCCCCCAGTGCACCCTGGGGTGTGGTTGTTGTTAGTGCAAATGTCACATTTCACTGTATGTTTCGATGTTCACATGATAAATAAACTTGAATCTGTTTCCATAAAAACTGTTAGAACTGAAAGCAAATATTTAAGGTTTTGGGCAAGTGAAATAGTGGAGCTGAGGGGAAGACACCTTTATATGGTAAGTGGTAATGAACCAGGAAATACTGAGTTTGAAAGTGGAGAGTAATGGTTCCTTAAGGGGATAGGCATTGGGGAAGTTAACTTGCATGGATGCAGGAAATGGACTGCATTGAAAGTGGAATTGACTCCATTGCTTAATATGTTGTGAACATGAACTCCCATGCTGCAAGACACTACCTCTTCTCAACTTCAACTCTTGTACATTCCACATGTGATTGGTCCATACTGGTAGTATGGAATTCCCTCTGAAACCTGTTCATTTCTCCATCTGATATATGACCCACCTTAAAATGCATGTGCATATGAAACTGCCTTTCTCTGTTTTTTTGGTATCGAGAGAAATTTTAAGACAATGAAAATATGTATTTTATAAGGATACACTATATAACGAACAATTTTGTTAATAATCTGTGTTCTGTGACTTGGAAAACGTAGGAAAAAGGAGTATATCTCATTCTACCATATGCTGCTGAGATGAGTGAAAGCACTTCCATTTGTCCACTCAGTGCTTAAGTTTTTATGCCCTGATGAAATTTCTTGGCCTAATCCAGAACTGTCTTGCCCACAGACGGCAAAGAGTGGTTGCCAATGGATCATATTCTACATGGAGGTCAGTCACCAGTGGTGTACCTCAGAGATATGTTCTTGGACCTTGCTCCTTGTGATTTTTATAAGTGACCTGGATTGGGGGTGGGAGGTTGGCGGTGTTTTGGATAGGGTGGAGGGCTGTCAGAGGTTACAGCAGAACATTGATAGGATGCAAAACTGGGCTAAGAAGTGGCAGATGGAGTTCAACCCAGATAAGTGTGAGGTGGTTCATTTTGGTAGGTCAAATATGGCAGAATATAGTATTAATGGTAAGACTCTTGGCAGTATAGCGGATCAGAGGGATCTTGGGGTCTGAGTCCACAGGACACTCAAAGCTACTGCGCAGGCTGACTCTGTGGTTAAGAAAGCATACAGTGCACTGGCCTTCATCAGTCGTGGGATTGAGTTTAAGAGCCGAGAAGTAATGTTGCAGCTATATATGACCCTGGTCAGACCCCACTTAGAGTACTGTGCTCAGTTCTGGTCGCCTCACTACTGGAAGGATGTGGAAACCATAGAAAGGGTGCAGAGGAGATTTACAAGGATGTTGCCTGGATTGGGGAGCATGCCTTATGAGAATAGGTTGAGTAAACTCGGCCTTTTCTCCTTGGAGCGACAGAGGATGAGAGGTGACCTGATAGAGGTGTATAAGGTGATGAGAGGCATTGATCGTGTGGATAATCAGAGGCTTTTTCCCAGGGCTGGAATGGCTAGCATGAGAGGGCATAGTTTTAAGGTGCTTGGAAGTAGGTACAGAGGAGATGTCAGGGGTATTTTTTTACGCAGAGAGTGGTGAATGCGTGGAATGGGCTCCCGGTGACGGTGGAGGAGGTGGATACAATAGGATCTTTTAAGAAACTCCCGGATGGGTACATGGAGCTCAGAAAAGTAGAGGGCTGTGGGTAAGCCTAAGTAATTTCTAAGGTAAGGACAGGTTCAGCACAGTTTTGTTGGGCCGAAGGGCCTTTATTGTGCTGTAGGTTTTCTATGTTCCTGTGAAACATTAACCATTAACTCCTCTCTGTAGATGCTCTCTGACCTGCCGAATTGCTCCAGGATTTTGTGTGTTGCCCTGGATTTACAGCATCTGCAGAAGTTCTTGTTTTTATGTTGTTTTTGGATTCAACAAATGCAGTTATTTTGATTTTCATAAAATCTTTATAAAAACATAGGACAGAGGAGAAGAGTTAGGCTGTTGCACCTATCAAGTCTGCTCCACCAATCCATCATGGCTGATTTATTATCCCTCTCAATCCCATTCTCCTTCTGCTTTCCCTCTATAACCTTTGACACCATGATTAATCAAGAAAGTATCAACCTTTGCTTTAAATATGCTCATTGACCTGGCCTTCCAACCCTTCTGTAGCAATGAATTCCAGAGATTCACCGCCCTCTGGCTAAAGGAATTCTTCCTCATCTCTGTCCTAAATGGACACCTTATATTCTGAGTATGTACTCTCTGGTCTTAGACTTACCCACCATAGGAAACATCCTCTCCACATCCACTCTATCTTGGCCTTTCCATCTGTTCTTCTAAACTCCAGCGAGTACAGGCCCAGACCCATCAAACGATCCTCATACATTAAGCTAATCATTCGTGAAAACATTCTGAGAACCTCGCCTGGACACGCTCCAATGCTGGTACATCTTTTCTTAGATAAGGGACCCAAAATTGCTCACAAAACTCCGTATGGTCTGACCAATGCCTTATAAAGCTTCAGTATTACAACCTTGTTCTTATATTCTTGTCCTCTCGAAATTAATACGAATATTGCATTTGCCTTCTTTACCACTGATTCAACCTTTAGGGAATCTTGCACAAAGACTCCCAAGATCCTTTGCACCACTGATAGTAGAATTTTCTTCCCATTTAGAAAATAGTCTATACCTTTATTCCTTCTACCAAAGTGCATGACTATACACTTCCCTACACTATATTCCATCTGCCACTTTTCTGCCCATTCTCCTAATGTGTCTAAGTCCTTCTACAGACTCCATGCTTCCTCAACACTACCTGCCCCACAACATATTGTCCGCAAATTTGGGTACAGAGCCATCAATTCCATCATCTGAATCATTGAGTACAGTAACTGCATTCTCCAATAAAATTTCCTGGCAATAATACATATTCAAATATATTTAACAAGTAGGCAATACTATAAGCATTAGCCCTCCTCCTAGTTAAAAACTGTGTTAGTAAAATCAGCAAGGTTCAGGGAATAATGCTATATATCTAGTTTAAACCACTATAGCTTTAATTGTTTCCATAATTTCTCTGTTTTTGTTCAGAGTGCAGCCTGCTGAAGTCTCTTGGGTGGTTTTTACACAATAATGTAACCTCCTTGCAATGGCTTCATGCTGTTTGTTTCCCTGGCATCAAGCGTTCATCTTATGGTGCCTAGTTGCACATGCTTATTTTAAATCCCTGTGAACAAACTAAGAGCTTCTGTATAAGAAAGGCGTTTGTTTTGATGAAGGAACATTACATTTGCTTCTGGGCTGTCTTGGAAGTAAAAGTAGTTTTACATAATACTCTTTTATTTGATTCTCATCAGCCTTTGAATCAATGGAGGTAGAACTACAGAGGACTGGTATCCTTTGACTCAGACCCTTCTTTGATAGAATGCGTTTTTCTTAATCTAATGTATTATTGACCACAGAGGCCAAAGAGCTTCACAGTTTACTTTCTTAGATCTAAACCTGGATAAAATTGGGGGCAATACATTCAGTTTTCAAATCTTTGAGGGAAGGTAAATTCGCAGGGAAAAAATATGTTACTTTGCCTGTTAAAATATGCAGTTTATATCTCTTATACTTCAGTTGCTTCTAACTAGTTATTGAGTGCCAGTTTGTTTGTTGAGAATGGAAAGACATTTTGATGAAGGGGCTGGGTGGAAGGATATGGACAGACTAAGTGAAAGCAGAGCATGTAGAACATCTTACAGCAAAATGTGAGGTCATCTACTTTGGTAAATGGAATAGAAAAGCAGACCATCTTTTAAATGATAAGAGTTGAAAAATATTAGTGTTCAGAGGGGCATGGGCGTCTTCTACAAATCACAGTGTTAATACGCAGGAACAGAAAGTAATTAGGAAGGGAAATAGGATGTTTTCTTTTCTTGAAAGTGGATTTGGGTTCAAGGAAATGCCTGCAAGAAAATGAATCTCAGGATAGTACATATATGGTGACGTATGCAGTACGTGCTGTGATAACAAATTTTTTTTGAACTTTAAAGAGTTGAGACCATAAGTATTATGTATGGATCTAGTCTCCTTAATTGGAGTTGAAAAGAATGCGAGGTGATCTCATTGAAGAATGAACATTTCTTCCAGGGCTGAACAGCATAAATAAAGGAATGATGCTTCCCCTTGCTGGGGTATCTCGAACCAGGTTCAAAATAAGCAATCAGCCATTCAGGACTGAGGTGTGAAGAATTTTTTACACAGTGTGGTAAATCTTTGAAAATCTCTTTGTAAGATTGCTGTGGAGACCGTTGATGGCTGATCAACAGATTTTTTTTCTCAACCCAAATCATTGGACTACACTTTTTACCTCCACAAATGCTGAGTTCTTCTAGCATTGCTTTTTTGACATTGGTGTTAACTAACAAGTAGTGACCAATGATGGACTGAGTGGGGTTCAGAATCAAAAGCTGAGTGGCAGATGCAAATATTCTCACACTTCGTGCACCCTCCATTTCTAAAGCAGGGAAAGTCTTGCATTTTCTGTAAGGTGCTTAATCCTTCATGAACTAAAAGTGTTATTCTTGGCTGAATGAGAGCATATTTCCATTGAAAGCTGACTTCTTTCTCCTATTAATATAATGTAATTGAATGCAGATGTAGCAGCCATGCCTTGGAGTGCTTCCAACCTAAAAAAAATGGTATTTAAATGCTAGTGTGCTGATCTTTTACTGCATCTTACAAGGTTTAATGGAGCTGTCTGATCAGATTCTGAAGATGGACTGTTCTCTTGAGTTTTTTTCCCCCAAACTCCATGGCTTGTGGCTGACTGATCTAGCCAGTATTGCAAATTGTTAGCTTTTGTATGGGAGCCTCTAAGTGGATAAGTCAAATAAAGTCATAAAGTCATATAAAGTTACAGAATTCCTTGAAATTTGAAATCCCTTGAGGAGTAAAATCTGTCTAAATGGAACACTGTTTAGAAGATGTACCAACTAATCTGTATATCATTTTGCTTGACTAATTTGCCTTTACTGAATGTGTGATGAGGAAGGGTTTAAAAGAATAATGAACCTGCAAACAGATCAGAATAGAACCAATCTGATTGAACAGTAGGGGACAAATGTTGCTAAAAAGCTTTGCATTGTGCTTTTCCTGACTTGGTCTGGTACTGAGTTAGCAAAAAAAAAGTTTTGATAGTTTCCTTTGTCTACCAGAGATTATGGAGTCATATAAAAGTACAGCACAGAAACAGGCCCTTCGGCTTATCCAGTCTGTGTTGAACCATTTTAAACTGCCTAGTCCCATTGACCTACACCCAGACCATAGCCATCCATATCCCTACTATCCATGTACCTATCCAAACTTCTCTTAAACATTGAAATCGAGCTTGAGCTGGCAGCTCATTCCACACTCTCACAACCCAATGAGTGAAGTAATTTCCCCTCATGTTCCCCTTAAACTTTTCACCTTTCACTCTTAACCCATGACTTCTAATTGTAGTCCCACCCAACCTCAGTAGAAAAAGCCTGCTTGCATTTACCCTATCTATACTCCTCATAATTTTGTATACCTCTATCAAGTCTCCCCTCAATCTTCAAAGTTCGAAGAAATAAAGTAATAACCTATTAAATTTTTCCATGTAACTCAGGTCCTCCAGTTCCAGCAACACATTTGTAAATTTTCTCTCTACTCTTTCAGCTTTATTTACATCTTTCCTGTAAGTAGGTGACCAAACCTGCACATAATACTCCAAATTAGGCCTCACTGACGTCTTCTACAACTTCAACATAATATCCCATCTCCTTTGATATGTGAAGGCCTAGGAGTTTCGTTAAAGAAAAGTATATAAACCAGTTGAAAAAGTTTTAAAATCCTTGCCTGTGAAAAAATATTCAGCAAAAGTCAAAAAACTGTTAGGTCTTTAAGCTTATTACATTCTGAGTGATCAACCATCCTGTGTATTTTCTCTGTACAGTCAGTGGCTTCTTTATTAAATATACCTGTACAGCAGCTCATTAATGCAAATATCTAATAATCTAATCATGTAGCAATAACTCTGTGCATAAAAGCACGCAGACATGGTCAAGAGGTCGGTTATTGTTCAGACCAAACATCAGAATGGGGAAGAAATGTGATCTAAGACACTTTGACAGTGGAATTATCACTAGCACCAGATGGGGTGGCATGAGTATCACTGAAACTGCTGATCTCCTGGAATTTTCACGCACAGCAGACTGTAGAGTTTGCAGAGAATGGTGCAAGAAACAAAAAAAAACATCCAAAGAGTGGCAGTTCTATGGGCAAAAACACCTTGCTGATGAGAGAGATCTGAGGAGAATGACCAGACTGGTTCAAGGTGACAGTAACTCAAATAACCAAGCATTACAGCAGTGGTGTGCAGAAGAGCGTCTCTGAACGCACAATATGTTGAACCTTCAAGTGGATAGACTACAGTGGCTCGAGACCACGAGCATTCACTCAATGGCCTTTTTATTAGATACAGGTGGGCCCTTCGTTGATTGGGGTCGACCATGACTGTTGTGTTCTAGCTACCTACACAGGCCAATATGCAAGCTGGGCCAGTACAGCATAGAGAGCAAGCTGTTGCCCATGCTGCAGGCTCCCTTTCTCCATGCAGCTGATATAAGTCTCAAGGAATGGCAGAGACTGATACATTTTGGCACCAGCGGCATTACAGGGGTTGCCAGGTAGTGATAAACTCAACGTAGGGCTGCCTTAAGACTCCAGCTCCAGATTTTTCTTGGGGTTTACTCCTGAACCCTTCCCCATGATTGAGTGTAGCCACAAGGCAGTGGAGGTTTGAAATCAGAGCTTTTCTCCATCTAGATAAGCTGCCAACCATGACTCGCAAACCCCATCTGCCTGGAGGGACTAATTTTAAGGTGCCAGTAACCCGCATTTGCCACTTCTCCTGTCAGTAGAAACGGTTAATAGCTGGGCCACACGTGAAGACCAGGAGCTGGACTTGGTTGTCAGAGGCTATTTGAGATGTATGCCATTCGGAGCATTTAGTAGGCAGTGGGAGCTTATCCCCATGATTTCCCACAACGATGACAACTTTAAGGAACCATTAGATACAGGAGGTGCCGAATAAAGTGGCCACTGAGTTTATCCCTTGATACTTGCCAGGCACATTCTACCAACTCTGCTTGCTCACTGGGGTTTTATTTCAAGCTACCCTCCTTGTCCTTTCCCAATGTTTTCCCTCCCGCATCCATCCTGTTTGATGGCTTCTTCTCTTTCATCAAGGTCTCCCCCTTGCACTTATAGCCCTGTTAATTCTGGGTTTTTCTTATTTTTCATCCACTAGACAGTGGGTGATATTTTCCTTTAATTTCCCGAAATTATAATTAAAAGGCAGATTTTGAGGGGGAGTAGGGGAGAGAAAGATCTGTAACAATCATAGCAGAGGGCATTTGTGAAAGATGTTTGAACCCCACATCAACGGTTTGCCTTTTGGATGGGAAACTCCCTGCTTGTTTAATGTCATGAAAAGAAACAGCAGAGAGATGACACCAATTACCAAGCAGGCAAATGCACAGAGGAAGTGAATTGGAGTAAGTCAATGAAAATATTATAGGATGGATAGCCATTAGGGCTACATTCTCTGTGCCAGCTCTGGAAAGGAACTGGTTGATTTGTTCCACTTCCTCCTCACTCTACTCCCTTTTCTCACTGATCTACATATTTTTCCTATTCAGATACTTATCCATTTCCAGAATTCCTTGATAACTATTTCATTTTTAACTTTTACACTCACTCCCCTACTAATATTTCTGTTTGATTCTTTGTATTTTTGAACGAAATAATAATTATCAGATCAAGCACATCTAACACTCTAATACATCCCCATTGTCCATTTTTCTCTTCTCATGATCTACACAGCTCTCATTATCCAGTCGTTTTCTCCTCCTTTTAAACACAAAATAATCTGCAGATGCTGGGGTCAAAGCAACATTCACAACACGCTGGAGGAACTCAGCA
Source organism: Mobula hypostoma (assembly GCF_963921235.1). Taxonomy (NCBI): domain Eukaryota; kingdom Metazoa; phylum Chordata; class Chondrichthyes; order Myliobatiformes; family Myliobatidae; genus Mobula; species Mobula hypostoma. The sequence goes on from NC_086103.1 coordinate 8,743,786, forward strand.
GGTCAGGCAGCATCCGTGGAAAAGATCGGTCGACGTTTCGGGCCGGAACCCTTCGTCAGTCTGTGAGTTCCTCCAGCGTGTTGTGAGTGTTGCTTCTCCTCCTTTTCATTTGCCTATTCTTGCCCTACCTCAATACTTTCCTCTGTTCTCCCCAACTCCCCCCCCCCTTAATTCCATGTTGCACCTTCCTGTCCTGTCAGATGCCATCATCTTCAACCCTCAGTGATTTCCACCTAACACTTCCCAATGAATGGTGCTATTTCCACTTTCCCCTCCCACATCTGCCTATCACCTCTGCTTCCCCAGATGTACCTATAGCCTGCTATCTATTCCTCCCCTCCTCTCCTCCTTTTTTATATGTGCTATCTCCCCTCTATCTTGCCATCCAGATGAAGTACTCTGACCTAAGACCTTGGCTGTCCATTTCCTTTCTTAGATGTTGCCTGACTTGCTGAGATTCTCTAACCTTTTGCATGTTGCTCCAAATTCCAGCATCTACAATTTCTTGTGTTTCCACCTAGCAATCTAGTAATTTTGATGCATACATCTCAGTGGGTGGAGGGGGTGAGGGTTCAAATGCCACACTGGCACAATGTTGAACAAAGTTTAGGTAATTATGGACACTTCCAGATGTCCACAAAATCCAAAATTTCTTTAGAGGGAGGTACTGTTGACCAGTTAATCAGCATATTTCCTGTATTTTTTATTGTTAGCAAACCATAGGACAATATAACAGAGGAGCAAAATTAGACCATTTGGCCCTTCAAATTTGCTCTGCATTCCATCATGGTCGATTAATTATCCCTCTCAAGCCCATCCCTGACACTGAGCACTTTGAGTTTCTCCAGGAAGATATGGTGGCAATGATTGTAAAGACTGCATTAAGCCAAACAGCTCTTTGAAGCTCCAGTCATACCACTTTTTGCAGTGTTCACTGATACCACACAGGGTTCATTAACTGCCTTAGAAACCACAGAGCTCCAGTGGAATTAAGTCATTCTGATGTCAAGTGACTGCCTGAAAAGAATTTGAATCTCAGGTTGCAATTGATTTTGTTTATCATCTACAAAAAGAGCAGAGCTGTGATCTTACAATAAGTTAAAATTCAGAACTGAACTGTCAAAGTGTGCATAGAACCTTTAAATCTTTGTCATGGAGGTGATAAATACACTCTCTCTAAATGAAATGGCTGTTTAAATGAGTCAAAATGGTTGACTGGCTTTTCAGAAAAATATAATGTGAAGTGATCCCCTCTGGAACTGCAGTGAGAGATGTAATCAAATTACAAACAAGAGAAAATCTGCAGCTGCTAGAAATCCAAGCAACACACACAATAAGAATTCAGCAGGCCAGGCAGCATCTACCCCAAAGGGTTTCGGCCCGAAACATCCACTATACTTATTTCCATAGACACTGCCTGCCTTGCTGAGTTCCTCCAGCATTGTGTGTGTTGCCCTTGAGTGAGATGGGTGTCTCTTTCGACCCATCTGTCAACTGCACCCATTGTTTGGGAGTTAAATTTTATTTTTCATGTAGATGAGAGGAAACTCTTTAGAAATAGCAAATTTGATGAAACAGTTTAAAGATTTCAAAAAAAAAAGAAGCAAAAATCTCTGATTATCTTTTAGGACTTCAAAGGTGTTCTTTTGTGAGATTTTTCTGGTTGTGATTGTGGGTAGAATGCTTAATTTCTAGAAACAGTACAGAAATCCATGACTGTAATGTGTTACAGTGGACATGGAGTTGGTTAATATTGGTGATGCGCATGAGTGAACACAGAATTAAGTTTTTGTGTATTGAGATTAGCTCCTTTGTACATTGACATAACAGCTGAAAGCTAGCCAGTAGAAGATACTAGGTTGAGGGTTTGTGAGGTTAGCGGTCATATTAAAAAAGTACAGTCAAAGACCATTTTATTAAGTACAGGACTGGAACCCAGTGTGGTCTTCTTCTGCGGTAGCCCATCCACGTCAAGGTCCGACGTGCTGTGCGCTTTAGAGATGCTAGTCTGTACACCATAGTTGTAAAGTGTGGTTATTTGAGTTACTTTGCCTTCCTGACAACTTAAGCCAGTCTGGCCATGCTCCTCTAATTTCTCTCATTCGCAAGGCATTTTCACCCACAGAACTGCTGCTCACTGGATTTTTTTTTTTGCTCCTTGGACCTTTCTCTGTAAAGTCCAGAGACCATTGTACATGAAAATCCCAGGAGATCAGCAGTTACTGAGATACTCAATCCACCTGCCTGGCACTAACAAGTATTCCAGGGTCAAAAAGTCACTTAGATCACATTTCATCCCCATCCTAATGTTTAGGCTGAGGTACAACTCTTCACCATGTCTGCATGCTTTTATGCATTGAGTTGCTGCCACATGATTGACTGAGTAGATATTTGCATTAATGAGTGGCCTCTGAGTGTATATTTGGAGGCACAAATACTGCTGAAAAGAAATTTCAACAAGCGGTTTTTGAACAGCATAAAGCATGTTATTAGTCCTGTGAATATGAATTGAGTAACTTGCAGCTGCAAGTTAAATGTCTTATTTGCATTCGTGTTTCCAGTGATGTTAAAAATGAGTATGTCCTGCAATTACAAAGGGCACACTCCATATCAAAGTTTTTTAAAAGAAAGGAGCAGCTGAATAAATTCATTTCAAAATGCTGCTTATTTAGGTTACTTATAAACTAATAAGCTTTCAAGGCACATAACATGCCACAGCAAAGGTTACAATCTTGGTCATTTCTCCATGGGAACCCAGATTCTCTTTGAGGACATTAAATGTGATTGGTATTGTGCAATGTGTCAAAGGGGCATTATCTTCATCAGAACAAAGTGCTTGGCAAAACGTGCTTTTATCTGTAACCAGTCTTTGCAATACAGCTTGAGTCCAGGAAATGTTACTTTACTTGCTTATGACCTAAATAGTACATCCTGATCTTCTCCCTCTAAAGAAAATGTCTGAATGCTTTTTCTCAGGTAGTCTTCTTTTTACAAGCCTATCTCTGCTGTCTTTAACTTTAGCAAGTTACTTAGGTTAATACATTTGTTCTCTTAAGTAGGACACTCTAACATACTCATAAAATGGCAAAGCAAGGAAACAGCAAAATTGGCATGTACCGCATTATTTTTTCTGAATTCTTTAAGGTTCTGAAGAGCAAGAGTGGAAGATTTTTTGTTAAAGTGGAACATAAGTAAAATAGAAAAAAATACAATTAGTATCATGGTAGCTGCAAAATTATATGGGCTTTACTTTTCAACATTTTCAAGCCAGCCAACTAATGAGTGCCAAGTCCTTAAACAGTGTTAATAATTTGATTGACTTCACCCACCAGACTGTTACTGCTATGGCAATTTGTAGAAGAAGAGATTTTAAATAAATCTATTGAATTGCAGCTGTCCTGGAAAACAACTGTTTTGTGGACAACATAAAATCTTCCATTTTAAGTAATTAAATAAAGAGATTTTTGTTCCTCTGTTCTGTATCTTACAAATCAAGTCTTGTTTGCTGAAATGCACCACTGACTCATCTTGTGTGTGTCTCCATACTTAATCTTCCTTTATAGGAAGCATAACAGTCAGCCCCATTCTGTTCACTAGAAAGTGAATGGTGAGTCAGTGGACATTTTTTTTAACAGTTTATATAACTTGTGGATTTTGAAGAAGCATTTTTGTTCAAACAGTATGTCTTTGGGCTGGTCGACATTTTCTGCAGTTTTTAACTATTAACTTTACACTTTGATAGATGCAGCAAAGTTGTAACCTAATAATTTGATGAATAATACACTGGCATTGTACAATGAAAGATTTTTTAAAAATCTGAAATAATCTAAGAAGGAAGGCAGGAAAACAGGAATACGTCTTGATAATGAAGATAATGAGCACACCTACAAGGAGCACTGCCACAAGAAAGCAGCATCTGTCATCAAGGACCCCACCATCCCCTCTTGGTGCTACCATCAGGAAAGAGGTACAACAGCCTTGGGTCCCACGTCCACCACCAGGTTCAGTTATTATTTCAATCATCAGGCTCCTGATCCAGCATAGATAACTTCACTCTTCTCAACTCTGAACTAATTTCACAATCTAGGGACCCACTTTCGGGGGACTCTACAGCTTATGTTCTTAGTATTATTTATTTACTTAGTATTATTATTATTATTTGTTTTTTTGTATTTGCACAGTTGGTGTTCATGTGTACTTTGCTTACTTGTCAGTTTTTGTGTTTAGCTTTTCATTGATTCTATGGTATTTCTTTGTTCTACTGTGAATGCCTGCATGAAAATAATGATGATACCGACATTCTTTGATAATAACTTTACTTTGAACTTTGAAGTAAACATCACACTTTTTATTAGTATTAACTACCAGAATTTTTAAAGACTTATTGGAGGAAATCTTATTGAACCAAAAGGGATAACTTCACTCAGGTTTACTTGCCCTATCACTGAAATGTTCCCACAACCAATGGACTCACTTTCGAGGACTCCACATCTCATGTTCTCAATATTTATTGCTTGTTTATTTATATTATTATTTCTTTCTTGTTGTACTTGCGCAGTTTGTTATCTTTTGCACACTGGTTGAATGGCTAAGCTGGCATGATCTTTCATTGATTCTGTTATTGTTATTATTCTGTAGATTTATTGAGTATGCCTGCAAGAAAATGATTCTCAGGGTTGTATGTATTTACGCAAAAGTACTTTGATAATTAATTTATTTGAATTTTGAAATCTCAGCTTATCTGATGCTGGCTATTGGGCGATCCATCTGAAAATTTTGAGATATTGAAGCAGACAAAGGTGGTGGGAGGTTAGAGCCATGTTTTTGCATCATGTCTGTAGAAACTAACACCTCTGTGAATGATACCAAAAGGCAGCATGGAGTTGTGAATTAGGAAGATGTCAGTTTCAAAGGGCGGAAGAGGCATATATCCATTTCCAGTTACAAGGCACACTTCTTCCACCACCAAATTATATTATTGTACATTTCATTTTTGAATACCATGGAAATCCTCTCTAAATGTTAGACACTCTGATGGCTTACAGAGATTAAAAAAGAAACAGCACAACTGTACCTAAAGGTGCTTCCAGATGGAAATTTCATCGGATGAGATGGATGTCAGGCTCGAGCTGGATTCACTATTGTGTGTGAACTTAGGACCAGCTTTATAATTGAATATGGATGAACATATTAAGTGCTCATGTCCATAAAGAATAAATTACAATTCTAACATGGAAAACTTGCTGCTCACGTTCCCAGCTGTGATCCTGATTTATAATTGCACCCTGTGAAATAACTACCATATGGCACCACATCAGTGAGAAGTTTACCACTTTATCACACTGCACATTACTGAAAAACATTGAAGAGAAAGAAAAATTAAGGGAATGTTGTTTGTTGCAGTGTGAAAAGAAGAGAATGTACTTATTGATAAATAATACTATCTTATCCAAGTAGAATCAGTTAACAGTCTCCTCAACCCACTGATTGTAAGTGGTCCAGCAGCTGTTATTGCAGTATCTGCCTATGAAGTGCCTTAAGGGTAGAGTTACAGCCATCAAACCCACCAACACCCTCTCCTCTCTGACCTCTTGAAAACAAAACTCCTCTCAATGAACACAATATTTTGCAGATGATGGAAATCCAGAGTACCAAAACACAAAATGCTTGAGGAACTTAGCAGGCCAGGCAGCATCTATGGAGAGGAATAAAGAGCCTACGTTTCTTCAGAAGGACTCTAGACTCTAATGCTACCTGGCCTGCTGAGTTTGATCCAGCATTCTGTGTGTGTTATCAGTGTCAGTTTACATAAGGTGCTAACCCTTACCTTAGCACGAAGAGCTGGATTTAACAACTTTCCTTGATGTCCAACTTGAATTTTCTTTGTATTAACACTGAGTGTGCCATTGGCTCCCAGAGCAGCGGCAATTTGTGTTTAAGGCATATATGATCTCACAAAAAATGCATAAAAGCTAATTACAAGGCAAAGATTTGAGACGGGTGGGTTGTGTACATATTATGAGTCTCAGGGTGCTTACAGTTTGGGTAGTGAAGAAAAGAGTACAAGGTCAGGAAATTTAGGATGGAGATGAGAAGGAACTGCTTTCCCAAAGAGTGATGAATCTGTGGAATTCTCTGATCAATGAAGCAGTGGAGGCTACCTCAGTAAATATATTTAAGACAAGATTGGATATATTTTTGTGTAGTAGGAGAATTAAGGGTTATGGAGAAAAGGCAGGTAGGTGAAGATGAATCCTTGGTCAGATCAGCCATGATCTTATTGAATGGCAGAGCAGGCTCAACGGGCTAGATGGCCAACTCCTGTTCCTATTTCTTATGTTCTTATGTTCTAAATCAGGTGTTTCTGTCTACTTGGTTGTGCTGAGCTATTTCTCTTATATTTATTACTTTTCATACAATTTATTGCCTCAACTGTCGTGAGACTGGAGAATGATGAGCAAAATAATGTGATATTATCTGAAGTTGCCACAAAACTAATGGGAGACAAATTGCTGGAATTGTTTTTTTTAAAGTAAAACAATTAAGTGGAGCACCTATTGGAGCAACAAATGGAGTGACAAATGAATTCACTCCTCTCGAGCCACTTTGAGCACATTTTCAATCATGCCTCAATGGAGATGCACACAGCCAAAGCTTTAGAATCAAAATCAGGTTTAATATCACTGGCATATGTGAAATTTGTTGTTTTGTGGCAGTGGTACATTGCAATACATAATAATAAAAACTATAAGTTACAATCCAGCTCTCAGTAACTTATTCACAACACTAAACACAACACTCAGTCAACAATACTGCAGGAACTTTGTGTACCTTCCACAGAGGACTCTGCAGTCATTCAGCCAGGCTACTACTACTACGTCAACTCAGGCCTTGGGGGCCGGCATCAGGCACGATGACAGACTCTCCACTTCTCTCTCTCCCTCATCGGTGTGTTCAGTTCATCTACATTAGCGGTGCCGCTGTCTTATAGAAGCGTGTTGACCATAGCCTTGGGAGGGCGCCCAGGGTTCATCCTCCCATGCTTGGGCTCCCATATGATGACCAGACTGGCAGGTAGCTCGGGCTAGCCTAGATAGTGCCCCACTAGTTGCAGTCTTCTCGCCTCGATTTTAGTGGTGAGCAATGGTAGGTCATCATAGAGCTCGATGTTCATCATGTGCTGTTGCCAACTCACATCAGGAGTCATCCGGAGCATTCGTGTATAGCAACCATCTAGAGATTTTTGCATAGTCTTGGTGAGTGTCCACGTCTCACATCCATACGTGAGAATGGGCTCTATGACTGCTATGAAGATACTCTTTTTAAGCCCTCTGGTCAGGTTCGACTTCCAGATTCCCTTCATGTCGTTCATAGCCCTCCACACCAATGCCTTCCATATCTTTATGCCCTTCTCCGAACTCATCATATTTGACACAAGGTACTTGAAGTCAAAGACTTTCTTAATGGTATCATTTTTTACGGTCTTGAGAGTACCCTCGTCGCAGTTAAACGCCATGTACTCTGTCTTTTTTGTGTTTAGGTGAAGTCCAACTTTATTGCACTCAATTTCCACTGCAACTACAGAAGTTCCCGAACCTGTGACATTACTACCAAAATTAATAAGAATTGCAAATGCATAATAACATACCTTCTGTATTTCCCTCCAAATCGCAAACTACCTTGCATTAGAAATGCTCTACTGTCACGAAGTGTCTGGATCCTGGACCTTAGCTTTAAGATGAGAGGGTAAAATTTAAAAGAAGATGTGAATTTTTATTAAGTTAAAGATACAGTGTGGAACAGGCCCTTCTGGTTCAATGAGCCACACCACTAGCAGCCTACATATTTTTCACTAGTCTATTCACAGGTCAATTTACATTGATCTACTAACCAGTACATCTTTGGACCACAAGAGAAAACTGGAGCAATTGAAAGGAGCACACATGGTCACAGGGAGAATGTACAAACTCTTTATAGATGGTGCCTGAAATGATCTCCGGAATGTCCTGAGCTGTAATAGCATTACACTAATCAGTAGACTACCCAAGTGATAGGTTCCAGGAACATTCTGCCATGGTGGTGATGGAAGTGGACATCATTTAAGATGCCTTTACAGGCACATGAACATGGAGGGAATGGGAGTATGGATCACACGCAGGCAGATAAGTTTAGTTTAATTTGGCCTCATTAACAGCACAGACATCATGGGTCGAAGCACCTGTCCTAGTTTTGTACTGTTTCTTGTGTTCTATGTAACTGATTCAAGTAGTAATACCAGGAGAACTGCAGTAGTCAATGTTATGGCTTGTCAGAATTCGAGATGGTCATAATTGCCAGTACAAAGTCCACATGCAATAAATCATAAATAAAACTTGCTCAAAGGTAAGAATAAATTTCCTCAAGTTCTATAATTTTATGATAAATTAGACAAAATTTCACTATTTGACATATGCATTTCACATTGGGAGCAGGGAACATCCTGAATAAAAATAATCCCCCCAGATAACCTCAGAACTTCTATTTTCATGTATATACAGCCACTTGTGAGTTACTTGTACGTCATGTTTTATAGAACTACCTTTATATTTATTGAGTTTTTTGGCTTTATTGTATTTTTTTCGTGCTGCATCAGATCTGTAGTAACAATCATTTTGTTCTACTTTACACCTGTTTAGTTCATTAGTCAGCTCCCCCCCCTTCCATTGTAACATCATAATTTTAGAATAAATTATTCCCTTTACAACATCTCAGAAAATACAGCCTACATGCAGCAGGAATAGGAAATCGTTCATACATCAATGAATACAGTGGCTACAAGACCAGGTCAGAGGCTAAGTCCTACAGTGAGTGAACTCCTGAACCATCAATATGGCTGAAGGTGTTATACCATTCCCACTTGCATGAATTGAGTATAGCTCTGATAACAGCACTGAGTCTCTATTCAGTCTGGAGTGTTACCATATACACACAGTTTGTGGTGGGGTGACTCGGGTCCCCAATGATCCTTCGGACCTTTCTTACACACCTGTCTGTATAAATGTCCTGAATAGTGGGAAGTTCACATCTATTGATGCGCTGGACTGTCTGCACCACTCTCTGCAGAGTCCTGTGATTAAGGGAAGTACAGTTCCCGTATCAGGCAGTGATGCAGCCAGTCAGGATGCTCTCAATTGTACCCCTGTAGAAAGTTCTTAGGATTTGGGGGCCCATACCACACTTCTTCAACCATCTGATGTGAAAGAGGTGCTGTTATGCTGTTTTTCCACCACACAGCCAGTACAAAAATTTGGGAACATAAGTGCAATCAGTTTCAAATGCCATAACCCTGCTCTTCCTAGTCTTATTCTAAAATCACATTTCTAACCTCACCCCATGGTTCTGCTTCATTTTCTTTAAATGTTTACGCCAAGTACTTCCAAGATTCAAGATTGTTTAGTGTCATTTCCAATACACAGGTCAAAAGGAGAACAAAATAATTATTACTCAGGATCCGATGCAGCACCATAAAAACACAATAAGATAAAGAACACAATAATACAAGGGGTCCCAACCTTGGTTCCATGGACTCCCCGGTCCATGGCATAATAAAAGGTTGGGGACCCTGCTAACAATATAAATACGAAGGATAGCTTATTACAGTAATGTGTAAAAGTCTTAGGCACATATATATAGCTAGGGTGCCCAAGACTTTTGCACTGTACTGTACTTGTCAACAGGGAGCGGAGAATGAGTTTGTAAACTAGCGGGAGCAAAGGATGTTGGGAATGGCGAGAGTTGAGTGTCCCGGGAGGTGTGTGGGACAGGTGGCAGAGAAGGTGTGCCAGGGGTGTGTTTGGCATGGGTGCAGACCCACCCGTCCCTGAGACACCAGGCAAGATAATTCGATTCCAAACAATCGGTTTATTGATTATTACAGAGCGTCTCTCTGGTGCTTCCCCACTCCCTCTCCTCCCCCTTGGCCTTTTGCAAACCAGATTCCCCTCTCCCTTGCCCCCTCCCACTCTCAATCCACTATATATATATATACCTAAGTCTTTTGCACTGTACTGTATATAGATTGATTTTATGTCCATTACATGACTATAGACAAGCAAGTGACAGTCTATACATAACGAGACTGGCAGGAAATGATAAAGTAGTGGTGGTTGGTGGTGTGGAAGGGTGAGTTAGTGGGTGAAGATGTTGATCAGCCTTGCTGCTTAGGGAAAGTAACTGTATTTGAGTCTGGTGGTCCTGGCGGGGATGCTGTGTTGTCTCCTTCCTGATAAGAGTGGGACAAACAGTCCATGAGCAGTGTGGGTGGGATGCTTAATGACATTACTGGCCCTTTTCCAGCTCCTTTCTGTCTGTCTGGGTCATTGACCACTGCTTCAACTGCCACAACCAAGTTTCTGTCAACGTTTGTCCTCCATTAAGCTGATGAGCCCTCATAGTTTCTTCTAGATGATAAATACTTTAATGAATCTTCCCATGGTTTTGAAAATGTCTATTATATTTCCAGGTTGGTTTTTTTTATTTCGTTTAGTTCTTGTAACTTCAAGCCACTCCTCCAACGAGTATGGTTTCTTGAGTATGGTTTCACAGGAATATGTTTGGCTGCAGCAAATCTACAGTTGTGGTCAGGCTTGTGTTAAAATTGTAAAATATAATTTTTCAATTTTTTAAACCAACCAGCCAATGTTTAGTGATAGTATTCACACCTGTTTGAGGTATCATCTTCTAAGTAAGATAGGAAATTATTTCATTCTGTCCTCCCTATTGGATATAATGGCTCCATTTTCAAACCATGGCTTTTTTTGGTTGGTTGCTCTTACCTTTCCCCAATGGAACCTCTACCATCTTTCAACAATGCCATGGGGGCAAATTATTGAAATATAGTGACAATAGGAGGCCATTTATCTCCTTCAGTTTGCTCCACTATTGCATGATGTAGTGTAACTTTAACTGCATGTACCCGCTGTTAGATCCTAATGCTCTTGTGATCCAAAGATGTTTCAGAAATCAAGAATAAGGCTTAAAAGTGTTGTTTTTGGCTGTTTTTTTGGAGTATTACAGGAACAAAGAATGAAAATAGAAAGACGAGTGAACAAAGAAAAGACAAAGGAAAAAACAGCTGTGGTCATCTCATACTCAGAGCAGAGATAACAAAATTCTAGTGATAACAGTTAACTTGTAAAATAGCCAGATTTCAGTGGTGTGAACCTGCTACAGGAAACTAAAAAGCTTCTAGAAAAATACAGAAGCTACTCTACCATATTGCTGAAAAAATCAGTGAACAGTTAATGTATACTGGTACTATATAAAAATACAAATATACATTGGAAATTTAAACTACAAGGAAAATACAAAAAAAAAACAATTCTACACCCTAATCCAACACTACTTTTGCTTTACACTCCTTGCTGCTTTTGGTTATAAAAAAAACAATCAATCTCAGATTTCAAAGCCATAGTTGACATTCCAGAAATTGTCATTCGCAGAAAAATGTTCTAGTCTTCTTCCAACTCCTTGTGTTTGGAGGTAATTCCTAACCTTTCTCCTGAAAAATCTGGTAGTAATTTCTGGACTGGCATAATTCCCCCTTGTTTGTCCAACCATGGAAATGGTTCCTTGTTAGAGAGTAATCTCACTTTTTTTATGTACAGCTTACACTATGAATGCTTTCTACATTTAGCTAGTAAATTTACTTCATAAAATGATTTTTTTTTTACTTTTTTGGACAGCAGAGTAGTGTAGCGGTTAGCATAACTCTAGTACAGTGTCAGCAACCTGGGTACAATTCCCATTGCACTTTGTAAGGAGTTTGGATGTTATCCCTGTGACTGTGGGTTTCCTCTGGGTGCTTCAGTTTCCTACCACATACTTAGAATGTACAGTTTAGTAGTAAGAATTAATGTAGTAAGAATTCTTACTACATACTAAGAATGTAAGTAGGTTAATTGCTCACATGAGTTTAATTGGGTGTCATGAGCTTGTGGGGCCAAAAGGGCTTGTTATCTCTACAGCAAGGGCTTGCTGTATCTCTAAATTAAATAAAATAAGTACTTCATGTGGTGTTATGAGGGCTGATTTTAAAGATGGGTGTATTAATGAGCATCTTGTTTCTTTGGAACAAGCCCAGAGTGATTTGATTTTTGTTGTGAATCAAGTGCTATGATCTTACCCTGGATTGGCAAGTGGTGTCTGTAGAACTGTTATTCAGCATATTTATCTAGCTGCAGAGTGGCAGAAACCACTGAACACACATAATGTATGTTTCTAAAATACATTTTCTTTGCTTTATCTAAAAGAAGCTTTTAGGAAAGGTCATTCAGATTGAATGCGTTAACCACAGCTGGGATGTGTTTCACCTTATTACTGCCAGGCTTCTAAGACCAATGCCTCACAGTATTTTTAACCCCAGGGAATAGCTGTGTTGACATTAACTGCTCAAACTTGTTTGTGCTTCCTGCTGATTGGAACCAGGACTGGTCTGAGTTGCCCTCCCAGCCAAAGGAGGTCATTTATGCCATGTTCTATCTCTGTGCACGTGGTGGTCACGAAGGGATAGGCAAAATGTGAAAGACACTTGAAAGACTTAGTATAGAATCCGAATCAGGTTTAATATCACTGGCATATGTCATGAAATTTGTGTTTTGCAGCAGCAGTATATTGTAATACATAAAAATAAAAAACTATAAATTACATTCAGTAGATATAAAAAAACTTAAGTAGTGCAAAAAGAGAACAAAAATGGAAAAAAGAAAGAAATGGAAAAAAAAGTAGACAGCTGGGAGTAATTACAAAGCTGTGCTAATATCAAGGGACTCAGTTGTATCATTAAGAACTGTTATCTGATCCCCTGAGATGAGAGGGGTGCCCTGGAGGTCGTGGTGTAGGTTTTATGTCTGTTTTGGCCTCTATTGTTTATTGTTGTTGGGAGTCTGCTTTTCTCGGTTTGGTGATTGATGGACTTTCACACCGATGGACAACTGGGCAGTGAAATGATCCCCTGCTATTGTTGAATTCCTGTGAAATACCACTTTCCTGTGTTTGAATTGAGTTCAGCATTCCAAATGTCTATAATAAACTAGCACAGGATTTTCTGTTTACCTTTGTTTATGCAAAATCTTTTCCCATTCTTAAGCACACTTTCCTACAGTTGATAATTATTCATAGAAGACAACTCCTTTGGCATGAAGGGAATATTTACAGCATGGTTATGAATTTGCATGGTTTCCCAAGATGAAGAGGAAGACTTTGTATTTCACTATAATGTGTACTTTTTTGTTATGTTAGACCATAAGACTTAAGAGTGGAATTAAGCCAATTTGGCTCATTAAGTTTGCGCTGCCATTCCATCATGGCTGATTTATTATCCCTCTCAATCCCATTCTCCTTCCTTCTCACCGTAACCTTTGTCGTCCTGATTAATCAACAGTTTCCTCCCACATTTCACATTAGTAAGCTGTGGGTATGCTGTGTTGGCACCAAAACATGACAACGCTTGTGATCTGCATGTATCCAGCATATCTTGGACTGTGTTGATCGTTGACTCAAATAAAGCTGTGTACGTGTGACAAATAAAAGCTAATCTGTAATAGCTGCTGTCTGACCTGCTGAGTTCTTCCAGAGCTTTTTATATTGCCATAGGTTTAGCCATCTTCATTTGTCCTGAAATACATTCATTTGAGTCCCACCACTGTGAACATCCAAACAATGGCCATCAAGAGGAAACTTAATTTGTCTGCCGCAATAATGTTGTGACTGCAAAAGCAAGTTACAAGTACGAAGTAATGTATTAGAGGAGGGTAAATACAAGGTTGCTAGCAGAATACTAGGAAGTGTGTAGGGTACAGAAACCTTGAAAAGGATGCCTAGAGTTCGCTGAATGTAGCAGTACATACTAAAGCTGATTAATGGTGTACTTTTAGTGGTGGGATAGAAGAGACTTACAAACTGCCATTTTGCAGGATTGAACAATAGCTACAGTTTGACTCCTCAGCAATGTGCCAACTGCCTCATTCTACAAAGCTTCTCAGAACAAACTGTCTCATTTGCATCATATGCAAATGAAAGTTTGGATAGGTACGTGGATGGCAGGGATATAGAAGGCTGTGGTCCAAGTGTAGGTCAATGCGACTAGGCAGTATAAATGGCTTGGCACAGACGAGGTGGACCAAAAGGCCTGTTTCTGTGCTGTACTGTTCCACGACTATGACTTCTGATTAATAAAAAAAAATCAGAATGTCTTTAGGAGAAATTATATGTCCAGTATATGCACAACAGAATGAAGAAATTCCAAATATTACCTCATCTTTGTCATGTGATTTTGGACAAGCTTCAACAACTGTTTTTGATTGTGTTTGTGATCAGTTGGCAGTGAGTCACAATATCTAAGTCAAAATGTTGTAAGTCCCAGTGCCTTGCCAGAGACCTGAAGTAAAAAAAATCTAAATTAACACTATAGAAGAGTTCGAAAAGAGTGGAAAACAAACTGAAAATGTTGCAATGCAATGGCATTTGGTGTGGTAAAAAGTCCGACTGTGAGTATGCAATGGCGTGCATTTAAACAAGTAATACGTGATATACAAAAATCCTTTAAGGCACATATCCAACAGGCTAAGTAATCTGTCCATGGTAAATAGGAGAAATTTAACAATGATATTAAACCAAAAGCAAGAGGCTTATAAAGTTGTCAGAAATAGCTGTAGGCCTGAGGATTAGAAGCAGTTTAGAATTCAGCATAAGGACCAATGAGTTGATGAGGAAAGGAAAGATAGAGTCTGGGAGGAAAATGAGAGATTCATGAAAACAGACTCTTTTAGATTGTAAAAAGATAAGATTAGTGAGGGTAAATGTGCAAATCTTACAGACAGAAGGGACAATTTATTTAATTTGTCAATGAAGGGACAGAGACCAGGCTGAAATAGCACAGGATCAAAGGTCTACAAGAATAAAGCAGGGAAGGAATTAGTATTTATGAAATAGAAGGACTGGAGTAGTGCTGAGACAGAGGACCCAACATATCAACATTCCAGAGTTTTCGAACATCAGAATCTGATTAATATCACCTGCAATATGTCATGACATTTGTTGTTGTTTTTGTAGCAGCAGTACAATGCAATTCATAATACAAACTGAATTACATTAAGTACAGTGTGTGTGTGAGTGAGAGAGAGAGAGATACATAAAATAGTTAAATAAGTGGTGCAAAATAGAAATAAGGAAGTAGTGAAGTTCATGGATTCAGTCAATGTCCATTCAGAAATCAGAGGGGAAGAAGTTGTTCCTGAATCATTGGGTTTATACCTTTAAGCTCCTTCCTGATGGTAGCAATGAGAAGAGGGCATATCCTGGGCGATGTGGATCTTTAATGATAGATGCTGCCTTTTTGAGGCATTGCTCCTTGAAGTTGTCCTGGATGCTACAGTGAAAAGTGCCCATGATGGAGCCGACTGAGTTCACAACTTTTTGCAGCTTCTTTTGATCCTATGAAGTAGCCCCCACTCCCTCCATCCCAGACAGTCATGCAGCCAGAGAGGTGGCTTCAGAGATGGTGGATACTCTTGTTATTTATCTTCCAAAAATCCATCGAATCCATGTTTTTCCAGATTAGAGAGTCACAAATGTGCCCCTCTGTTCGAGGAAATGCAGCGGAGATTCACAAAGCTGGTTCCTGAGATCTAGCAGGAGAGATGGCTGCAACAATTCAGTAGATTTTAGTATATTGGGACACATCAGGACCAGTATATTTTGGCCCTGTTAAGTGGTTGTCCCAATTAGCCAAACTCTCATGGAAATAGTTAAAAGGCTATAAAAACAACAAGCTCCTATTTAATTGAGTCTCAAGTTATGTTCTCCAATGAATACAGAACAGACTAGGACACTACCAAGACTATTGGAGTTGCACAGTTTTGTTGTCCTTTGCACACTGGTTGTCTGCCTTATTGGTGCGGTCTTTCCTTGATTCTATTATGGTTCTTAGATTTACAGAGTAAGCCTGCAAGAAAATGAATCTCGGTTGTATATAGTGACAACTATGTACTTTGATATTAAATTTACTTTGAACTTTGATAAAACTGTAGGAAGAACATGGAAACTCCGCATTGTTGGATTGGATTGTGGAATTGTTATTTTCCATGTAGCTTAACTTTCTTATATTTGTTTGTAATTTTTTTATAATTGCCTATATAAATGTTTTTTTTTAGTATTGCAGTTGCAGGTATACTATTAATTGAATATAGGCTGTTTTATTGGTTAATTTAATGGAATGTGTTATCAGCAAATTGGTGTAAAAGGACCAGACCATGCTGTCACAAACAAGAGAAAGTTTGCAGATGCTAGAAGTCCGAGCAACTCTGGACTGGCTGGTGGCGCAATGACATCAGCGCCGGACTCTGGAACGGAGGTTCCCGGGTCCGAACCTAGTCGGGTCCGTTCCTGAGTATGCTTTCCATCCGTGCCGGGTTGAGTGTTGAGATCGCAACTTGACCTCGTAAGATAAAGCGAAAAATATTGCAAAATGTCTGTGTGAGGAGTGGCACTCCACGCAGTCTCTTTCTGTCGCTCTGTGTCGTGTCTTGTAAAGGCATGAAAAAGACATTGTCCAGCCAACATCGCACACGCACGCACGCACGCGCCAAAAAAATAAGAAATCCGAGCAACACACACAAAATGCTGGAGGAACTCAGCAGGCCAGGCAGCATACAGGAAAAAAATACAGTTGATGTTTCGGGCTGAAACCCTTCGGCAGGAAGACAACCATATTGTCTTTTGCTCTTGCTCCTCTCTCTCCTTTTGTTCTTTCTCCCGCCACTAGGCCCTTTATCTTTTGCTCTTTCTTTCTCTCTTTCCTTTCCCCTCGTTTTGTTCATGTAATGCTTAATAAACAATTGTAAGCAACAAGTTTTATTCCTCATTCTTGACTTCCAAAGAACTTCGAATCATAAACATCAAGATCCAGCAACACAGTACTGGGAGATCAGGATCAAATCTAAGCCATGGAATCTATGAGGCCGTAGCTCTACAAGCTCGACAAAATGGTTCATTGCTGTTTTTTTAAAATTGTCAGATCAAAAGAAAATCCTTTCAAGGTATTGACTGTCTTTAGGTTCTATCACAGCCCTCAGCCTTTCTGCAGAGCAAAAGGACAGTCTGTTCTTTGTTGTCCATGTATCCTCACAATTAGTTCTGTGCAAATTAGCTGCCCTGATTCCTATAGCATACAGTACAACTGTGATTGCACTTCAAAGGTAAGTCGTTGATTATGAACTGTTCTCAAACTATTGAGGTTAACGTTGTCTCAAGGTGGAATGTGTGGTCCTTTATCCCAGAGGGCTATATTCAGAGAGACACATCTGTCAATTCAAAGCTTTCCTAATCTGTCAATTGTGTGTGATGATGTGTGGGACACTTCCCCCTTTGTCTTCCACATTGAGGAGTAATTTAGATTACTTGTGATGGCACAAAGTGGATTACAGTTGTCCAGCTCTTGGCTCTATCCCTCCCCCTCCTGTCTTCTCCTATCATTTTGGATCTCCCCCTCCCCCTCCAACTTTCAAATCCCTTACTCACTCTTCCTTCAGTTAGTCCTGACAAAGGGTCTCGGCCTGAAACGTCGACTGCACCTCTTCCTACAGATGCTGCCTGGCCTGCTGCGTTCACTAGCAACTTTGATGTGTGTTACAGTTGTCTCTGCTACTTATCAATGGAACAGTGATTTGCAGTTATACAATTGTACCCCATATGTACTAAGTAGTTGCTTAGATTTCTTTTGGAGCCCCCAAACTGTTGCTATAAAACCAATGGGGACAACTCTGACAAATATTATTTATTATTTATTTGTTTTGTGTTATTCATTATTTGACATTCAATTTATTAAGCAAATGATTAAACATAATTGCTCTGCAATTCATTATAATTTTCTGATGCTATCACTTATATCTTTGATTATTGTACTTATTAAATCTCGCTGAAGCTTAAAGAAATGCAATTATATTTTCCATTTCCATAATATCCTTTTTATGATATGAAAATCAGAACTGTATTTGGTAGTCTGTGTAGTCTAAGGCTCAATTTAGGTTCAGCACAAGTTTCCTGCTTTTGAATTTTGCCTTTCTATAAATAAACCCCAGTGCTTGGGTTGTTGTTTTTAATGATCTTCTAGCCTGGAGCTCAACATTTACTGATTGGTGTATTTGAATTGCACAATACATTTGCTCCTCAGTCTTAACTAGAACTGTTTCTTCCAATGAGTGGCCTCTTTCCATGACCGTGATTGTTCTTGACAAATTTTCTGCAGAAGCAGTTTGCCATTACCTTCTTCTGGGCATTGTCTTTACAAGACAGGTGACCACAGCCATTATCGATACTCTTCAGAGATTGTCTGGCTGACATCAGTAGTCACATAACCAGGACTTGGAATGTACATCAGCTACTCATATCTTCTCCCATGGCTTCATGTGACCCTGATCTGGGGTCTAAGCAGATGCTACACCTTGCCTAAGGGTGACCAGCAGGCTAGCGGAGGGAAGAAGCACCTTATACCTCTGGTAGAGAGGTATCTCCATCCCGCCAACCATTATTGCTAATTACCTGCACATTTTGCAACTTTCTAGTCCCTTCCAATAATTTGTTGCTGTCTTCCTCAGTACTAATTGTACCCACACACCACTCCCCTGCTGGTCCTTGCAGAAATTAATATCAAAGTTTAGCAATTTGATTCTGTTGTATAAATTATGATTTTAAATTGTGAATAGCTATCTATGGTCCTATCCTTCTGTAACTATTTCCTTGGTAAATCTACTCCAACATTCTCTTCGAAAAGAATATGATTTTAAAAGGCTGTTTTGAATTATATATTGCTTAAATCATGCAGGTTCATGTAGGTTCATATTAAATTTATTCTTTCATTAATATTATACTATACAATTACAATAGTGTAGGTGGTTAAATGATTTAATGTGACAGTGGTCCCTAAGGGAATACTTTTTACTGAAAGTATTTTTTTTAGTTGGAGGAGAATTTGGAAAAATAGTTCGTTAACATATTACTGTAACTAGATCCTATAAAAATAACCTAAGATTTTAAAAGAACTTCACCGTTCTTTTTATTTCTCTGTTCTGATGAGGAGGAATTTTTTTAGCCATAGGGTGGTGAATCTGTGGAATTCATTGCCACAGTTGGCTGTGGAGGCCAAGTCATTGGGTATATTTAAAGTAGAAGTTGAGAGGTTCTTGATTAGTCAGGGTGTCAAAGGTTACGAGGAAATGGCAGGAGAATGGGTTTGAGAAGCATATCAATTGTGTGTGATGATCGGCCATGATAGAATGGCAGGGCAGACCCAATGGGCCAAATGCCCTAATTCTGCTCAAGTGTCTTCTGACCGTAATTCAAGTTGGAAAGAATTTCCTTGCTGGGACACGATTCCAATGTTCTCTGCAAACAATGAAGACCGAGTCCCTGTGACATTGCAGTGGAGATGGGATGTTGAGAAAGATTGAGAGGGAAAAGTGACAAAAGAGCTTCAGTGAGAAGTAACTGAGAGAAAGAGAGAATGGGGTATGAAAAGTAGAATAAGGGTAAATTTTGTATTATATTAGAAGATAGAACTGTGTAGTACAGCACAGGAACAGGCCCTTTGGCCTACCATGATACCAATTTAAATGGCAAATCTACCTACATGTCATCTATTTCCCTTAATCCCCTGTGTATTAATGTGTTTGTCTGAAAGCCGCCTGAAACATTGTCATTATATTTACTTTCACCATTTCCCCTGACAACGCGTTCCACACGCATTTATTTACATAGGGTAACATGATAGGTTAGCAATTAGCATAACACTGTTACAATGCCTTCAATGAGAGACTGGGGTTCAGTTTCCCCACTTTCTGTAAGGAGTTCGTACGTTCTACTTGTGGCTGCATAGGATCCCTCCAGGTGCTCCGGTACCCTCTCACATTCAAATGTTGTATGGGTTGGGGTTATTTAAGCTGTGGGCGTGCTCTGTTGGCACAGAAGCGTGGCAACACTTGTGGGCTGTCCCATTCCATCCTTAGACTGTGTTGGTCATTGACACAAAACAACACATTTCACTGTATGTTTCGATGTGAATGTGACGTATGAAGCTAATCTGTTTAATCTTTACAATATTTTTAAACATTCTCCCCTCTCACCTTAAAAGCTGTTTCCTCTAGTAATTTGACACTCTCATCCTGGGGAAAAAGACTGACTATTCAGTGTATAATTTTATGTATTTTAATCTGGTTACCCCTCAACCTTCAATGCTCCAGAGAAAGCAATCCAAGTTTGTGTAACTTCTCCTTATAGCTAGCACTCCCTACTCCAGACAATATCCTGGTGAAGTTCTCCCATAGCTTCCCCAAAGCCCTTTCCATTCTTCCTGTATTGTAGTAACTGGAATTGTATACAGTGCCTGTAATGTAACTGCACTAAAATTTTATACAGGGGCGGCACAGTAGCATAACAGTTAGCTCAACCGCTTTGCAGTGCCAGCAATTGCTGATTGGGGTTAGATTCCTGCCATGGTCTGTAAAGAGTTTGTACGATCTTCCCATGGCTGCAAGGTTTCCTCTGGGAGCTCCAGTTTCCTCCCATATTCCATAGTTGTATCATTAGGGATATGAGCAGTGAATGTACTATGTTGGTATCAGAAACATGATGACACATGCAGGCTGTCTAGCACCATCCTTGGACTGTGTTGGTCAGTGACGCAAAATGATGCATTTTGATATTGCTTCAATGTACACATGACAAATAAAGCTAATTTTAATCAATATGACTTCCCAATTGTTATACTCAACAACACCCTGATTAATGAATGCCTTCTTTATCATCCTCTTGTTGTGCCATTTTCATCTATTGATTGCGATACACAGGGAATAATTCCAATACTCTGAACAGCACAGAGAAGAGTTATTTGGCTTATTAAGATTCTGCTGATTCTGCCAACTGTTCTTCAAAATAGTACCACAGGATCTTTTATGACCAGGTGAAAACATATCTTATCTGAATGAGCACTATACTTGCTCAAACAACATTGGAGTATCAGCTGAAACGATTCAGAAAGAGAATGAAATATGAGTTACTCATTAACAGCACATTTGGAAAGCGGTGAAATGATCGGACAAAGTCAGCATGGATTTGTGAAAGGAAAATCATGTCTGACGAATCTCATAGAATTTTTTGAGGATGTAACTAGTAGAGTGGATAGGGGAGAACCAGTGGATGTGGTATATTTGGATTTTCAAAAGGCTTTTGACAAGGTCCCACACAGGAGATTAGTGTGCAAACTTAAAGCACACGGTATTGGGGGTAAGGTATTGATGTGGATAGAGAATTGGTTAGCAGACAGGAAGCAAAGAGTGGGAATAAACGGGACCTTTTCAGAATGGCAGGCGGTGACTAGTGGGGTACCGCAAGGCTCAGTGCTGGGACCCCAGTTGTTTACAATATATATTAATGACTTGGATGAGGGAATTAAATGCAGCATCTCCAAGTTTGCGGATGACACGAAGCTGGGTGGCAGTGTTAGCTGTGAGGAGGATGCAGGGTGACTTGGATAGGTTGGGTGAGTGGGCAAATTCATGGCAGATGCAATTTAATGTGGATAAATGTGAAGTTATCCACTTTGGTGGCAAAAATAAGACAACAGATTATTATCTGAATGGTGGCCAATTAGGAAAAGGGGAGGTGCAACGAGACCTGGGTGTCATTATACACCAGTCATTGAAAGTGGGCATGCAGGTACAGCAGGCGGTGAAAAAGGCGAATGGTATGCTGGCATTTATAGCGAGAGGATTCGAGTACAGGAGCAGGGAGGTACTACTGCAGTTGTACAAGGCCTTGGTGAGACCACACCTGGAGTATTGTGTGCAGTTTTGGTCCCCTAATCTGAGGAAAGACATCCTTGCCATAGAGGGAGTACAAAGAAGGTTCACCAGATTGATTCCTGGGATGGCAGGACTTTCATATGAAGAAAGACTGGATGAACTGGGCTTGTACTCGTTGGAATTTAGAAGATTGAGGGGGGATCTGATTGAAGTGTATAAGATCCTAAAGGGATTGGACAGGCTAGATGCAGGAAGATTGTTCCCGATGTTGGGGAAGTCCAGAACAAGGGGCCACAGTTTGAGGATAGAGGGGAAGCCTTTTAGGACCGAGATTAGGAAAAACTTCTTCACACAGAGAGTGATGAATCTGTGGAATTCTCTGCCACAGGAAACTGTTGAGGCCAGTTCATTGGCTATATTTAAGAGGGAGTTAGATATGGCCCTTGTGGCTACGGGGGTCAGGTGGTATGGAGGGAAGGCTGGGGCGGGGTTCTGAGTTGGAGGATCAGCCATGATCATAATAAATGGCGGTGCAGGCTCGAAGGGCCGAATGGCCTACTCCTGAACCTATTTTCTATGTTTCTATTCTATATTGTGCAATTTGAAGACAGATGGTGTTCATTTAATAACACAGAAAATGAGAACTTGTATCCAGTGCTGGTTTCCATTTGTTTGAAGATGGCAGT
The DNA here is from genome assembly GCF_963921235.1 of Mobula hypostoma. Classification (NCBI taxonomy): domain Eukaryota; kingdom Metazoa; phylum Chordata; class Chondrichthyes; order Myliobatiformes; family Myliobatidae; genus Mobula; species Mobula hypostoma. The sequence goes on from NC_086103.1 coordinate 8,766,305, forward strand.
AAATCATCATCAACATTTAAAATTAATGAATTTACGCTGTATAATCATATGCACTGAATAATGGCTTTCATTTTTTTCTTAATCATGTTCTTAGATGGAAAGCATCTGTCAGTGTGAATGAATAATCAGAACTCCCTCCACCCGACCTTCATCTATTTCACATTTGCTGGGCCAGTTTTAAGCCTATGATATCCACCTTTTATTATGTTTTAAGATTGGTGCTAGCAACAAATCCATTCAGCAAGGTTATAAAATTAACAAAATAAATGAGCCATATTATTTCTATGTGCACTGGATGTATCTGAGACTTAGTTTTTTTTTCCCATTGGCTTCATATTGCTTATGTATGTTTTCCCATTGTTGTTCTAAGGAACATAGCCCAGGTGGTAAAAATTAAAGGCTAATTCTGGTAAAAATTATCACACTGCTCTGAGGTATTTCCTCTTCCCTTCTCCTTTCAAGGCACTGACTTTTTGGGAGGTATATTTCAATGAGTTTAATATTACCTTCTACATAAGTTTAATATTGACAGCCCTTGTATAGAAGGAAATACTACAGCATTCTTCCCTTACTTGCTGTCCATATGTAAGCACTTGTAAACTTGTGTCAAGCAGTGTCTGGCATTTTATTACCCCAGAAGTTTCCTGATCGTAATGTATTAAAACCAATAGTAGCCTGTTAATTGGACAAATTTAATACAATGCAGATTAAGTGTGCAACTGTGCTAGTCCATTTTTAACAAATGAACTTGAGGCTTTTGGACTGAAAGACTTCAGGAAAGTAGTGGTTTCTTTCTGATGCTGTGGTTAAAACAAAACATTTTAAGGAATAGTTAAAGTTCAGTAATTTTCCTTTATAGGACTTTACCAGATTCTTTACAAAATCTAATTCAGTTGGCATTTTGTGAGATTGGTGATACTTCTCAATCCAATTTCAGGATGCAGTCTGTAACCATATTTTGTAATTTAAACTGACGTAGTTTGCAGGCATTAAGTAGAACTTGTAATGCAACACCAATCAGGAAATGTACTTTAATTTCTTTAAAAAAAAGCCTTGTATTCAGACAGTTTTTTTGTACTCTTAAACCATCTCACTGATTTTCCCTTTCTCTGCACAAGGTGCTGATACTTGCTTGGGGTAGGTCCGTACAATCAGAATCCTGCTCCTTTACACCAAGGGTTCCGAACCTGGGGTCCACGGACCCCTTGGTTAATGGCAATGGTCCATGGCATAAAAAAAGATTGAGAACTCTTGCTTTACACTAACTGTATTTTCACTCCCACAAATATGTTGAGTTGACTACATTGTATGAACTGTTTGAATACTGTTGTCGGGGATAACCTACCTGGGGGAAGCAACAGTGGCCATGCCTCTGGCACAGAGTCTGGCCTGGTGGCTCAGAAAGGTAGGAAAAGGAAGAGGATGGCAGCAGTGATAGGGGACGCAGGAAAGAAATGTGGATGGTAGATTGCCTCCCAGGTGCCAGGTCCAGGATGTTTCTGATCGCATCCATGACATCCTGAAGTAGGAAGGTTAACAGCTGGATGTTGTGGTACATATTGGTACCAACGACATAGGTAGGAAAAGGGAGGAGGTCCTGAAAACAGACTACAAAGAGTTAGGAAGGAAGTTGAGAAGCAGGACCTCAAAGGTAGTAATCTTGGGATTATTGCCTGTGCCAGGATAGGAATAGAGTGAGGTGGAGGATAAATGCGTGGCTGAGGGATTGGAGCAGGGGACAGGGATTCAGATCTCTGGATCATTGGGACCTCTTTTGGGGCAGGAGTGACCTGTACAAAAAGGACGGGTTGCACTTGAATCCAAGATGGACCAATATCCTAGCAGGGAGGTTTACAAAGGTTATTGGGGAGAGGTAAAACTAGAATCGCTGGGGGGTGGGGACCAAACTGAAGTGACAAAGGAAGAGGTGTTGGCTCACAGATCGAGAAAGCTTGGAGACAGTGTGAGAGGGAGGCTAAGCAGGTGATAGAAAAGGGATACGCTCAGACTGATGGTTTGTGATGTGTCTATTTTAATGCAAGGAGTATTATAAACAAAGCAGATGAGCTTGGAGTGTGGATCAGTACTAGGAGCCATTACAGAGACTTGGATGGCTCAGGGGCAGGAATGGTTACTTCAAGTGCCAGGTTTTAGATGTTTCGGAAAGGACAGGGAGGCAAAAGAGGTGGGGGCGTGGCACTGCTGATCAGAGATAGTGCCACAGCTGCAGAAAAGGAGGAGGTCATGGAGGGATTGTCTACTGAGTCTCTGTGGGTGGAAATTAGGAACAGGAAGAGGTCAATAACTCTACTGGATGTTTTTTTATAGACCACCCAATAGTAACAGGGACTTCGAGGAGCAGATAGGGAGACAGATTCTGGAAAGATGCAATAATAACAGGGTTGTCGTGGTGGGAGATTTTAATTTCCCCAATATTAATTGACATCTTCCCAGATCAAGGGGTTTAGATGGGGTGGAGTTTGTTAGATGTGTTCAGGAAGGTTTCCTGACACAATATGTAGATAAGTTTACAAGAGGGGAGGCTGTTCTTGATCTGGTATTGGGAAATGAACCTGGTCAGGTGTCAGGGGTCTCAGTGGGAGAGCAGTTTGGAGATAGTGAACACAGTTCTATCTCCTTTACCATAGCATTGGAGAGGGATAGGAACAGACAAGTTAGAAAAGCATTTAATTGGAGTAAGTGGAAACATGAAGCTATCAGGCAGCAACTTGGAGGCATAAATTGAGCACAGATGTTCTCAGGGAAATGTACGGCAGGAATGTGGCAAATGTTCAGGGGATATTTGCATGGTATTCTGCATAGGTACATTCCAATGAGACAGGAACCATGGTGTACAAAAGGCTGTTGAAAATGTAGTGAAGAAGAAGAGCTCACGAAAGGTTCAAAAAACTAGGTAATGATAGAGATCTAGAAAATTATAAGGCTAGCAGGAAGGAGCTTAAGAATGAAATTAGGAGAGCCGGAAGGGGCCATGAGAAGGTCTTGGCGAGCAGGATTAAGGAAAACCCCAAGGCATTCTATAAGTATGTGAAGAACAAGAGGATAAGATGTGAGAGAATAGGACCAATCAAGTGTGACAGTGGAAAAGTGTGTTTTTGAACCAGAGGAGATAGCAGAGGTATTTAATGAATACTTTGCTTCAGTATTCACTATGGAAAAGGACCTTGGCGATTGTAAGGATGACCTACAGCGGACTGAAAAGCTTGAACATATAGACATTAAGAAAGAGGATGTGCTGGGTCTTTTGGAAAGCATCAAGTTGGACAAGTCACTGGGACTGAACAAGATATACCCCAGGCTACTGTGGGAGGTGAGGGGGGAGATGGCTGAGCCTCTGGCGATGATCTTTGCATCATCAATGGGGACAGGAGAGGTTCCGGAGGATTGGAGGTTTGCAGATGTTATTCCCTTATTCAAGAAAGGGAGTAGAGATAGCCCAGGAAATTATAGACCAGTGAGTCTTACTTCATTGGTCCTGACAGGCAGGATATATGAACATTTGGAGAGGCATATTATGATTAGGAATAGTCAGCATGGCTTTGTCAAAGGCAGGTCATGCCTTATGAGCCTGGTTGAATTATTTGAGGATATGACTAAACACACTGATGAAGGTAGAGCAGTAGATGTAGTGTATATGGATTTCAGCAAGGCATTTGATATGGTACCCCATGCAAGGCTTATTGAGAAAGTCAGTAGGCATGGGATCCAAGGGGACCTTGCTTTGTGGATCCAGAATTGACTTGCCCACAGAAAGCAAAGAATGGTTGTAGATGGGTCATATTCTGCATGGTGGTCGATGACCAGTAATGTGCCTCGGGGATCTGTTCTGGGACCCCTTCTCTTTGTGATTTTTATAAATGACCTGGATGAATGAGTGGAGGGATGGGTTATGAAATTTGCTGATGACACCAAGGTTGTGGTGTTGTGGATAGTGTAGAGGGCACAGACTAGAGCAATGTGTGGTTAAGTGCCTTGCTGGCACAGCTGAGGCTCGAACTAGCGACCTTGAGGTGACTAGACAAACACCTTAACCACTTGGCCACATGCCCAACACAATAAGCCACATGGAATAATGTCCCAACTAATGAATAACAGTTAGGACATTGTTATTCAACATTGACCCTAAACATACAATTCACAAAGAGGACAATGGAGAGAAAGCAGCATTTATTTTCTTATCCTCCCAAGCCCAAGGGAACAGAGATGAAAACTCATTGGCAATGGATCCTGAAGCCTGACCTTACTGTTCCTGTGGTTATGCCCATGAGCCATCCTGTTGTACATTCAGAGGCCAGCTCATCAAGGGAAATGCCAAATGACTAGTGGTGGTTGCTGGTTAATAAGGAGTCCCTAATTCAAAGTTCAATGGCCTTTATTGTGAGATAATGCAAAGCATCATCATAATCAATGGATTTCTTTGCTGCTGATCTCCAGAATACTTCGTAGAACTCATTGAGTGACCTCCTCCCCCCCTCCGCCAAGACTGACATTGCATTGTATTGCAAGATCCATTTAGCATCCATTCTGTTAACAGAGCATTGCCATGCCTTTGAATGTTGGTGTCAGTATACAGTACATACACTCAGTAGCCACCTTATTATGCACCTCCTCTACCTAATAAAGTAGCCACTGAGTGTACATTCATGGTCTTTTGCTGCTATAGCCTATCCACTTCAAGGTTCGACATATTGTGCATTCAGAGATGCGCTTCTGCACTCCACCATTATAATGTAATTATTTGAGTTACTGTCACCTTCCTGTCAGCTTGAACCAGTCTGGCCATTCTCCTCTGACCTCTGTCATTAACTAGGCATTTTCACCCACAGAACTGCTGCTCACTGGATGCCTTTTGTTTCTCACACCATTCCTTGTAAACTCTAGAGACTTGTGCATGAAAATTCCAGGAGATCAGCAATTTCTGAGATACTCAAACCACCCCATCTGGCACCAACAATTATTCCACAGTCAAAGTCACTTAGATCACATTTCTTGCCCGTTCTCATGTTTGCTCTTGAACATAACTGTATGCTTTTATGCATTGAGTTGCTGCCACATGATTGGCTAATTAGATATTTGCATTAACGAACAGTTGTAGCTGATGGGGGCCCATGGCAGCGTCACAGTTAGCACAACGCAATTACAGCTTGGGGCATTCTAGAGCTTAAAGTTCAGTTCCAGTGTCGTTCTGTAAGGGGTCTCTGTACGTCCTCCCAGTGGAATGCTTGGGCTTTCTTCAGGTCCTCTGCTTTCCTCCCACAGGCCAAAGACCTACCTGGTTGGTTAATTGGCCATTGTAATTCGTCCTGTGACTAGATTAGAGTTTGTCGGGGGTTGCTGGTGCAGCGTGGCCAAAAGAGCCTACTCCACGTTGTATCGCTAAAATAAAATGAAGTGGCCACTGAGTGTATGTGTGCACTTTTAAGATTTGAGCAAGTCAATGGTTATGTCAAAATGATAACCTATTTTGCTCATTCACAGATGACGGTGAGGGTTCTACATTTTAATCTTGAAAACAATAATTTTCATCCTGACAGATTGTTAAAAGCCAACAGAATTAGCAATTGTGTTATCATTGACTCAAAGTAATTAAATTCTCCAGGGATTTAACCTGCAGTTACTGTCAATCTGGCTGTTTGTTTCCTCATCTATCTGGACTTGAGGCCACAGTACTTTAACTACTAGATAGGTTGCCATGACTACTAAAAGCTGAGGTTTTAAGCACCAACATTTAATAACTCAAAACTGCTCTCACGCTTTGCTGACTTAAAATATTCTTTTACTTAATGTACGTTTATAAAAATGACTTCTGAATCAGGCTTAATATTTTTATGAGAGTTATAGGATAATAACAAACATGTTTTTCGAGCTAAAGCATTTTGATGGATGTAACAAACAAAGTATTTAAAATAGGCCTTGTTATGGAGAATTATACTTTGGTCCAGCACAGTGGATGTGTTGGTAAAATATCTAGAATCTTTCATTACTTTTCTGTAGTCACAAGTATAGCCAAGATTTCAAATAATATGCATATTTTTTAAAATCCCAGAATTCAATTGTCTATATTTATTGTCATTCCCCAAGGTACTGTTCATGAATTCTCTTTGCTTCATATGGTTCTGCATCAAGCAATTTTACCTTTACTCCCTAAGTCTTTCCAAGTTCCTGGATTAATCAATCCTGATCTATTTGTTTCAAGTTCTCTGTAACCGCACCCCCCCACCCCCTTTGACTTTTCCAGGCTACATAATACGTGTAAGGACAACAGTGCTGGTGCAGTCTAAATCTGGATCCAATTGTGAATTCCGAGACTGAGTCCTGGAGAGCTATTTATATCAAATTTATCTACATTTACATGCATTTGGAAGTCCTAAAGCTCCTTTCTGTTTTTAATTGGAGATTGGGAATTAGAAAAAATATGTTTTACTTTGTTTGCAGGCATTCCAGTGGAAGATTATTATGTAAAGGATATGAATAATTAGGAGTTTACTAAAACAAAGCATCTCTGAATAGGATTGGAACAAAATTTCAGTTCCAATTTGCTTGCACTTTACTGGTGCCAATAGTTCTGTGTTTGTGTTAAATGTATTTACCTCAGTAGATGTGATTGAGTGAAGTATTTTTTCTGTTCAGATTATACTTCCTGCTGTTCTCCTGAAATTTAACTGAACAAAATGCAGGAATTCTAAGCTGTCTGACAGATGTGTGGGGAACAAATTTCCTCTGCTCCGAAAGAAATAACAGGAAGGTTATTTCTAATTGCTATCCAGTCATCCGTTACATCCACCCTGCAAATAATCTTATCCTTACCTGCAACTCTGCTGCTTGCATCTTAAATCACATGAAGTCTTAAAGTTCAAAATTCAAAGTAAATTTATTATCAAAGTCCATATGTTACCACATACAATACTGAGATTTCATTTTTTTTTGTGGAGATTCAAAGCAAATGCGGAGAAACACAATTGAAAGTAAGTAGGCATGAGATCCAAGGGGACATTGCTTTGTGGATCCAGAACTGGCTTGCCCACAGAAGGCAACAAGTGGTTGTAGACGGGTCATATTCTGCATGGAGGTCGGTCACCATTGGGGTGCCTCAGGGATCTGTTCTGGGACCCTTACTCTTCATGATTGCCATAGGTCGCCCAGAGCAGCTGCACAGGTAGACTCTGTGGTTAAGAAGGCGTATGGTGTATTGGCCTTCATCAATCGTGGAATTGAATTTAGGAGCCGAGAGGTAATATTGCAGCTATATTGGACCCTGGTCAGACCCCACCTGGAGTACTGTGCTCAGTTCTGGTCGCCTCACTACAGGAAGGATACGGAACCCATAGAAAGGGTGCAGAGGAGATTTACAAGTATGTTGCCTGGATTGGGGAGCATGCCTTATGAGAATAGGTTGAGTGAACTCGGCCTTTTCTCCTTGGAGTGACGGAGGATGAGAGATGACCTGATAGAGGTGTATGAGATGATGAGAGGCACTGATTGTGTGGATAGTCAGAGGCTTTTTCCCGGGGCTGAAATAGTTGCCACAAGAGGACACCGGTTTACGGTGCTGGGGAGTAGGTACGGAGGAGATGTCGGGTAAGTTTTTTTTACTCGGAGAGTGTTGAGTGCGTGGAATGAGTTGCCGGCAATGGTAGTGGAGGCAGATACGATAGGGTCTTTCAAGAGACATTTAGATAGGTACATGGAGCTTCGTAAAATAGAGGGCTATAGGTAAGCCTAGTAATTTCTAAGATAGGGACATGTTCAGCACAACTTTGTGGGCCGAAGGGCTTGTATTGTGCTGTAGGTTTTCTTTGTAACTCAGTGTTAACTTTTGTTTCTTTTCTGTAGCTGCAGCGAGGCTGTCTTTGAGATTTTTTTGCATATAGAATCCCAGAGGATCTACATTTGAATTCCTAAATTTTTGATAGTTAACAATAGTGTGCATGTTGTTGCCATTAAATACTGCATCTGTCCTGGGCAAATTTGCCTTCATATACCTGTATTTCATTCGATGTCAGTATGTGATTTTTGACCTTTGTAATAAATAACTTTCATATTGTGCTTTGTAGTAAAATGTCACAAGGACAAAGGTGGTCCTTTATTTTGATTAAAATTGTGGTTACCTACCTGCTGAGTTGCATGCATCTTACCTCCCTCTGGCAAGTTCCATGGTGTACACATTAGAACAGCACTTATATTCAACTGGTCTTCCTATGGACTTGTGTGTGGACTTGTTTGTAGGAAGGAGGCTATGTGACGTGCATGCCAGGACCACCAGACTCAAAAAAAGTTACTTTTCCCAAGCAATAAGGCTGAACAGCATCTCCATCCACCAACCCACCCTTACACACCCCCAGCCACCACTACTTTATCAATTCCTGTCAGTCACCTTGTGTACAGACACCCCTGTGCCTTGCCTCACTTTATGGACATACAATCTATGTATGTATATAAGCTATCTTATCTATTTATATTTATTGTGCTTTTTAATTACTCTTGTATTCCTTATCTAATTTTTTTGCTGCTGCATTGGATCTGGAGTAACAACTATTTTGCTCTCCTTCACACATCTTCTGCAAGGTTTTGCACAAACATAGAGTCAATGATCTTACACTCCGTTTCTTTAGCGTTGCCACTGATGCTCAAATTTCCAGCACCCATCCAGCAGGATCACTGTCAAAATTGACAATAACAGAAGAAGCTCGCCATCAGAATCAGCAGGTGGTCGCCTCCTGCTAAGTGATACTTACCATTGAACAATCACAAGTGTCACCTTTTGGCTGAATGGTTGACATTTGATGATGGACTACCCGGAAAACTAATGAAAACCAACATTCCAGCCAAGATTTTTTTCTATTTTAAATCAGCAGGGCAGGCAATTAGAACAACAAGCCTTTGCACATGCAACACAAGCAATCTGCTGGAGGAATCAGTGGCTCTGTGATGGATGGGGGCTGGAGTTTGGGAAAGACACCTTCAATATTTCAGGCTGGAACCAGAGTGTTGATCATTCCTTCCCCACCACAGATGCTGCTCAACCTGCTGAGTTCCTCCATCCAGATTCCATCTTCTACAGCCTTTTGAGTCTCCAAAGCATTATGAATGCTTGTCTTTATTATCTCAATTTGTTACATTTTGATTATCTTATCCAAAGCCACAAAGAATAACATTATTTTCACAACATAAAAAAAGTAGTGTTTGCCTTGCATGTCTGCTAAACACAGAGGTACTGCAGATGCGACATCCAGAAAATGCTGGAGGAACTCAACATGTCAGGCGGAGACATCTGTACATGTTAATAAACAGCAACACACATCAAAGTTGCTGGTGAATGCAGCAGGCCAGGCAGCATCTCTAGGAAGAGGTACAGTCGACGTTTTGGGCCGAGACCCTTCGTCAGGACTAACTGAAGGAAGAGCTAGTAAGAGATTTGAAAGTGGGAGGGGGAGGGGGAGATCCAATATGATAGGAGAAGACAGGAGGGGGAGGGATGGAGCCAAGAGCTGGACAGGTGATTGGCAAAAGGGATACGAGAGGATCATGGGACGGGAGGCCCAGGGAGAAGGAAAGGGGGAAGGGGGGAAAACCCAGAGGATGGGCAAGGGGTCTAGTCAGAGGGACAGAGGGAGAAAAAGGAGAGAAAGAGAGAGAAAAAATGTGTGTATATAAATAAATAACGGATGGGGTACGAGGGGGAGGTGGGGAATTAGCGGAAGTTTAAGAAGTCAGTGTTCATGCCATCAGGTTGGAGGCTACCCAGACGGAATATAAGGTGTTGTTCCTCCAACCTGAATGTGGCTTCATCTTTATAGTAGAGGAGTATTTCATGTTAATAAACAGTCTACTTTTCAGGCCAAGACAATTAATCAGGAAGGACCCTTTGTGATGAAGGGTCTTGATCCAAAATATCGACTGTTTATTACTCTCCACAGATTAGCAGCCTGATCTGCTAGTTCATATGTATGAATTCTATTCCATGTAGGAATGTTGTTCTCTCACTTAACTGCAAAATACTTATTTTTCCAAACAACTAATGTAGTAAATTATGGAAACTTACTTTTAGTCTCAAGATATTAACATATGTGCCAATTAAACAGCAGATGTGACTAATGGGGATTAGTCGTACATTGAAGTGCTAAATGGAAGCTGAGTGCCATTTCAAAACTGACCAGCCAAAATTTATTTGCTACTTTATGGTAAAACCAGGAAGAGCTCCTCAGTTGCTCATATAATGAAAACCACATCTTCTGAAGGAAAAAGCATCAGCTACAGTAGTGGCGCGGTTAGCACGACTCAATTACAGCTTAGGCGTCGGAGTTCGGAGTTTAATTCTGGCGTCCTCTGTAAGAAGTTTGTATGACTTTCCCAGGAATGCATGGGTTTCCTCCGGGTGCTCTGGATTCTGACAGTCCAATGACATACCAATTAGTTGGCCATTGTAAATTGACCTTTGATTTGGCTGGGGTTAAATAGCTGGGCTGCCGGGTGGTACAACTCTTTGGGTTGGAAGGGCCTGTTTTGCACTGCACCTCTGAATAAATAAAAATAAATAAGTAATCACTGACATGTGGTGGGAAATTTGTTGTTTTACAGCAGTACATGGTAATACATTTAAAAATTACAGTGTTACAATAAGAAATATATAAAAAATAAATAGCACCAAAAAGAGTGTAAAATAGTGAGCTAGTGTTCATGGAGCATTCAGAAGTTTGATGATGAAGCGGAAGATGAAGGTAAGGCAGTACATGATTTGACACCTGGCCTCTCTATTAAACCATAAGTCCATAAGGTATAGGAGCAGAATTAGGTCATTTAGCCCATTGGGTCTGCTGCGCCATTTCATCATGGCTGATCCAATTATCCTCTCAGCCCCTATCTCCTGCCTTCTCCCCGTATCCCTTCATGCCCTTGCCAATCAAGAATTGCCAACCTCTACCTTAAACACACGTAAACTTTGCCTCCACAGCTGCCTGTAGCAAAGAATTCCGTTGATTTACCACTCTCTGGCTAAAGAAATTCCTCCTCATCTCCATTCTAAAAGGACTCCCTCTATTCTGAGGCTGTTCTCTCTGGTCGTAGCCTCTTCCTGCCATCCTCTCCACATCCACTCTATCTAGGCCTTTCACCATTTGATAGGTTTCAATGAGGTCACCCCACATTCATCAGATACATCTCATTCTTTTTCGTCAATCTTATATGAGTTTCTTTAAGTGTTATACAATAGATTTTGGTTAACTGGGCCATTGGTTAATCAGGGCAGCCAAATATTTGCACAGCTCAAAGTACAAAAACTAATCAAGAAAGTAGTTAGGATTCCCTTTGATTATTTGGGGTAATATGCTGGAGCCTGTTGCTGAACAGTTTCTAACTAAGTAACACACAAAAAGTGCTGGAGGAACTCAGCAGGCCAGGCAGTATCTGTGGAAAAAAGTACAGTCGATATTTCAACCCAAACTTTTTTCCATGGATGCTGGCTAGCCTGCTGAGTTCATCCAGCATTTTGTGTGTGTTACTTGGATTCCCAGCATCTGCAGATTTTGTCGTTTGTGATTTTCAAACTAACGCCAATTATGTGCATCTGCGTGGTCATTAGAAACAACATCAGGCTTCAAGTGAACCAGTTTTTAAATGGAGTCAGATGCGCGTGTTCAAAAAGCAGCGATTTTTGTCATTGATAGTGACAAATAAACAGTAAGACTATTCAGAACTATTTTGCTCACTGCAGTTGCAAGCATTCAAGTTTGGAGATGCCTGAAAGGGCCAGGAGTGAAAATGAAACGGTTTTTCTACCTTAACAAGTTAGAAAGTATGGAGAATTTGATAGTGTCGACAGTCATCTTGACTGTTACAATGAAAATGAAGATTTGGAGGATGTAATCGTCGACAGCATTGAGTGAAGGCAGTCCATTACGTGCAGTAGGCGCCTGCACTGATTTTGTTCATTTATAATCAAATGAAAGCGATACATATGACTTCCACCGTTGATAAGTATAAGGGCCTAATACACAGTCTTTTATACTGCAGTAGTTTTGGTAGTGTTCTAATTTGTTCTGTATTCATTTTATACATAATTTTTTACTTGATTTGCATTTTTTAATACCTTTTTAATTATTTCCATGTAACCTCAGCTAATTGGGGCAACCATTTAATTGGGTTGAAATGTACTGGCCCGATGTGTCCCAGTTAATCGGAATCCACTGTATTTTGGGCATGGGTTAATTAATAAACTTATGTAGATTTGTGATAAACTGATTATGATTCCATGTGAACACAGCATCATAAACTGAATCCCAGACTGGTTGGTGTGACTATTGCTTTATATATGTATTTTAATTAGTTTCAGAAATGCCATCGCAATTCTGCAAGGCTTCAAAGGCAGGATAACTGCAGAATGTTCCACAGTATATTTTGTATATTTTGCAATTAGATCGAAGGACTTCAAACCAAAAGGAACTCATAAAGCACACCATTGCTTTTGAAGGGAAGATCAAAGCAGCATGTTAAACTTATCATAGAACTATAAAAAGCGAGTTGAGGCTCAGAGACGAAGGGTGCATTAACTTCCTATTGAAACCAGATGCCTGTAGGTTAGATTCCTTTCCCTTCCTTGCCTCAGTAAAGCACCCAAAGAATATATTTTAAGTTTTATATAGTGTTTAACAAAATTAAAGTAAATTTATTATCAAAGTATGTATATGCCACCATAGACCTCCCTGAGATTTATTTTCTTGCAGGTATTCACAGTAAAATAAACAAATACATTATAATTTTATGAAAAACTATATATTACAAAGACTGACAAACAACCAAATTTCAAAAGAAGACAAATTGAGCAAATAAAAAATAAATAAATAACACTGAGAATATGAGTTATAGAGTCCTTAAAAGTGAGACTGTAGGTTGTGGATCGGTTCAGAGTTATGGTGAGTACAGTTATCCATGCTGGTCAGGAGCCTGATATTTGTAGGTAATAACTGTACCTGAACCTGGTGGTTATGGACCTAAGATATCTGTACCTCCTGCCTGATGGTAGTAGTAAGAAGAGAGCATGGTCTGGGTCGTGGGAGCCGTTGACGATGGATATTGCTTTCCTGGGGCAGTGCTCCTTGCAGCTGTGTGCTCAGTGGTGGTGTGGGCTTTTCCTGTGATGTAATAAATAATAAGAACATTAGACATAGGAGCAGAATTAGGCCATTCAGCCCATCAAGTCTGGTATGCCATTCCATCCTGGTTGATTTATTATCCCTCTCAACCCCATTCTCCAGCCTTCTCCCTGTAATCTTTGACACCCTAACTAATTAAGAGCATATTAATCTCCACTTTAAATATACTCAAATGACCTGGGCTCCAGAGCTGCCTATGGCAATGAATCCCACTGATTCTCTGCCCTGTGGCTGAGAAATGTTGAGAACGTGAGTTGTAGAGTCCTTGAAAGCGAGTCCATAGGTTGTGTTAAGTGACCAATTTGGTGTTGTGGTGAATGTTGTTATCCACACTGGTTCAGGAAACTGATGTTTGTAGGGCATTAACTTTTCCTGAACCAGGTGCTAATAGAATTTGAATTTAGAATTTATTTAAATCTTACATCCATCCCACAACATGAGGGAGTAAAAATCTTTGCGTTATGACTCCATTGCAATGTACAGGCATGTGAATTTAAAAGTCTAATGGCTTGTAGAAAGAAGCTGTCTCGTAGCGTGTTGGTCCTGGCTTTAATGCTGCGGTAGCATTTGCCAGACGGAAGCTTGAAACAGTTTATGGTTGGGGTGACTGGTGTCCCCAGTGATTTTCCAGGCCTTCTTTCTGCACCTGCTGTTGTAAATGTCCTCATTGGAAGAAAGTTCACATCCACAGATGTGCTAGGCTGTCCGTACCACTCTCTGCAATGCCCAGTAATCAAGGTTGGTGCATTTCCCGTACCAGGCAGTGATACAGCCAGTCAGTATGCTCTCAGTGGTGCCCCTGAGGATTTGAGGGTCCATGCTGAACTTCGGTTGTCTGAGGTGGAGAGATTCCGTTGTGATTTGTTTGCCACAAAGCCAGTATGTGCAGTCAATGATGTGTATATGGGGGAACCTGAAACCACTCACCCTCTCAACTACAGACCCAGTGATGTTGATCGGGCCAAGCCTGCCTTCAGTCCTCCTGTAATCCATAATTAGCCCTTTTGTTGTTTGGACATTGAGGGAGAGGTTGTTATCCTGGCCCCACTGTGTCAGGGTGTCAATCTCTCCTCTGTAGGCTGTCTCATTACCACTAGAAATAAGGTCGGTCAATGTCATGTCATCTGTGAATTTGATCAGCGGATTGGAGCTGTGTGTTGCAGTATAGTCGTAGATATAAAGGGAGTAGAGACCTAAGGCTCCAGTACCTCCTACTAGAATAATAGTCATGATAAGAGACTTGATTAGTCAGGGCATGAAGGTTTATGGGGAGAAAGCAGGAGACTGGAGCTGAGAGGGAAATGGATCTGCTGTGATGAAATGGCAGAGCAGTCTCAAAGGCTAAATGGCCTAATTCTGCTCCTATATTTTATCGTCTTGTGGTCTAAGAGAGTATGTTTTGAATGGTGGGCGTCCTTGATGATGGAACATGTAACTGCACGCATGTATCATTACCAAAGATTGGCAGCAGCAGAATGTGTGTAATTGTTAGTAAGGATGTAAAGTGTGCGTATCATCTCTGCAGAATATTATAAATCATCCTCTTTTAAGCATTTGGTGCATGGTTCATGACTGAGCACTGTATTAGAGAGAGTAGATATGTGGATTAAAAATTGCATTACTATGAAGGGCCACCATAGATTGAAAGGATTAGTTGTAATTTCCACTGCATGAGCTGTAATTCGCTGACATTTTTAGGTTAGGCAGTTTAATCTTCAGGGATTTAAGCACCACATCTGTGCAGGATGGGAAAAGAAATGGCTTCACAGCTGCAGCGTGTATATATAGTATGATTATTTGACAATAAAGTATTTTTGCACTTTTATTGTCATAGTACATCAAGTTAATGCCAGTGCCAAGTTGTTATAATCAGTTTTTCCAAACAAATCATTCAAGTGAGATGTGGTAAATAAACATTTGTATGTGTGTGGGTGGAGCCTTCCTATAAAATTCAACAGTGCAATACATTTTTTTGTTGAGAGGGGTCAGCATGACCATAGACATGGAAGGGAGCCATTTTGAATTAGCTGGAATCCATTTAGGTGGTTTGTTTGTTAACCTGGAACAAGTCTGTGGCAATGAGGCCTGATTCCATTTGAATGCAGATCACTAGTAATGAAAGAAGAATCTTGTCTATAAATTTCAAATTGAAATCTTAGATTAGATCAGTCCTTTCATAACACATTCCTGAATGTTTCACAGGAGTGTCATGAAACAGTTTTGACGACATCGTGCTATATAAGGAGGTTCCAATTAAGTATTTTTGAAATACTTTACCATATTAAGAATGCAATTTAATTGCAAACTATACATCAATTTTACATGCCATCCTTTAAGCTTTGAACTGTACTACCAGGGCACTTTCTTTGCATTGGGATAATAGAACTTAGATCAAATTAATCATAAAATGCTTTGTTACAGATGTGGAATTCAGTTGCCAATGTTAGCTGATATTGAATAGGTTCACAAGATTAGAATATTGCAGTCTTGTGTACAAACCAATATTGTTAATGTTATGCAACACACATAAAAGTTGCTGGTGAACGCAGCAGGCCAGGCAGCATCTGTAGGAAGAGGTGCAGTCGACATTTCAGGCCGAGACCCTTCGTCAGGACTAAGTGAAGGAAGAGTGAGTAAGGGATTTGAAAGCTGGAGGGGGAGGGGGAGATGCAAAATGATAGGAGAAGACAGGAGGGGGAGGGATGGAGCCGAGAGCTGGACAGGTGATAGGCAGAAGGGGATACGAGAGGATCATGGGACAGGAGGTCCGGGAAGAAAGAAGGCGGGGGGGGTGACCCAGAGGATGGGCAAGAGGTATACTCAGAGGGACAGAGGGAGAAAAAGGAGAGTGAGAGAAAGAATGTGTGCATAAAAAAGAGTAACAGATGGGGTACGAGGGGGAGGTGGGGCCTAGCGGAAGTTAGAGAAGTCAATGTTCATGCCATCAGGTTGGAGGCTACCCATACGGAATATAAGGTGTTGTTCCTCCAACCTGAGTGTGGCTTCATCTTTACAGTAGAGGAGGCCGTGGATAGACATGTCAGAATGGGAATGGGATGTGGAATTAAAATGTGTGGCCACATTTTAGGATCTCCCAGTGGCCACACATTTTAATTCCACATCCCATTCCCATTCTGACATGTCTATCCACGGCCTCCTCTACTGTAAAGATGAAGCCACACTCAGGTTGGAGGAACAACACCTTATATTCCGTATGGGTAGCCTCCAACCTGATGGCATGAACATTGACTTCTCTAACTTCTGCTAATGCCCCACCTCCCCCTCGTACCCCATCCGTTATTTACTTATATACACACATTCTTTCTCTCTCTCTCCTTTTTCTCCCACTGTCCCTCTGACTATACCCCTTGCCCATCCTCTGGTTCCACACCCCGCCTTTCCCTTCTCCCTGGGCCTCCTGTCCCATGATCCTCTCTTATCCCTTTTGCCCATCACCTGTCCAGCTCTCGGCTCCATCCCTCCCCCTCCAGCTTTCAAATCCCTTACTCACTCTTCCTTCAGTTAGTCCTGACGAAGGGTCTCGGCCTGAAACGTCGACTGCACCTCTTCCTACAGATGCTGCCTGGCCTGCTGCGTTCACCAGCAACTTTTATGTGTGTTGCTTGAATTTCCAGCATCTGCAGAATTCCTGTTGTTTTTGTTAATGTTATGATAGTGTTTCACATTACAACAAACACAAAATGCTGGAGGATCTCAGCAGGCCAGGCGGCACCTAGGAAAAGAGTACTGTCGATGTTTCGGGCGGAAACCTATTTTACATCAGTTGTTTTTGTTTAATCTTTACTGGGTATACGTGACAAGGGCACAGTAGAAGCACTCAGTGAAGGCATAGCCTTGCAAGGAGACTTTATTTTAAATTATTTGATTTATAGCGGAATCACATGTGGACTAGAAGCGCTTGCCAGATGGTTCCTCCCAGAAGGCATTAATCAATCTGTTAGGTCGTAGTGGGCATTTGCGCTCTGAATCTCAGCAACGTTGAAAGTGTTCCCTAAATGCACAGAATTACAGCGGTGGATTATGTAGTGTGAAATGCATTCAGAGCTGTGTGGATCAGTAGTGGAAAAGCAATTGTTTCAAATAATTTGTTCCAGAATACTTTGGGGTCAATACTCTCGCAAGCTATTTTTGAAGGAAATGGAATAATTTCAAATACGACATAGTTAGAATCTTTACTTTGTTTTGTATATATAATTTGACTGGCTCTCTCTGTTGAGCAAATTATAAATATCCTGGCAAGGATGTTACTGTGCCGGCATTTCTTCCAGATATCTAGGGTCCCAGTCCATCTGGATACATTAATTTTCTGCCACCTCCTCTGCACCTGCAGCCTTTAATAATTAGTATGTTCAAATTTTTCGTGCCGTTGGTACTTAGTTTACCAATTTATAATTGGAACGAACAGAAAGTCTGCAAGTCATTATGCTGCATATTTTGCATTAATATAAAGTTGATTTTTGGCTGCACTGTAAATAGCTGAATACCATGATTCGGGTGACTTCAAATTTAAATTCAAGGCAGTGGAATGAGACCACCATGGGTGCCACAGTGGTGTAGCAGTTAGCATGGCACTATTACAATTCAGAGCATTGGAGTTCGGAGTTCGATTCCAGATTCCCTGTAAGAAAGTTTGTATGATTTTCTCATGAGGGTGTGGATTTCCTTCAGAGACTCTGGTATCCTGCCACTGTCTGAAGGCATACTGGTTAGTAGGTTAATTGGTCATTGTAAAATGTCCGGTGATTAGGCTAAGGTTAAGTAGCTGGGTTGCTGTGCGGTGCAGCTCAATGGGCTGGATGGGCCTGTTCCATGAATAAAATAAATAAATAAAAAATATAAGTAGATACATATCAACTACAGTCTGTACATATTTTTAAAAGTTTCCATTCTAACCCTTTACAATAGCAGAGAACTAATTGTATTGTGAGCCTGTATGATTCTGCAGATGCTGGAAATCCAGAGTAACACATTCAGAATGCTGGAAGAACTCAGCAGGTCAGGCAGCATCTATAGGGAGGAATAAAGAGTCAACATTTCATGCCAAATCCCTTCCCAAAAAGTTGACTCTTTATTTCTTCCCACGGATACTCTCCGACCTACTGAGTTCCTTCTGTATTTTGTGTGTGTTGTTCTTACAATGTGGCAGTTACGGTGACCACCTGCCATTAGTCAGCTCAGTCCCAATCTACGCAGATTCACTCACAGTCACCTGCTGGGAGATGTCATTAGAGCCTGAGTGCCAGTCAGCAGCCCCATAAGCTTGGGTGTTACCAACTCTTTCCAAGCTCAAGACAAGGCTTCCGGCTTATCTGAAGTGATAGAACATAGTTTGGTACAAGGACACAGACGAGATTTTGCAGATGCTGGAAGTCCAGAGCAACACATGAAAGTGCTGGAGGAACTCAGCAGGTCAGGCAGCATGCTTATAGAAATGAATAAACAGACTCTTTCAGGTCTTGGCCCAAAATTTCAACTGTTATCCATAAATGCTGCCTGACCTACTGAGTTCCTGCAACATTTTGTGTGTGTTGCTGTGGTATAGGGAAAGGCCTTCAGCTCGATCAGTTCTTCATCTCTATAAGTTCAACTAATCTCTCTACTTGCATGTGATCCGTATTTTCCATTCCCTGGCTGCTCATGTGCCTGTCTAAAACCCTCGTTATTGCCACTATTATGTGAACTGGAGATAATGAAAGTACGGGAGAGTTTCAATAGAAAGTTGAAATAGGGCAATATTATGCCAGTGGGGTTAGCCAGCTTTTCTGTTGGAGTCAATAGTTCATTGTATATCCAACTTTGAATATCTCATGTTGCATGTTGGAATTCACGTGTTTCGTTTTCTAAATTTCTAATGAATTTTCTTATTTTCCCTTTGTCACAAAGTTAAAGTGTATTAAAGTTCTAAATGCATTAATTGCTATGATGCTTGAGTTTTGAAACCGCTGATGTCCCAGAGTAGTTTAAGCTTGACAAGAGCTCTTGCAATGTTCATCATAAAATAGAATTTCCACTGTTAGAAATAGGATTTCATGTTAATCTCTGTTGGCCTTCTATATCAGTGTTCTGACCTACTTGTCTGAAGGATTAATTAAGGAAAGAATTGAAATTCTAATGACTTCTTAGCTCTACTGCACAGTCTTATTCTAATGAAGTGAATTTGTAGGCTCTTTGCTTTGATGAAGATAACAGCCGTCCTCTCCCCTGAGTGCACAGACCTGTCTATAAATTTCCTTTTGCAAGGACTAATAAATGAGACATAGCAATCAGCTAAAATCTTATTTTCTGACCTGCACGATCTAAGTAATTTACTGGTGTAGAAAGTGCTCTGCCATTAGTTAATTAAAAGAAAGAAGCAGAGAGAAAGCAGCCTCTGTGGGCCAGATTTGACCCTTGCTAATACTTCACTGAAGCACTTTGAGGATTCTTTTTTGATCTTCGATAAATTGCATTTCATCAGTTTCTAAATTGCAGCCTGAACACAATGCCTCTCTTTGAATTAGATGAAAGTGGGGGCCATTTCGTTTGTTGTCTTTTCTCTTTGTGCATATTCAATTCCAAGGCAAGCTCATTGTACTAGAATGCTGATGTTCTTTTCATTTCGGAAAAATTAGAAAAGAAAGATAATATTCAAAAGTACTGCAAGTCGCAGGAGTAGAATTAGACCATTCACCCTATCAAGTCTACTCCGCCATTCCATCGCAACCCGATTCTCGTGTCTTCTCCCTGAAACTTCTGACACCCTGGCTAGTCAAGAACCTATCAACCTCCGCTTTAAATATACCCAATGACCTGGCCTCCACAGCTGTCTGTGGCAAAGAATTCCACAGATTCCCACCCTCTGGCTAAAAGAAGTTCTTCTTCATTTGTTCTAAAAGGATGTCTTCGTACTCTGAAGCTGTACCATTATTGGAAACATCCTTGCCACATCCGATTTATCTAAGCCTTTCAATATTATGATAGGTTTCAATGAGATACTCCAGTGAGAACCATCAAGAACTCTTCCTATATTAATCCTTTTAACCTCGGAATCATTCTCATGAACCTCCTCTGGACTCTCTCTCCAATGCCGGCACATGTTTTCTTCAATAAGGGAACCAAAACTACTCGCAATACTCCAAATGCTGTCTGACCAATACTTTATAAACTCTCAGCATTTCATCCTTGTACTTACTATTTAACTCATTTCTTAAACATTTAGGCTGCCTTACGAGGAATGAATTGTCTCAAAATCAGTTTGATATTGTCCCATGAAAGAACGCAATCACAGTTTTATACAAACCAAGATTCCAGAATGAGGTGTCTGATTCATTTATGACATAATGTCCATCTAGATTTTGTGCTGATAGTGGAATGTGAATCAGCGTCTTGAAAGCTCATTAGCAATAGGTATATTGAACTCCATTGATAAGGTGAAAGATGGGCAATTTGATTATTATTATATTCAAAGTACATGGAGGAATGACAAGTGCTAAGTGTGCCAGATACAGAAAGGCCTAGATAATGTTGGCGTCGAGAAGATATTTCCTATAGTGGGGTGTCTAGGACTAGAGGGTGCAGCCTCAGAATACAGGCGTATTTGTATTCTGAGCTGTTTCTTTAGAACAGAGATGAGGAGGAACTTCTTTAGTCAGAGGTGGTGAATCTGTGGAATTCTTTGCCACAGACAGCTGTCAAGGCCTAGTCATTTGATATATTTAAAAGGAAGGTTGGGAGATTCTAGATTAGTAAGGGCATCAAAGATTGCAGGAGAATGGGATTGAAGAGGGATAATAAATCAGCTGTGATGGAGCAGCGGAGCAGACTCAATGGGCTGAATGGCCTAATTCTGCTCCTGTGCCTTATGGTCTAATACGTTACTCAATCAGACAACCCAGCAGGCCCCAGCTTCCTGTCTGATTATTTTACTTCACTTCAAGAAAGCACCTTAGTAATCATGAATAATTACCTTCTGTGACGTGAGCTTTCATGTAGTTGGGAGTGGAATCAGACTAGATTATTTTGTTGATAAGCAATGTCCAGTTTTTCATACCAGGGTTCTCATGAAGGACTGAATTGTGTTTGACTGCATTCAATCTGTCAACACATCCTGCTCAGACTCAAAAATAAAGAATGACTGATCAAATTGGGTGGCATTAATGCGGCAGTGTTCCACGAAGAATAGCCCTTTCAATACGAGGACGGCAAAATTTAAAACAAAAGGGGAATGAAGCTTGCATCTGGCTCTGAAAGCTATTTTCCGCAGTTTCTGAGATTACCGACAGCCTTAGCAGTAACTCAATCCAGTGGTGGCTGCCTGACTGGCATTTGGTCTCAAATAACACATCTGTTTTTCTTTTTCATGTGGTTTCATCTTTTGAAGTGAAAGAATCTCAAACCTGGTGAAAACAGTGCTGTGTTTTACTTCCTTTTGCTTAGTCGTGGATTGACCTTGTCAGGGGCCACTGGAAAGGTCATATTCCAGAACTTCCTGCTGCTTTGAGTGAAAGAGTAAAGCTACTAGAGGGAAGCAGTCCCTGGTAAAAAAAAATGTTCAAATCGTGTACAGCCTTAAGTTCTGGTTAAAGATTACGTTTCTGATAGCAAAGCGGTTAGCAAAATGCTTTACAATGCCAGCGATTAGAAGGTTGGGGTTCAATTCCTGCAGCTATCTGTAAAGAGATTGTATGTTCTCTGCGTGTTATTTGGGTTTCCTCCAGGTTTTCTCCCACGTTCCAAGGACCTACAGTTTAGGGTTAATAAATTGTGGGCATTCTAAGTTGGCGGCAGAAGCATGAAGACACTGTTGGCTACCCCTAGCTCATCCTTGGACTGTGTTGATCATTGATACAAATAGCAAATTTCACCGTGTGTTTCAATTTACCTGTGACAAGTAAAGCTAATCTGAATCTAGTCCATCAATTTTGTTGTCAGATAACAGGTTAATCAGGATCAGGTGTAATATCACTTGTATATGTCGTGCAATTTGTTGTTTTGCAGCAGCGGAGCATTGAATACATAATTAAAAACTATAAATTATAATAAGATATATATACAAGTGGGTGGCGGGGTGGAGATTCGTCTTTGCCAAAGGAGGTGTAAGGTGCACCTTCCCTCCGCTAGTCTGCAGGTCACCTGTGAGCAAGGTGTAGCACCTGTTTAGCTCCGCCAATGAAGCCATGGGAGCAGGTGGTGGATGGTCGTGTGAACAACTAGTGCACATCAAAAGTCCTGGTTATGCAAACATTGATAACAGGCAGACAATCTCTGAAGAGTATTGATAATGGCTGGGATCACCCATCTGGTAAAGACAATGCCCAGAAGATGCTGATGCTCTGAGAGACTTGGCAGTCCTTTTACCAGAATCCCTTAAACCTAATATGCAGATTCAGCAGGGAGTTCAGAAACTAGGTAGTGCATTGCACTTTTTGCAGGGCAAAGGCTGATGGGTTCTTGATTAGTCAGGGTGTCAAAGGTTATGGGGCAAAAGCAGGAGAATGGGGTTGTGAGGGAAAATAAACCAGCCATGATTGAATGTTGGAGTAGATGCGACGGGCCAAATGGCATAATTCTGCTCCTAACCTTTTATGATATAATGATACTTGAATGCGGGTTTAAAGGTATCTTATGGGAATTATAAAAGGCCATAGTGAGACTGCACCTGGAAATATGCTAATACAGAGATTACAACAAAGATTTCCCAGGTTAATTTCTAGCATTGGTTATTGGTTTATAACGTGAGATCAAGTGGACATCTTGTATCCTCTTGAGTTTAAATGACCAAGAAGTGACCTAATTGAAAAATCAACATTCTTGAAGGGGTTGATGGGTAAATGTAGGGAGGGTGTATTTTCATCTAAGGATGGCATCTCAAAATGAGAAGCTGTCCATTGAAGACTGAGGTGAGTTCTTAACATAGAATTCTCTTCCCAAGAAGGCTGTGCATGGCCAATCACCACAAATTGCTATATTTTCGGATATGAAAGGAGGGAAAGCACAGCAGCCATGGTATTAAATGGCAGAGCAGGTATGAGATGCCTAGTGGTTTACTCCTGTGATTATTTCTTATGTTCTCAGTGGTTTTGGGTGGGTAATTGAAAGCCTTACACATAGCAAAAATGAAAAAAAAACTGCTGTATTAACATGGTACTTCCATGTGCTTGGTGGAAAAAGTTGTAAGTTTGTAGGGGCTGTTGGAGTAGTGCGGGCGGCATTTTGTAGATGCACTGCAGCCACAGTGTACCTGAGATGCAGCACATGATGCTTTGGGGTTGGAAAAAGAATGTTGATCAAATGAAATACTTTGATGTAATAGCTTTTGAGTTACAAGTACCAGGCAATTGCAGAATATTCCATTACACTCTCGTGACTTTCAGATTCACATTCATGTATTTATCAAATGTACATTGATAGTTGAAGATTTAAAAAAAAATTATTTAGAGATACAGCATAGAGTAGGCCCTTACGGCCCTTCAAGCTGCACTGCGCAGTAACCTGACCGTCCCAGTTTAACTCCAACCTAATCACGAGGTTTACAGTGTCCAGTTAACCTACTAAGCAGTACATCTTTGGAGTGTAGGAGGAAACCAGCGCACCCAGAGGAAACCCACATATTCACAGGGAGAACACACAAATTCCTTATAGATGATGTTGGAATTAAACTCCAAGCTTCAACACCTAGTGTCACGTGAACCGCTATGCTGCTGTGGCAAGCTCTTAACCCCTTTCTCCTGCATTCTCCTGGTAATCTTTGATGCCCTTACTAATTCAGCACCTATCAACTTCCATTTTAAATGTACCCAATGATTTGGCCTCCACAGCTATCTGTGGCAATGAATTCCAGATTCACCACCCTCTGGCTAAAGAAATTCTTCCTCATCTCTGTTCTAAAGGGGCATTGTATTCTGAGGCTGTGCCCTCTGGACCTAGATTCTCTCACTATAGGAAACATCCTCTCTACGTCCATTCTATATGGACCTTTCAATAGATTTCAGTCTCTAGTGATATTTAACCTTTACATGACACTCTACATCAATAATGAATGCTCATTCGGCTTCGTGAAGATCAGTCATCTCAGCATCAGGACATGGTGGCTGGAGATTCCCAAGAGAGTACTTCGTCAATGCCTTTCTATTTTAACAAGGAGGGCTGTTCATTGGTTATAATACAACCTACTAACCAGTACTTAAGGAATTTGTAATTCCTTAAGTGAATCGGTGAATCCTGCGCCCCCTGCCTATTGAAAGACCTATAAATTTAAATTAAGTATTGCAAAAAAAAAGAGGGAAAATAGTGAGATAATGTTCATGGATTCAGAAATTTGATGGGGGGGGGGGAAGCTATTCCTATAATGTTGAGTGTGTGTCTTCAGGCTCCTGGTAGCAATGAGAAGAGGGCATGTCCTGGGTGATGGGGGGTCCGTAATGCTGGATGCCACCTGTTTGAGACATTGCCTTTAGAAGGTGTCCTCAATGCTGGGGAGGCTAGTGCCCATGATGGAGCTGGCTGTTTACAACTTTCTGCAGCTTTTTTTTTTGATCCTGTTCAATAGCCCCCTCCCCGTACCAGATGGCGATACAGACAGTTAGAATCTGCAAATCTTTGGTGACATACCAAGTCTCCTCAAACTCCTACTGATATATAGTCGCTGTTTTGCTGCCTTTGTTATTGTGTCAATGTGTTGGGCCCAGGATAGATCTTCAGAGATGTTGACACTCAGGAATTTGAAACTACTCATTCTTTCCATTGCTGATCCCTTGATAAAGACTGGAGGACTGGTGTGTGTACCCTTGACTACCCCTTCCTGAAGTCCACAATTGTTCTTTGGTCTTAAAGACACTAATAACTGTGATCTAATACTTGGATGATTTAAAATCCAGCCACTCTAACAAAGCTTGATATAGACAAAAGTCTATTCTGGCTTCTGCTCCATCCTTTTCCCAAAAGACCAATGATTTATTCCCCTCCAATGATGCTTTTGTCCCTCCAGTATTTTGTTAGTGTTGCTCAAGATTTCCAGCATCTGCAGAATCTCTTGTGCTTTTGATATCATCCAGCTTGGTTATACCTTGTCACCCAATCTCATCATTCATTCTGAATCGCTGACCAGTGTTGTTGTGTGTGCCAACACAAA
Source organism: Mobula hypostoma (assembly GCF_963921235.1). Taxonomy (NCBI): domain Eukaryota; kingdom Metazoa; phylum Chordata; class Chondrichthyes; order Myliobatiformes; family Myliobatidae; genus Mobula; species Mobula hypostoma. Next base: position 8,791,604 of record NC_086103.1, read on the forward strand.
GAATGCTACAATGATATGCAGAGGCCAGTCTGAGAAGAGCCCCCAACCCACACCATCTTCAACATAGTAGGACAAGGATTTCAAGTGTATCACCCACTGCATGTTTCGTTACATGTTGCAGAGCATACAGACTTTAAAGTGCATGTTCATTTGTTCTTATTAAATCTAAATCCTAGAACCGCTTCCACAACAGCAGTGGGGCTGCCTTCACCCAAGGGATTGCAATGGTTTCAGGATACGGTTCACCACCACATTTTCAGGGGCACTTATTGATGGGAAGTTATGCTGGCCTTCCCAACAATGCCCAGATACACAAAAGAATGAAGACAAAAATCTGCAGTTTAACGGATCACTTTTGAAGATGGCAGAAGAACGTCTCAGGTTACTGAAGGATAGCGTTACACATGTCATTCTGAGTCATTTGCTGGTGGTGAGAAAGTATTCCTCACATTACACTAATTGGGTAGGTGTGGATTTGTGGCCTACCTTAACAGCTCAGGTGGCTCCTGATTTTTAGTTGCAGTTCATTCCCCATGGTAGCTACTATTTCTGCTCTAATCCTTTGGAAAATAAAAATCTCGGAAGCTAATTCCAAAGACTGGTGTGAGCATTTTGTCTATCATGCTTTCATTCAATTGTGTGTTTTTTGTGGTACATCTGAACCAAGATTGAGCGTTCAAGAGGAAGTATCCCTCATGAGTGTAATTCAGTTTTCAGCAAACATCTATGTTTCAGCATTTACTAGCAAATCTAATTAAACAATCAAGGTCAGGAACCCCATGTCATTGTGTTGTTTCACTTAAGCTTCTGTATGATCTAAGAGCTCTGAGATTAATTCTGAATTCTGGCTGATGATGTCAATTAATTAAACACAAACACAAGAGATTCTGCAGGTGCTGCAAATCCAGTGTAACAGGCAAAATGGTGGAGGAATACAGCAGGTCAGGCAGTATCTATAGGGTGGAATAAGCAGTCGATATTTCAGGTCCATTGTTCTCCTTCCTTTCCAGTCCTCGTGATGGTTATGTGTACGGAATTTTGACGATTTATTTCGTTCCATAGATGCTGACTGACCTGTGAATTAAACTCAACCTGCTTTATATGAAGTGTGTTTGTTGCTTAACTTCAGAAAAATGTGATAGTAAAAATTAAAAAGAAAAGGAGAAAGCAATGCTAAATTCTGGTAAATTTGTAATTATGCCTAAGGTTTAGTTCTGTGCATTCTGGGAACAACTGAATTGAGCAGCTCTAGGGTGGTAGGCAGAGATTTGCCAGATGGAAAATAGGATAGAGCACTTGGTGCCTGGAAAGGTTGGCATTGTTTCCCTTGGAGATTTGAAACTGATCTTTAGCTTTGTGAATTTTTTTTTCAATAAGGAGAGCTATTTTCATTTTCTCATGACAGGTTGGTAGTCAGAGGCCACAAATTTGTCAGTTGACAAAAGAACGAGAAGCAGGATGAGAATTTTCCTTTTATTTCAAGTTCAGATAATGTCGAAAGCACTGATTAAAAGGAGACAATAATCTACAGAAGGAAATTAGATAAATTCTTGAATTTTCAAAGCTTCAAGAAAAGGGCAGGGAATGGGCTTGATTGGTCTGATTTATTACTCCAACAGACTTAAAGCTAAAGTGGGAATCTTGCTCCTTCACACATTTCTACTATCAAAGGTATTAGCTATCATGGGAAGTATAAGAGAGAAAATTCTTTGTCGGATCCTGATGCTTTTGTGATTCAAAGGTTCTTCAGAAGTTAAGAATGAGGCATAAACATTGTTGCTGGCGTCCGTTTTTTAAATATTACAAGAGTGGAACTGAGAGAACAAAGAAAGGGCAAAGGGAAAAGCAGTTATGGTCATCCATTCCATTGTGAACAATTAACTTATAAAATAGCCAGATTGAGGGGGTGTGACACCTACTACTGAAGGCTAAGAAGTTTCTAGAAAAATATAGAAGCAGCTGTACCATAATTATTGGAAAATTAATTGAACAATTACATGCATACAGGTCATCATAAAAAAATACAAGCATGCATAGGAGAGTTAAACTACAATAAAAATACAAGGAAAATAACAATTGTACACCCTCAAATGTAAATGTTTCCACACAAATAATATCGTCAAGGCTCTTAAAATGTACTACAATTTAAAACATCTATTTTCACTGGGATGTAAAGGGCACTAATAATAATTATTGTCCCATTTGTCTTTATTCATTCATGCTACAGTATATACATGTGTATTGTTGAATGACATTTTAACTTGAACTTATTCTTATTTCTTTTTACACACAGTTAAGAAGGAACAACAAGACACAGAGGACAAAAAAAATACCCAAAAGAAAAAAGTTAAAGAACTAAAAGTGCTGGATGGCAAAACAGCTCAGAATTTGTGTAAGTACATTGATAAAATGCTGCAGTGTTTATTAATATGCATCTATGAACCTTTGGTCTGACAGAATAAGGTTAATGAATTTTTCTCAAGTTTGATATAAAGGTCTGCTTTATTTATCACATGTACATTGAAGCACGGAAGCAAACAGTGAATTGCATTGTATTGCATCAAGTCAGATCACTGAGGATTTTGCAGGGCAGTCGGTAGGTGTCGCCAACACAACATGCCCACATCTCACTAACCCTACTCTGTACATCTTTGGAATGTGGGAGGAAACTGGAGCACTAGGAGGAAAGCCATATGATCACAGGGAGAAGGTACAATGTACAAACGCCTTATAGGCGGCAATGGGAATTAAGCCCCAGGTGTCAGCTTTAAAAGATGATTATTGAATGGTTTTCCGTGATTGTTTAAATTGATGCAGAATTAATTTTGATATAAATATACTTTATATTTAAACTGCACATAGATATAACATGTTTTATTTTGTGTAGCAATCTTCTTGGGTTCTAACCGTATGCCATATGACCAAATAAAAAGAATGATCCTTGAAGTGGATGAGAAAACTCTAACAGAATCGTTGATCCAGGTAACTATCTGCAATATTTTTTACAACTAATTTACAGTAGCAGTTTTGCTAGATACTAATTGTGAGATGAGTACAAACCGTTTAAACTAATCTTACGTAACCAAATACACGTTGCTATATTTCTGAGACCCCACTGGGTTTCCTTGGCTGCATAAGTCTAAGGAAGACACACTCCAGTCCCTCTGTAGATGGCTCTCCCACCCCAAACCGCAGTTTGTGAGGATGCTGTGTAAGTTGCTACCCTGTTACAACTCAATACCAAGAGTTAACAGGCTCCACACTGCATACGACTAAAGGAATTATATTTCTGAAACAGACTTAACTAAAGAGTTAGTAAAGAAAAGAAAGAAAAAACACAAAAGGCCCATTGTAACCGAACAGTCAAATGTGCAGAAGTTGGAGCTCAACTTGAACTTCTCTGTCACTCATGCGCTGGGCCCTCGGTCTGTGTGAAAGCACACACCACCTTCCAAACGTCACTCGCAATCCATCTCGAACAAACGGGCCTCCCACCGAGTCATATCCTACGATCGATTCTCCCCAGCGTCTTCTCTCTTCATCTCCCACCGAGCAAAAGTCCCAAGACCAACCTTAGTATCCCTCACCAAAAAAAACCTGCCCCCTAGTTCCACCATCTCAACATCCCTGTTCTTCATCTATAACCCAAACAGGCTGAAAGCAGAACAGACTGCTCTTACAGAACTGCTAAATGAAATACTTATAAGACCTTGAGATATAGGAGCAGAAGTAGGCCATTCGGCCCATCAAGTCTACTCCACCATTCAATCATGGACTGATCCAATTCTTCCGGTCATCCCCATACCCTTTGATACCCTGGCTAATCAAGAACCTATCTATCTCTGTCTTAAATGCACCCAGTGACTTGGCCTCCACAGCCGCTTGTAGCAACAAATTCCACAGATTTACCGCCCTCTGATTAAAGTAATTTATCTGCATCTCTATTCTAAATGAACATCCTTCAATCCTGAAGTTGTGCCCTGTTGTCCTAGGCTCCCCTACCATGGGAAATAACTTTACCATATCTAATCTGTTCAGGCCTTTTTAACATTCAGAATGTTTCTATGACATCCCCCCCATTCTCCTGAACTCCAGGGAATACAGGCCAAGAGCTGCCAGATGTTCCTCATACAGTAACCCTTACATTCCTGGAATCATTCTTGTGAATCTTCTCTGAACCCTCTCCAAGGTCAGTATATCCTTTCTAAAATAAGGAACCCAAAACTGTACACAATACTCCCAAGTGCCTTATAGAGTCTCACCATTACATCTCTGCTCTTATATTCTATACCTGTAGAAGTGAACGCCAACATTGCTTTTGCCTTCTTCGACACTGATTCAGCCTGGAGGTTAACCTTTAGGGTATCCTTCACAAGTACTCCCAAGTCCCTTTGTATTTCTGAATTTTGAATTTTCTCCCCATCTAAATGAAAGTCTGCCTGCTTATTTCTACCATCAACGTGCATAACCATACACTTTACAACATTGTATTTCATCTGCCACTTCTTTGCCTATTCCCCTAAACTATCTAAGTCTCTCTGCAGGCTCTCTTGTTTCCTCATCCGTACCTGCTCCTCCACCTATCTTTGTATTATCAGCAAATTTAGCCGCAAATCCATTAATCCTATAGTCCAGGAATTCTGCTGTCAATGTACAGGAGGTGGCTTGTCTTTTGATATACTGTACATAATTCCCATTGGCATCACTCTCACAACCTGCTCCAACATTGTGTTATCTGCCTCTGTTAAAATTTCAACTTAATTAGCTTGTCGGTAGGTGTGTTACTAACTTAAACGGAGGAACTCAGTGGGTCAGACAGCTTCTATACAGGGAATAAATAGTTGACATTTTGGTCTGAGGCCCTTCATCTGGAGTGGACAGTAAGGAGGAAGAATTCGAAATAAGTGAAGCAGACTACTGTATTGCTTTGGTGACAACTGTTGAATGAAGTAGAAATTGTGCCTACCTGTGCCTTACCAGTGGTAGCTGCACAAAGATGGCATGGCACGAACAGTGAGGATCTTTGATGGATGCTACCTTCTGAAGGCAGTGCCTCCTGCAGATACTACCAGTGAGGATGAATGTGCCTGTGAAGTATTTGAACAGAATCTGTCACTACTTAAATTACTGTGCACTTGAATTACCCATCCAAGCCATAATGCAATCAAGTTGGATATTTTAAACAGCGCACCTGTAGAAGCTTACTAGAGTGTTCGATGACAAGTCAAACATCCTTAACCTTCTGGGCTCAGGACAGGTCATCCAGTGTGTTAATAACATCATAAGACCTAGGAGCTGCACCATTCCATCAAGCATGATTTATTACCCCTCTCAATCCTATTCTTCCACTTTCTCCCCATAGCCTTTGACACCCTTATTAATTGAGAACCTATTAATCTCCACCTTAAATATACCCAATGAGCTGGCCTCCACAGTTGTCTGTGGCAATGAATTCCACAGATTCACCAGCCTCTGGCAAAAGAAATTCCTCTCATCTCTGTTCTAAGGACATCTTTGCATACTGAGTCCGTGCCCTCTGACCATAAGACCAGAAGGTATATCAGCAGAACCAAGTCTACTCCGCTATTTCATAATGGTGGATCCAATTTTCATCTCAGCCCCAATCTCTTGCCTTCTCCCTGTGTCCCTTCATGTCCTGAACAATCAAGAATCCTATCAACATCTGTCTTAAATATACATAAAGACTTGGCCTCCACAGCTGCCTGTGGCAAAGAATTCCACAGATTCACCAAATAAATTCCTAAATAAAATTCCTAATGGCTAAATAAATTCCTCCTCATCTCCATTCTCTAAGGATGTCCTTCTATTCTGAGGCTGTATCCTCTAGTCTTAGACTCTCTCACCTCGGAAACATCCTCTCCACATCCACTCTCTCAAGACCTTTCACAATTCGATGTGTTTCAATGAGGTTACCCCTCATTCTTCTGAATTCCAGTGTATACAGGCCTAGAACCATTAAATGCTCCTCATATGATGAGTCATTGAATCCTGGAATCATTTTCATGAACTTCCTTTGAACCCTGTCCAGATTCATCACATTCTTTGGTAAGATAAGGGGTCCAAATCTGCTCACTATACTCCAAGCAAGGCCTCACCAGTGCTTCATAAAGTCTCAACATCACATCCTTGCTTTTTATATTCTAGTCAGCTTGA